>NC_064617.1:39048715-39356215 GCF_023898315.1 Schistocerca nitens | reverse complement strand
CCTCTGTCTCTGTCTCTCTGTTCTGTCTCTGTCTCTCTGCCTCTGTCTCTGTCTCTCTGCCTCTGTCTCTGTCTCTCTGCCTCTGTCTCTGTCTCTCTGCCTCTGTCTCTGTCTCTCTGCCTCTGTCTCTGTCTCTCTGCCTCTGTCTCTGTCTCTCTGCCTCTGTCTCTGTCTCTCTGCCTCTGTCTCTGTCTCTCTGCCTCTGTCTCTGTCTCTCTGCCTCTGTCTCTGTCTCTCTGCCTCTGTCTCTGTCTCTCTGCCTCTGTCTCTGTCTCTCTGCCTCTGTCTCTGTCTCTCTGCCTCTGTCTCTGTCTCTCTGCCTCTGTCTCTGTCTCTCTGCCTCTGTCTCTGTCTCTGTCTCTCTGCCTCTGTCTCTGTCTCTGTCTCTCTGCCTCTGTCTCTGTCTCTGTCTCTCTGCCTCTGTCTCTGTCTCTGTCTCTCTGCCTCTGTCTCTGTCTCTGTCTCTCTGCCTCTGTCTCTGTCTCTGTCTCTCTGCCTCTGTCTCTGTCTCTGTCTCTCTGCCTCTGTCTCTGTCTCTGTCTCTCTGCCTCTGTCTCTGTCTCTGTCTCTGTCTCTCTGTCTCTGTCTCTCTGCCTCTGTCTCTGTCTCTCTGCCTCTGTCTCTGTCTCTCTGCCTCTGTCTCTGTCTCTCTGCCTCTGTCTCTGTCTCTCTGCCTCTGTCTCTGTCTCTCTGCCTCTGTCTCTGTCTCTCTGCCTCTGTCTCTGTCTCTCTGCCTCTGTCTCTGTCTCTCTGCCTCTGTCTCTGTCTCTCTGCCTCTGTCTCTGTCTCTCTGCCTCTGTCTCTGTCTCTCTGCCTCTGTCTCTGTCTCTCTGCCTCTGTCTCACTCTCTCTGCCTCTGTCTCACTCTCTCTGCCTCTGTCTCACTCTCTCTGCCTCTGTCTCACTCTCTCTGCCTCTGTCTCACTCTCTCTGCCTCTGTCTCACTCTCTCTGCCTCTGTCTCACTCTCTCTGCCTCTGTCTCACTCTCTCTGCCTCTGTCTCACTCTCTCTGCCTCTGTCTCACTCTCTCTGCCTCTGTCTCACTCTCTCTGCCTCTGTCTCACTCTCTCTGCCTCTGTCTCACTCTCTCTGCCTCTGTCTCACTCTCTCTGCCTCTGTCTCACTCTCTCTGCCTCTGTCTCACTCTCTCTGCCTCTGTCACACACACACACACACACACACACACTTTTTTATTTTTATTTGTATGTTGTGCTTGACTATCGGCGAGGCACGAAAACGCCTGTGAATGACTTTCTTAGTTTTGAGTACACTTACGAAATAAATATAAAAACAACAATGAGAGTTGCTGATTTATGATGCTCAGTTTGCAGTCAGTTCTGAGTATTATTAGTAACTACTCTCCAGTCCCTAAACCTAGTTACAGAAAGCGAATCAGACGCATTACGTATTCCAGGCCGTAGCAGCCGCGACTTGGAGACACCAGCTATGGTCACTTCCCAGACCGCTGTAGGATCACATCGGTTCGTCTTCTTCCTGCTGGTACTGTAACTGAGATTTGGCAACAAGGCAACGTATGTTTGGCAACTCTGTGATCGACGAGTTACTTCCTGGTGTGCACGGAATTAAGCCTCAAAGTTCACTTGATTTTACCTGTCATTTCCATTGAATAATCTGAGTTATTATCGCTTGAAGGGTAACAAAAGATTGAAAATTTACGGTTTTCAGCCCAGGAAAGTCGTTGCAAGTGGAAATCGCAACTAATCTCGACCTTTAAATAGCGGTTTACGAGATCTAGTTACTATTGCCCTCGTAATAGGAAGCTGAGACCCATACCTCCTCGCCAGCTCTGTGGTAACGTGCTGACCTGTGAAACAGCGTCTTTTACGGTTCGCAGTTCCAGTCTCACTGACTGGTAACGTTTTTATCCCTTCTGTGAAAGAGCTACAAGCAGTCAGATCAAACATCAATAAGGAAATCGCAAGAAAATGCTTTCAGCTCATAGTACAAGGTTGAAAAACTTACAATGCTGCACAACAGGTAACGCCTCTTTCCACTGCTGCCAAGCGAATTTTGGGTTTCTAGGAATACGTAACTATATTTATGAAATGCCACATTTGCATCCCTCTTGAGTATGACACAGCATACCAATTAAACACAGACCCAATCAAAATCTAAGTGAGTAGTATTTTACTAATTCGTGTCGATAGAGGCATGCTTGTGTACAGATACTTTCGTCGTAAGGTTATCATGGTTAGTTTTATTTCATTTCTTATAATACAGTGCACAATTTTCGTAAGGTTTCCTTTAGTGTTCTTAAAACAATAGTAAACATGAGAGAGAAATTAATCATCAACGATATATGCGAATTCTCTGATGTTACCTATGACAGTCTGACAATGCACATGCAGTTTATTGATTACATGCATGTAGAAAACTTGTTCTGAGTTAAAGCTGTCAAACAAAGTTTGAAGAAGACTAAAATATCACTACCACACGACGGCTAATGTAGAAAATACTTTTGACATATTATGGCACGATGCGCTCTCCCTGCACATCTTCGAGATGCATCTGCTGCCTGCTGTCTAACTACTGTGACATTTTGCTCTATTCAGGTTTAATAGTCCTTTTTCCACATGCGACTACTTTGGGTTGAGAAGTGAAGGGAATTATGTTCAAACTTCCATTAGATTGATAACTTCAGCAGAGAGCAGAATTGCGTTTTAAAAAATGTAGCACTGAATGTATTCGAACTCGCGACATCTTATCTATGCTACAAGCTAACACGTAGCTACAACAGCTCCAGAGCTCGGCAACTATTCCCCCAGAACTTTTGGATTCCACAGCACTGTGAGATTATGCATATGGCCAGGTCTTGACTTCTGAGAGACAAACAGTTACAGCTTTTCTTTTGGACTGAACGACGTTTTCTAGTAACAGATAGCGCAATAGAATAGCTCAAGTGGAAAGGAACACTTCCTATTTAAACTTCTGCATCCTACACTGTTGGCAGTTGTGTGTAGGTGGCAGTTACGTGATTTTATTTCTGTGATTACAAAATAGTCGAATGTATGCACTGGGTAGGCGAGGCAGCTAGTTCATGGTGAGTCGGTCAACCAAGTAAATGAATTTACTGAACATGCTGCAAATTACTACAGGGAGCCTGTGTGTCAGAATTTTCATCCAGTGTGGCGCAACTGCGTTACGATAGAAAAATGACTCGCAGAGAAGAGGATTTCGTGGTCTGTTGGACGGATGGTAGGTAGTTATACCTATGGTCCGGGTTCGATTCCCACTTCTGTCAATAATTTTAGATAGGGAGAGACAGATTCCATTCTCTCCTGGCTACACCAAGTGAAGGAGATATAATGGCTGCGTGGTCTGGAAATTCACATTAAAGATGATATTCCTTCTTTACCAAGTAGACGGTAGGTTGAACCACAATAAAGTCTGGAGTGGCGACATGTAGAAACTCATTCACCAGTAACCTTTCTTATACTAGTTATTTATTTCAAGTGACGACACAAACGCTATGTATGGTCACAGGACACTTATTCCATCTTTTATTTGAGCTTCTGTATGTCGATAAAATTGGTTCTGAACTGGGAATGCAACTCAGACCGCCCTTAACGCGGAATTTGGTCCCTTCGTGGCAATACAGCTCGGCTACAATTTGTTGTTTGTTCAAAACTGCAGATTCCTCAACACCTTCACATATTACGCGTGAATGGGATCGAATCCTGGCCCGGCACTAAAGATTTAATTATGTATTATCAAGCTCTAGCATGAGAACACCTATCTGTTGGTGGATAATAATTTCGATTTTTAATGTATTTTCATCCGCTGTCAACACTAACGATATCTGACGTTTTTAGCTACCAGTGAGACACAGAACTATTTGCGAGATGACTGTAAGTTCGAGATGCTATTATAAGCAGCTGGTGGAGAAAAATTCTGTAGCTGACGTCTCTTTGTGTGCAGTCAACAACGATATGTGTGGGGCTCAACTCCCAGTGAGCGCTGAACTCTTCGTCATATTATTTCAGTTCAAACTTGCTCACATGTCACTGCTGGTGCAACAAACCCATATTTAACGTTCGTTTTCTCTAGGATATAACAGCGATAGGTGCCGGGTTGGAGTCCTGGGAAGGAAAAAATTGTTTCGTCTCGTCATTTCAGTTAAAACATCTAGCTACTGCCGCGAAATTCCGATATGTCACATTTGACTGTGCTTCGATAGCAATCCGATTACGTTCCGGGTTCGAATCCGTGTTCAACACACAGCTTTACCTCACGGCATTTCAAGTAAGTTACTTGTGAATAAGCAATATTTAACATCTCTCGTAGTTCGTTAACAGGGACAATAGATGCTGGGTAGAAATTTGCGTCTGTTAAAAATGTTTGCGTTATGCAATTTAAAGTTGATATTTGCTAACTGATACTGTCTAAAATCGAGGTATATCACTCTCTGTATGCCTAATCAGGAATGACTGTTAGTTTCCGTCAGTCACGAAATCTTTGCTTAGTCTGCATGAGCTGTGTTTGAATCCATATGCAGAACAAGACGGTTCGTCGTGTCATTTAATGTTCATACATATTCTCAACTAGCTGCTCGTGAATAACTTAAATTTTTAATATCATTTTCTGTTAAATAGTTCATATGGCAAGCCGGCCGGAGTGGCCGTGCGGTTCTGGGCGCTACAGTCTGGAACCGCGCGACCGCTACGGTCGCAGGTTCGAGCCCTGTCTCGGACATGGTGTGTCTGAGGTCCTTAGGCTAGTTAGGTTTAAGTAGTTCTAAGTTCTAGCGGACTGATAACCTCAGAAGTTAAGTCCCATAGTGCTCAGAGCCATTAGAACCATTTCTGAAGTATACGAGTATTTACGAACAGTACAAGCAGGATTGCAGCGAACTGATCACTTAGTGCAACATGGAGTACCTGTGTAATTAGTCATTCCAGCTGCATATCTGAGGGTAAGATTTGTTAAGCATTTCATTGCAGAATTAATGTAATATCCGCACGATAATCTCTGCAGTCATACTTTATTAGGAGCCCGCGATTGGAGTACCATGTTCGTTAAATCGGATTACTCAAGCTGAGGCCAAATAAAGACAAGCGACGACGCCACAACACTATCTTTACTTAAGTAGGTAGTCAGCGCTAAAGTATGTGCGCCACCATTAACGTTACTGTAAGCAGTTTGACAACGTAACACCACCACAACTACTGACAACCTGAACCATTATCATCACGCAGTTGTGACAAATGGTTCAAATGGCTCTGAGCACTATGGGACTAAACATCTGTGGTCATAAGTCCCCTAGAACTTAGAACTACTTAAACCTTACTAACCTAAGGACATCACACACATCCATGCCCGAGGCAGGATTCGAACCTGCGACCGTAGCAGTCGCGCGGTTCCTGACTGAGCGCCTAGAACGCAGTTGTGACTCTCAGTGATTACAGGTTACTGATGTTTGTCAAGAATAGCGGAAAGCGCCTCTGAAGTTCCATTTGCATAACGACTAGCACGTGGCCGGCCGCGGTGGTCTAGCGGTTCTAGGCGCTCAGTCCGGAACCGCGCGACTGCTACGGTCGCAGGTTCGAATCCTGACTCGGGCATGGATGTGTGTGATGTCCTTAGGTTACTTAGGTTTAAGTAGTTCTAAGTTCTAGGGGACTGATGACCACAGATGTTAAGTCCAATAGTGCTCAGAACCATTTGAACCATTTGACTAGGACGGAGAGAATGCTAAATAACAGTAATAGGTCACCCAGCGAAGAGTAGAGTCCACGTATTGTCTGAAGTTCTTGCAGTTTGATATAATGCAGTTCCCGATAGTTTCACACTAACGGGTTCTTTTGGCTATCGAAATACTCATATGGGAATCATAAAAGTGGAATTGCTAGATCACCCAACTACCTTAATAACACCTCATTCTGGATTGAATACGACTCGGAAAGCGACGTTAATTTGACGTTTTCATCCATCTCCTGACGTCTCACTGAATGAAGTCTGAAGTGCACGCACAGTTGTGTTGCCTGCCGCAAGGATTCTGTGAAGTGTTGTGGCAGCTGGCAGTCATTGCTGAATACACACATGTGCAAATAACCTCACTGCTCTAGCGGAACTCGTCTTTGTTGCATTTTTTCCATACGGTAATTAGCACAATAACATAAGGCTTGTTCTGCTGAAGAACTTGATGCCCACAAGTCCTTAAATAATAATCTCCTAGCGGGAGGAATAAATACATGAAAGGAAACAGACTGTTGGACGAAAGAATGGACAGCTCCCTGCTTTTGGCGTTTCGGATAGCGCCTACGATAAGAATCTGGTGTCATATTATGCTTCAGAACTCTAAACTGTTTATTTTTTTACTTCATACTAAAACAAAAGTTGTGATATGAGACGAGGAAATGACTTATATGCTTCTCAGGAACTTTAGTTTTTCGTGTTTATTTTCTCACTTCATATTAAAACAAGGGCGTTAATACGAGAAGAGGAAATGAAATATACGCTTCCAAGACATAATATTTCCTTGTGTGCTATTACTGCAAACATGAAAGCCCTGCAGTTAATTTTTGTATGTTGGATAAGTTTTGATATCACCTCACATTCCTTTGTGACAAGGTTCCTATTGTCTTGGGATTCAAATAGAGTGGACGTTTCATCACTGGTTAATATTCTGATGACTAATGACATGATACCCGTTGCAATTGCTCCATGGCACCTGTGAGTAGAGTCTCACGTTGGTTACTATAAGAACACGCAGGCAGTGATATCCGCTCACTGGAGTCAGAGCCAAGGTGATTTCTTTCTGTTTAGGGCGAAGCGTCTGCTGCAGTGTCCACGCTCAGCCAACATAAACAAATCGCGGTGGCATTGGGCACTGCTAATCGCTGCACTTGCCGCGAGCCTCGACAACAAGAGCGCACTGACTCTGCTAACGATACTATGGAGTTAATAGATCTTACTTAACGGAATACGCAGGACGTGGGATGGGTAAAAATTCAATTTGTAGCTTCCCATCACATTAAAATACTTTACAGTCATATTTGATGCAATATTTATTGTTGGTAGTCTCTCTAATGTTAATAGTATTGATTCACATCGTGCGTTAACACGAAAACACACACACACACACACACACACACACACACACACACACACACACACACACAAAAACAGTCATTGATTCCTGTGAGGGTGACAACTACTGTGTGTTGAACAACACATGCACCAGTCAGTTCCTCAGTTGGCGTCGAGTAGATGAGATTTTTCAATTACCTTGCACTGCAAGAATTGTAAGGAGGGGACTGAAAGTAAATGGACTTGATGTATGCTAAAGGGCTGCGACAAAGCAAAGCTTGACCGATTATCAGATAACTGTCCACATGGGCTTTGTGGACGAGTATACTTTTAGTAACCAACCCACCCACGATCATTACGTAAGATTTCTCGAGGGCGTAGGGAAATTGATTTCATTAAGTCGTCGACAGTGTAGCGTGATGGTTTACTTCCCACCATACGTTTTCTATATTCGTCCAAAGGTCGCTTGCATTTGTAGGGACACATGGCAATGACCTTGTTACCTCTGCCCACATATTCTCTATCTGGTTGATGTTCGGTGATCGTGGAACAAACGGCTACAGCTTCATCCTCTCTTGGCCCTGAAACCAATCTCGCACTGCTCTACTATGATGGATGGGTCTCTGCTCCTGTAAATACATTGTTATGTCGTTAGTTCATATATTTATATTTAAATAACGTATTTGTAATAAGCACAGTGTTTAAGAATTCATTCCCTGACATAGATAAGTGATCTGGATTCAACAGTCCGATTAAGAATGTGGTTCACCCAGTCTATCATATGATGAGCGTCGTAGTCGGATAGCCACATTAAGACTGACTGGCTGAATCCGATTAGGACGATCTTGTATCGAAATGAAATTACAGAAATCGGATAATTTGAACGTCTGTATTGCAACAATGCTGCGCACATAAATTCCTATGATGGGGTAACAGCTAGCAACTGTCTAAGAAAAAGTGAGAAATATGTCTACTAGCAGCAATGTAACGTAATTATAAACCATGTTTATGTGATGGAAATACTGAATCGGACAACACACATCTATTTCAGTGGAGGGAAGATACACCATATCGGATTTGCTGTTGACATAATAATAATAATAATAATAATAATAATAATAATAAGGCCCGGGAAAAGAATAGGCCTCCGGTATGTTCTGCCAGTCGTAAAAGGCGACGAAAAGAACAAACCACTAATAGGGCTAACCCCCCTTTTAGTGTGATTAGTTGGTTCAGGACAGAACTAAAGAAGCCTCGGACAAGCGCCGTCATGGTCGGGGACGACGCTTGAACCCTATGCCCGCCCACAATGGTAACGACACTGCTAGCCAACTGGAAAATGATTTAAATCCAAATAGAGGTGTTTTGCAGGATATGCTTCCTGCAACCACCCTAGAAGGAAAACAAAGACAGAGGATGAGATGGTCAAATGAAGTTAATCGACACCTCATGTTCTGTTATTACCAAGCAACAAACCTAGGAACCAACACAACTGGATACAGATCACAAGTATACACAACATTTATTACCAGATACCCAGAATTAAAATTTTTAACAGAACAACGACTAGCTGATCAGATCCGTGTAATAATCAAAAATAACAGGATACCCCAGTCAGAATTAGAAAACATCAAACAAGAAGTACAACAAATACTGGAACAAAATAATGTGCAATCAGAAGAAGAAGAAAATACAGTAATGGACTCAAACATCCCAGAGCAAACAAACAAAGAACAACACGCATCAATTAAACACTCAGAGGAAAATGAAATCTTAAGACAGCCACCAGCACAAGCACAAATAGAACACGAAGTGACACACATGTTAGATATAGAAGAAAAATTTCAGCTAACATATATAGAATACAAAGACACAAATACAGACATTAGACCATTCTTGCATAGACCACCAAATAACCCACAAGTCGAAACAACAATAAAAACTATCAACACAATCATACACAACAAAATAAATGAAAACACAACTATGGAAGAGTTACAACTACTGGTTTATATAGGAGCACTCACTACATTAAATATACACACTAGACAGAGATCAGAACCAACCAACACACAGAAGAAACCCACAAAACCAGCATGGCAACACAGGCTACAGATCAGAATAGAAAAACTGAGAAAAGACATCGGACAGCTAACACAATTTATAAGAAATGAAATCTCGGAAAAAAAACGAAAAAGGTTAGGTAAAATCTCACAACAAGAAGCGACAGAGCAATTAGACGAAAAGAAGCAGAAATTACAAGCATTAGCCAAACGACTCAGAAGATACAAAAAAAGTGAAAATAGAAGGAAACAAAACCAAACATTCAACACAAACCAAAAGAAATTTTACCAGACAATAGATAACACACACATTAAAATAAACAATCCACCAAACATAACAGACATGGAACAATTCTGGAGCAACATATGGTCAAACCCGGTACAACATAACAGGCATGCACGGTGGATACAAACAGAAACAGACACATACAAGATGATACCACAAATGCCTGAAGTGAAAATTTTGCAACATGAAGTCACCCAAGCAATTAATTCTACTCACAATTGGAAAGCCCCTGGAAATGATAAAATAGCAAATTTCTGGTTAAAGAAGTTCACCTCAACACATTCACATCTAACTAAATTATTTAACAGTTACATTGCAGACCCATACACATTCCCTGATACACTTACACATGGAATAACTTATCTGAAACCTAAAGATCAAGCAGACACAGCGAACCCAGCTAAATATCGCCCCATAACATGCCTACCAACAATATACAAAATATTAACTTCAATCATTAAACAGAAATTAATGACGCATACAACACAGAACAAAATTATAAATGAAGAACAAAAAGGCTGTTGCAAAGGAGCACGAGGATGTAAAGAGCAACTGATAATAGATGCAGAGGTGACATATCAAGCTAAAACTAAACAAAGGTCGCTACACTACGCATACATTGATTACCAAAAAGCTTTTGATAGTGTACCCCACTCATGGTTACTACAAATATTGGAAATATACAAAATAGATCCTAAATTGATACAGTTCCTAAACATAGTAATGAAAAATTGGAAAACCACACTTAATATCCAAATAAATTCAAATAATATCACATCACAGCCAATACAGATTAAGCGTGGAATATACCAAGGAGACTCATTAAGTCCTTTCTGGTTCTGCCTTGCTCTGAACCCACTATCCAACATGCTAAATAATACAAATTATGGATACAATATTACTGGAACATACCCACACAAAATCACACATTTGCTATACATGGATGATCTAAAACTACTGGCAGCAACAAATCAACAACTCAACCAATTACTAAAGATAACAGAAGTATTCAGCAATGATATAAGTATGGCTTTTGGAACAGACAAATGTAAGAAAAATAGCATAGTCAAGGGAAAACACACTAAACAAGAAGATTACATGTTGGATAACCACAGCGACTGCATAGAAGCGATGGAAAAAACAGATGCCTATAAATATCTAGGATACAGACAAAAAATAGGAATAGATAATACAAATATTAAAGAAGAACTAAAAGAAAAATATAGACAAAGACTAACAAAAATACTGAAAACAGAATTGACAGCAAGAAACAAGACAAAAGCTATAAATACTTATGCCATACCAATATTGACCTACTCATTTGGAGTAGTGAAATGGAGTAACACAGACCTAGAAGCACTCAATACACTTACACGCTCACAATGCCACAAATATAGAATACATCACATACATTCAGCAACAGAAAGATTCACATTAAGCAGAAAGGAAGGAGGAAGGGGATTTATCGATATAAAAAACCTACATTATGGACAGGTAGACAATTTAAGAAAATTCTTTCTAGAACGAGCAGAAACTAGCAAAATACACAAAGCAATCACTCATATAAATACATCGGCTACACCACTACAATTTCATAACCACCTCTACAACCCTTTAGACCACATAACATCAACAGATACGAAGAAAGTAAATTGGAAAAAGAAAACACTTCATGGCAAGCACCCGTATCATCTAACACAGCCACACATCGATCAAGACGCATCCAACACATGGCTAAGAAAAGGCAATATATACAGTGAGACAGAAGGATTCATGATTGCAATACAGGATCAAACAATAAACACCAGGTATTACAGCAAGCATATTATTAAAGATCCTAATACCACAACAGATAAATGCAGACTTTGTAAACAACAAATAGAAACAGTAGATCACATCACAAGCGGATGTACAATACTAGCAAATACAGAATACCCCAGAAGACATGACAATTTCGCAAAAATAATACATCAACAGCTTGCCTTACAACATAAACTTATAAAACAACACGTTCCTACATACAAGTATGCACCACAAAATGTACTGGAGAATGATGAATACAAATTATACTGGAACAGAACCATTATAACAGATAAAACAACGCCACATAACAAACCTGACATCATACTCACCAATAAAAAGAAGAAATTAACACAATTAATCGAAATATCCATACCCAATACAACAAATATACAAAAGAAAACAGGAGAAAAAATTGAAAAATACATCCAACTGGCTGAGGAAGTCAAAGACATGTGGCATCAGGATAAAGTTGACATCATACCAATTATACTATCAACTACAGGAGTCATACCACACAATATCCACCAATACATCAATGCAATACAGCTACATCCAAACATATATATACAATTACAGAAATCCGTAATTATTGATACATGTTCAATTACCCGAAAGTTCCTAAATGCAATATAACATGTACCGTACAGCAAAAAGGAAGTGACGCTTGATAAAGGTCCGCGTCACTCCATTCTTAACCAGACTTCTAAAAAGTCTGAGAAAGTAAAGAAATAATAATAATAATAATAAAAATCCCGTGTGGCCGATAGGGGAAACCCTCCCCCATATGGATGGTACCGTGGAAATCAAATACTTGTGGTGAACCAAATACTAACACAATCCTGAACGGCTACTCAATCCGTTGAACCCAAAATCCAGACACATCTGAGTGAAAATCACCGCTACTCTGGTCACCGTCTGTTAGCTCAATGAGCTTGGCTGAAAATATTTGCTTCCAAAGGCTTCAACACCCTCTGGTCCTGTCCGGTCCTGGTATCACCCAGGCCAAACCAATGAAACACAAGAAAACATGAACTATGCAAGCAAAGGTAACTTTATCCCGGGTGGTACACAACCTGGCCACCGATAGGCGGCAGTTGGATTTTCGCACTCTGGGGAGTCCAGGTTAGCACGGCAGAGAATATCGAAGATCTCTGGTAAATTTCCCTACAAGCAGAAAACATTCATTTGAAAACTAAACATCGATACATTGATCCAAACAAGAAACCTAAATAATCTCACAAAAGAAATCGTCCGCAAAAAATATCTCATTCTTGCTCTTCAAGAACCACGATTAATTGACAATTAAAACTTGCATTACGGAAACCATGGCATCTTCAAAATACAACAAAAGGTAGCGAAACTCGCACCAATCCTCGGCATTGCATTTCTCGAACACAGATCTATCAACAACTCTGTCGAAGAAATCACACCCATCAACAATCGAGTTATGACTATGCTCATTCAGAGCCCCTATAAAAAATATACACTCATAAATGCACATGCCCCCACAAACATCGAAAATAAGGAAAACACCGAAAATGTCGAAAAATTGTGGAACACACTCGAAAATACTATGAGCAAAATTTACCAAGAAGACGTGAAAATACTAATGGGAGGCTTCAACTCTCTATTTGGGACAGAAAAAAACCTGTAGAAAAATCATTGGTACAAATTCAACACACCGAAACGCTTAGACCAACAGCACACGTCTGACTGACATTTGCCAACAATTCAACCACAAAAGAATGTCTTCCCACTTAGGAAGTAGCCTGTTCCCAAGAAACATGTTTGGCTACCAGGTGCAAGCTGCTTTCGTTCGCCTTTCGAGACTCGCTGAAAGCCAGATTTTTAATTCTTTTGTAGCAGAGCTACAAGCAGGCAGATACAAACGCAATAAGGGAATCTTAAGACAACGCGCCTTGCTACTTTCAGTAACCCTTAGTGTCAGAGCGAAAACCTTACGGTACTGCCAAATTCATAATGACGACATATTTTTTGTTGTTGTGAATACATAATTATATCTATGAAATGCCACTTTTCATAATAATAGCGGATGATACAGGAAATGAAGTAAATACGGATCTTTTCGAAGTCAAAAGTCGGTAATGTCCTACTAATTCGTGTTAAAATACGCTCAATCGTCTCACAGATACTTAATGCTTTATTAAGATAGTCTGCCGTCGTGATGTTTCTGTAGTAAGCTGAATTTATTTTGTATTAGTACAGTGAATATTTTAATTGGATTTTCCGATAGTTTACTAAACGCAACAGTAATCATCAATGAGAAATTAATCAGCAAAAGAATTTTCTTTCACGACATCTAAAACTATCTGACAATGCTAAAGTTGTTTACGAATTCTACGCCAGTAGAAACCTACTGGTTTCAACGATATAATTATACCAGAGTAGTTTTAAGAGTATTTTCGTCTAGAAATGAATTGCGTCGACGGTTGATCGATCAAGAGCGGGAAAGGTAAAACTTGACGAATATATGACGAGAGGGACAAGTGCTTGAGAGAGGACTTCTCTATCAATACAAGTGCCTGAGAGACGACTTTAATTTCAATCTCCTGGATAGTTTTGTTTCTCAAATCAAGAAGTGCGTTATCATGCAGTAGAACATGTGATGTAGTTGTGTTGCTCGATTTTCTTACGCTGAGACCGAAAGGTGTCTCAGTTGTTGGCAACAAATTCCAGCTGTGTTTTGGTAGAATTCGTAGCCCAAAACTCACTTTTGGAGCTATCAGATGTAAAATATTATGTTCACACTACTCTTTGCTCGAGTTTATGTCGTTTGGAGGGGCTTAGCCTTTCATTTCTTCTTAGGAAGTTAATGATAAAGGCATCATAACACGTCACCAGTTACAGTACTGCATACGAATGCTCAATGAGCGACCTGATGACGTTCAATAATAGTCACTCCGTTGATTTTTGTTGTTTCGAATTAGAGCATGTAGTACTCGTACACCAGACTTCTGAACTTTGCCTGTTGAATGCAAATGTCGCATGATGGTAAAATGGTAATCTATCACATATATCAGTAGTCGAGACTTGCTTAATGTGGAAAATCATTGATGCCAGAACGATCTTTGTTGAAACAAGAATATCTTTTTCTGGCGTATTTTTCCCAAAAGCACTCGCTCCACACACAATTCAAATCTTTCTAGCTGCCTCCTCTGCATTCACCCCTCTGTTATACCAAAAGTAAACGTTTTGTTGCAGATGTTACACCTATTTCCACTTGCGACTCAATTTTACAATGCTTAACTGTAGTTCATGATTCTCAAGTATGCAAAATCCAATGCTTAACTGCAAGATGATAACTAGAACTTCAAATTCGAAAATGACAGTTGATACATACACTGACAGCGTCGCGCCGCGTTCACCTGAGCGGTGCCGGATTTCAGGCGGCGGGTGGCGCCTGGCCGGTGGCCGGTAGCCGCTGCAGCGCGAGGAAACGCTCGAGCGTAAGCTGTTATGATCGCGACGCAGCCACGAGCTGTCCTGCGGAATTGTTTCTGGAATACTTGTTATTGCTGGTGGGTAGAATGTTAAGCGAATTATCTTTGATGTTCAGTCAGACTCATAACTTTAGACCGACTGTGGGAGAAAAAAAAAAAAAAAAAACAGTTAGACGCGAACAGGCGACTATAAGCTTAGAACGCACGACGCTTGCCACTAGACCACGGGCTCACATAGTCCGACAACGTCTCGGAAGTAGACAATACTTCCTCCTAACACTTCCGCATCTTACAGTGTTGCCAGATTTTGCATATGGCCGGACTTAGAGTTGTCAGGGGCGGTCAGTTTTATTGGCCACCTTAAGTGAATGACTCGGACTTAGTCTCTGTGGCGGCCGGCCGGCGGTCAGTTTTATTGTCTAAGACTGTACGTGTGCTGTAGTTTCTGATGCTCGCTTTTTATCTTGCCCCGTTTTCAAATCTCCATAATTTCGCTGGTCTCACGATAATTTGCCTGGAATGGAAACAAATGTACATTTAAGGGAGAGTGACAAGAAGTGATGAAAGTAAGTTAGAGAGACCCTGTCTATGGCCATAGCAATTAAGGGAAATTGGAAATGTTGTAATGACACATTGATAAATTTTATTTCCATTTAAGTTGTTGTTATTAAAATTTTTATACGGTGCCACGTGTAACATTCTCTTCCAAGGTGGAGTGGATTTTGAGTGGGTAAGAGTACAGACCGACATAAAACCCGGCGGCCGGGCGGCTGCCGCAGAGTGTTAGTCGGAGTCGTTCACTGAGGGTGCCCAGCGTAACCCACCGCAGCTCAGAATTCTAAATGCGGCCGTCTGCACAATCTGGCAATACTGCAGGATGCGCAAGTGTACGGAGTAAGTTCTATCATTCTTCGCCAGCCGTTTCAGGGGTATACCACGTGTTCTTCGTCTAGTGGTAAACGTCGCGCAATGTAGATACAAATTCGCGAGATACTCCTCGATGTTTTACTTTTAAATCATATTCGTGTCTGCTGATGTTACGTCTGATGGAGTCTCAAAGATAATTCGCTTCACTACATAACCAACCAGTAATAGCACAGTCAAAACTTTGATGACAGCAGAAACTTCAAGAAACAATTCGGCTCGAATAGGTGGTGGCTGCGTCAGCGTCGGAACAGATCACTCTCGAGACTTCCTCGCCCTGTATCGACTACCTGCCGCGTTCCAGCCGCCGTCCGCCAGGTTAACTCTGCGCGGGGCTGAGTGGATTTATCAACTGTCGCTTTCTTACTTGAAGTTCTAGTGTTTATCTTGAAGTTGTGTGTTGGGTTTTGCATGTTTTAAACATAATCCATTATGCGAAAACGTTTTTACTCTCCAATTTTTTTCTCTTTAAAGTGACACCTTCGTGATAAATGAAAGAAAAACCTGTTCTGAAAATATTTAATAGATGAGAATAGAACAAAAGCTCTAGGCCGTCCCATTTCTGGAACTTCAGCAAATTTAGCCAAAAAAAGGCACGATATTACCGCCAAAGCAGAAAACAAGAAACATAGTGAACAAGATACACACATTGTCTATTCAGTGTGTAACGAAACAACACTTGGCATGTACACCAACAGTAGCTATCACATAGTTGTCATCTTCATGCAGTATGAGCATCTTTCCTATGTTTTCCTTAGCAGCTAAAGTGATTGCCTGGCTCTACTTATACATCTGTGCTCACCTGTCCTCTCGTCAATTTTCGTCCTTGTGGTCCTCTGCATTTCGGTGTTGATCGTGTGTTCTTTAAAACGCGCAACACCACTATTCTCCTTCAATGAGGGCTTTTCAATTGGGTTAGAGACTTGGTATGTGCACCGTGTGTTTACCATGCAGATACATCTGAGTGCATAGTGGCCACCACCGTTCTTTTTATCTTCCTATAAAGTGATGTCTGCTTATCCAGTAGATCAATGCCTCACATACAGGCGTTGTATTCTTCAAAAGAGATGTGGCATTGCAACAGACGTTTACTTTCTCTGCGTGTGAGTATCTTGCAGCAGAGCTCAAAGCAGTAGTAGTACTGTAGTTTGTGGCTACACATACTGGTTTGCTATCCCTCAATTCCACTATCAGAACTTCATTCTCTTTGTCAGAAGTGTAGCCATAACTCTCATTTTCCTTCACCTTTTTTTCATATCGACCTCAGGGCATCTCTAATTTTCTAATTTTTTTGTGTAAGACGTGTGCATGGCACATCAAACTCGGAATTCTAATGTAACACTTCGCTCTATTATTAGGATGGTAAGATGAACCGATATTGGAGTTACTTCAGGAAATCTGAAACATACGGAATGTTAGGGCATCCATACGTTCATAACACACCCAGGCAACTATATCACGATTGTTGTGCAGAAACTACTAGCAGGCATACAGTTCAAGCAAGTGCGAAACTAAAGAATAGGGAAACTGATCTCTTTCCAGAAAGGAAAGGTTTATTTTTTCAGTTTTCAGCTATTATAGAGCTCTCGGTTCAAACTTTTAGGAATAGCGATCAAGGCTAAAAGTTTCATTGATTATGTAGAAATAATTATAATATTTGAGTACCAAAATTGGGCTGAAGACGTTGTTAAAGAGTTGTAAAATAGTCTCCAGTGGAAAACGTTGTAACATTTGCGACACATAATTCGCTTTGGGTTTAATGGACCAATGCAGCATAGACAGCTCTGAGTCTTTGTACTGCGTGTGGGCGAGTGTCATTGGGCAAAAGATGCCAGAAAAGGATTTTGTTACTACAGGAACGATCGTTCTCGCATGAATTATTTTCCACAGGATTAGAAGCCTGGCACAGGATTACTCCATGCTAAGATTTAAAGCAATTCTTTACCCGAACGCGATCAATAAATACATTCAACATTCCTATAAACTGCTCAGTGTGAACATATTTTGCATCTGTTGGGAGGTGCTGTGCGCTAGGAGCTCCTTCCCATCGCAGCGTGTATTAGTTGCCAATAAGAGACTTTTTCGGTCTCGGTGTAAGAAAAACCACAGATAGAATTGCATAACTTTTGCTACAACATAACGCATACTGCTGATTTGAAAAAGAAAACTATCCAGGAGGTTATTGGAAAATCATACCTCACGCATTTATTTTTCTGATTTTTTACCGTCAAAAGTTTATTTCTCACTCCTTATCAAACAACTGTTAAGAAAATTCGTTTCCAGACTAAAATGCGCTTCAGACTTGGTTTGACAACATCCTTAACTTAGAAACAGTGGGTTTCTACAAGCGTGGAATTAGTAAAGTACCTGAGCATTGTCAGATGGTTTCAGATAATGTTGCGGCTAGGAGAGCTCAATCGCTTTGTGAAGGAAGATATTAATTAAAATTTCCGCGCGGAATGGCCTTCCTGGATTGAACACCTTAAATTGATAACCTTATGTGAAAATCGAAAAGGTTATTCAATGGTAATGACACGTGAAATAGTGAATTTAGCGGTATAGGTCTGTGCCGACCAGAAAGTAACTCGTCGCTCACAGTTGGCAAACTTGTATGCTTCTTCTATGTTGTTATACTAGCAGCAGGAAGAAAACCAGTTAATGTGTGCATTGAGGGGGCTCGGAAGTGACAACAACTTGCCCTGTCAAGGATGTCGCTCCGTACCACAAATTTCCAATTGTCATAAGGAAGCTGAATACTGAAAGATCATCAACCACACAAGATTCACATTTTTTAGAGCGCTGCAGTGGTTATACTGCAAGCATCAAGTACACAACACGTCTTTAATATCATTCACTTTCAAAATATTTTTTAAAGGACGCTTACATTGGCACTATCCCCAAAACAGAGGAATTCAGATGAAAAGATAACACAGAATTTATTGCAGAACGTGAACTTGAACACAGACGTTAAACTATGACTAACATAAAGCTGAAGAAGTGATCTACTGTTCACGAAAACCATGTGCCATGTTCAAAACAGTGATCTCGTAAACGAGTGGAGTAAACTGAATTAGCTAATACGAAGAGAGAAGCAGTTTTCAGCAGAAATTAAACAAGGAACAGAGAACATTGACACAAACGTAAGTCATTCTGAAGCAAAACTGTCATTTCGTATATAAATACCTAAAGAAAGAAAATGATAATATAATTACAGTATTACTACTTTTTATGCTTTGCCAGTAAAAGCGGAAAGCGCTTGTTTTGAAGAGCTTTTAAAGTTGCAGTACGCTTAAGACAGAGAACTCGAAATACACTCCTGGAAATTGAAATAAGAACACCGTGAGTTCATTGTCCCAGGAAGGGGAAACTTTATTGACACATTCCTGGGGTCAGATACATCACATGATCACACTGACAGAACCACAGGCACATAGACACAGGCAACAGAGCATGCACAATGTCGGCACTAGTACAGTGTATATCCACCTTTCGCAGCAATGCAGGCTGCTATTCTCCCATGGAGACGATCGTAGAGATGCTGGATGTAGTCCTGTGGAACGGCTTGCCATGCCATTTCCACTTGGCGCCTCAGTTGGACCAGCGTTCGTGCTGGACGTGCAGACCGCGTGAGACGACGCTTCATCCAGTCCCAAACATGCTAAATGGGGGACAGATCCGGAGATCTTGATGGCCAGGGTAGTTGACTTACACCTTCTAGAGCACGTTGGGTGGCACGGGATACATGCGGACGTGCATTGTCCTGTTGGAACAGCAAGTTCCCTTGCCGGTCTAGGAATGGTAGAACGATGGGTTCGATGACGGTTTGGATGTACCGTGCACTATTCAGTGTCCCCTCGACGATCACCAGTGGTGTACGGCCAGTGTAGGAGATCGCTCCCCACACCATGATGCCGGGTGTTGGCCCTGTGTGCCTCGGTCGTATGCAGTCCTGATTGTGGCGCTCACCTGCACGGCGCCAAACACGCATACGACCATCATTGGCACCAAGGCAGAAGCGACTCTCATCGCTGAAGACGACACGCCTCCATTCGTCCCTCCATTCACACCTGTCGCGACACCACTGGAGGCGGGCTGCACGATGTTGGGGCGTGAGCGGAAGACGGCCTAACGGTGTGCGGGACCGTAGCCCAGCTTCATGGAGACGGTTGCGAATGGTCCTCGCCGATACCCCAGGAGCAACAGTGTCCCTAATTTGCTGGGAAGTGGCGGTGCGGTCCCCTACGGCACTGCGTAGGATCCTACGGTCTTGGCGTGCATCCGTGCGTCGCTGCGGTCCGGTCCCAGGTCGACGGGCACGTGCACCTTCCGCCGACCACTGGCGACAACATCGATGTACTGTAGAGACCTCACGCCCCACGTGTTGAGCAATTCGGCGGTACGTCCACCCGGCCTCCCGCATGCCCACTATACGCCCTCGCTCAAAGTCCGTCAACTGCACATACGGTTCACGTCCACGCTGTCGCGGCATGCTACCAGTGTTAAAGACTGCGATGGAGCTCCGTATGCCACGGCAAACTGGCTGACACTGACGGCGGCGGTGCACAAATGCTGCGCAGCTAGCGCCATTCGACGGTCAACACCGCGGTTCCTGGTGTGTCCGCTGTGCCGTGCGTGTGATCATTGCTTGTACAGCCCTCTCGCAGTGTCCGGAGCATATATGGTGGGTCTGACACACCGGTGTCAATGTGTTCTTTTTTCCATTTCCAGGAGTGTAGAAACGGTTTCACAAAGCTGAGCGTGGTGCTGAGAGTCTATATACCATCTGCGCAGTGTGTTATTAATTTAGCCCGTTATCTGAGCGATGCCTGTAGGGTAATGCAATATTCACATGAGAATTATCGAGTTGTAATGCGACGGTGTAGGCGGGCAGACTGTTGTAGAATTTGCCGAAACTGTCCTTTGGGGTGTTCCAGAGAAATTGATCTCCTTTGTTCTGAACGCATACCCTCTTAATTTATTATTTGTACGATGTCAAAACAGATGTACATAAAATGTCAGACGTTGGACGTCGGCAACCCGTGCCGACTTGTAAATGGGACATGTTAGGTTGTCAGTATTTGCCAAGGTGGAAGCGCACTTCCGCGTCTGTGTGTTTGTAAATTGTTAGTAAACATATTGCTGTTACTCAGTGAACATGTCGGATGACATAGTTGTTACGAAAAGTGTATATTGCCATGAAATGTTCAGAACCGCCCTCTGATGGAAAGGTTGTGGCAGTTTGATCTTATAATATCCGTGAGATGAATTTAACTGTCGACGAAGGTGTAAATCTCACTATTCACGAATGCCTTGTCCTTAGCGTAAAGGTGCGTGTACCTACCAGATCTTTGCATAATAGTGTGAAGAAACTAGCAGCCTACTCAAATGCTGGAGAGTTACAAAAAATGCACAAGAAACTCTAACGTATTTGAACAGTGCCGATGAGTTTGTCAACAAGTTAGGTGATTTGACATTGCATACGGTGATGCACCTCAATTGATGAAAAGAAATATAGACAGACATTTGTTACAGCGACAGAGTGCGAGGCAGTTCGGCCCGGGCGCTTAGCTGGAGTGGACAAAGAAGTGTCTAATAAAGAGAAGAGGTGGCGCCTCGGAACTGTTCAGCAAGCAAAGAGACTTGCTAAATATTTTTCCATGCTTACTCATCACCCTGTGGACCGTTATAGAACGTCTCATCTTCTGTTGGTAATCAAAAGCACATGCATTTGCAAGATTATTTACGATCTGTGATCGAGAATATACAATCGGAAACCAGTGAAACAACTATGCGGAAAACTCTCATTACTCGAAAATTAATAGCAGCCCTGTATCTGTGTAAGTATGAGAGATTCAAAGTTTGTTCTAGAACTGCCATTGAGGCACTTGCATGCAATACTGAAGAATTTCGGACAAATCCTTGATTCAAAGAATTCGTACGGAAGGAGGGTGTGGAAGCTATGAAAGCTAATTTAAAACACAGGGTGTCGGGTGTTATGGCATCATTAGAATGGCGAACTGTTGCCTGCTTTACATGATCAGAAATCAAAGGAACGTCTTCCGATAGTTGTTGCTCATGGAAATACGAAACAAGTTACTGCTGGCCAAGGTGAGAAAGTTCCTCAGGATGCTAACAGATGGAAGGTATTGGGAATGAGATTGTAGACTGAAATCTCGAAGATAAGGCGCCGTTTGTTTGTTGTGACGTTGCGGCTTCGAATACAGGTCATACCAATAGCGCCTGAGTGATTCTCGAACAAAATCTTAATACAGATCGGCTTATTTTCTTCTTGCTGCCATCAAGGTTATGAACTGGTGTTAAAATACATGATCTAAGTAAGTCAAGTCAAAACAAATCCTGATGTTCAACTCTTCAAAAAGTTCCGATATTACTGGAAAAGTGTCGATCCAGATAAAACAGTGGTATAAGGAAACCTTGCTCTGCGCTCGACTGTTTCCGAAATTGACAATCTGCTCGCGTGTACTCGAACTGAACTGACCAAAGTACTTGTCAGAGATGGCTATCACGGCTTGACAGTTTTTTGTGATACTCGTAGGAAGAGAGACAAAAAGACCGCCAGGTGCCATGTAGAAGCGTGAAAAGAGGGTAGCGTTTTTTAGTTCGCAAAAGAATCTACCGTATTTCTTGGGACACGCAGCTGTCCGTGCCCTGCTGATGCTTAATGCAAAGGACTTGGAAGAGCAGTTGAACGGAATGGACAGTGTCTTCAAAGGAGGATATAAGATGAACATCAAAACGAGGATAATGGAATGTAGTCGAATAAAGTCGGGCGACGCTGAGGGAATTAGATTAGGAAATGAGACACTTAAAGTAGTAAAGGAATTTTATTTGGGGAGAAAAACAACTGATGATGGTCGAAGTAGAGAAGATATAAAATGAAGACCGGCAGTGGCAAGGAAAGCGTTCCTGAAGAAGAGGAATTTGTTAACATCGAGTATAGATTTGTCAGGAGTCGTTTCTGAAAGTATTTGTTTGGAGTGTAGCCACGTATGGAAGTGAAACATGGACGATAAATAGTTTGGACAAGAAGGGAATAGAAGCTTTCGAAATGTGGTGCTACAGAAGAATGCTGAAGATTGGATGGGTAGATCACATAACTAATGAGGAAGTATTGAATAGAATTTGGGAGAAGAGGAGTATGTGGCACAACTTGACAAAATGGCTCAAATGGCTCTGAGCACTATGGGACTTAACTTCTCAGGTCATCAGTCCCCTAGAACTTAGAACTACTTAAACCTAACTAACCTAAGGACATCGCACACATCCATGCCCGAGGCAGGATTCGAACCTGCGACCGTAGCGGTCGCGCGGTTCCAGACTGTAGTGCCTAGAACCGCTCGACCACTCCGGCCGGCTTGACAAAATGAAGGGACCGGTTAGTAGGACATGTTCTGAGGCATCAAGGGATCACAAATTTGGCATTGGAGGGCAGCGTGGACGGTAAAAATTGTAGAGGGAGACAAAGAGATGAATACACTAAGCAGATTCAGAAGGAAGTAGGTTGCAGTAAGTACTGGGAGATGAAGTAGTTGGCATAGGATAGGGTAGCATGGAGAACTGCATCAAACCAGTCTCAGGACTGAAGACAACAACAACAAATTGTTTGGACAACTGTGTGAACTTTGTTTGCATAACGCAACTTGTTTGTACATGGAGGAATCGAGGTGAGACGTAATATTATGCTGCTGTTAATCATCGCCCTCTTAACCCGAACTATGCAATGATAGGAAAACGTCACAATCCTGAGTAGCTACTGTTTGTCCCCTAGTTGAATCTGGGATGCAGAATTTTTATTGAGCACAGAATTCACCTCAGAATTATGTTGCCCATGAATGCCATCTGATATTAGTTAGCACTTCCTCTCCCCTCCCCTCCCCTCCCCTACACTACATACACAATCAGCAACATTAGCGCCTTGATAAACGAATTTCCTTTGAATAATTTTATGTTTAAAATCACGAAAGCTAAATTCTATTGTATTTCATTTTTGTAAATGTTTTATTAAACTAATAACTACCAGCATCATGTCACATGCTAGTATTTGGAAAATTAAGTGTTGGAACTATTCAGTAGTACAATCTTGCTCTATTTATGACTAGTAGTGGTGGTAGTGGTGGTGGTGGTAGCAGTAATAATAATAAATAATAATAATAATAATAATAATAATAATACATGGAACGCTTCCGGAGCAACATATGGTCAAACCCGGTACAACATAACAGGTATGCACGGTGGATACAAGCAGAAACAGACACATACAAGATGATACCACAAATGCCCGAAGTGATAATTTTGCAACATGAAGTCACCCAAGCAATTAATTCTACTCACAATTGGAAATCCCCTGGAAAAGATAAAATAGCAAATTTCTGGCTAAAGTAGTTCACCTCAACACATTCACATCCAACTAAATTATTTAAGTTACATTGCAGACCCATACACATTCCCTGATACACTTACACATGGAATAACCTATCTGAAACCTAAAGATCAAGCAGACACAGCAAACCCAGCTAAATATCGCCCCATAACATGCCTACCAACAATCTACAAAATATTAACTTCAGTCATTACACAGAAATTAATGATACATACAACACAGAACAAAATTATAAATGAAGAACGAAAAGGCTGTTGCAAAGGAGCACGAGGATGTAAAGAGCAACTGATAATAGATGCAGAGGTGACATATCAAGCTAAAACTAAACAAAGGTCGCTACACTACGTATACATTGATTACCAAAAAGCTTTTGATAGTGTATCCCACTCATGGTTACTACAGATATTGGAAATATATAAAGTAGATCCTAAATTAATGAAGTTCCTAAACATAGTAATGGAAAAACTGGGAAACCACACTTAATATCCAAACAAATTCAAATAATATCACATCACAGCCAATACAGATTAAGCGTGGAATATACCAAGGAGACTCATTAAGCCCTTTCTGGTTCTGTCTTGCTCTGAACCCACTATCCAACATGCTAAATAATACAAATTATGGATACAATATCACTGGAACATACCCACACAAAATCACACATTTGCTATACATGGATGATCTAAAACTACTGGCAGTAACAAATCAACAACTCAACCAATTACTAAAGATAACAGAAGTATTCAGCAATGATATAAATATGACTTTTGGAACAGACAAATGTAAGAAAAATAGCATAGTCAGGGGAAAACACACTGAACAAGAAGATTACATATTGGACAGATTACATATTGGACAGCGACTGCATAGAAACGATGGAAGAAACAGATGCCTATTAATATCTAGGATACAGACAAAAAATAGGAATAGATAACACAAATATTAAAAAAATAGACAAAAACTAACAAAAATGCTGAAAACAGAACTGACAGCAAGAAACAAGACAAAAGCTATAAATACTAATGCTGTACCAATATTGATCTACTCATTTGGAGTAGTGAAATGGAGTAACACAGACCTAGAAGAACTCAATACACTTACACGATCACAATGCCACAAATATAGAATACATCACATACATTCAGCAACAGAAAGATTCACATTAAGCAGAAAGGAAGGGGATTTATCGACATAAAAAACCTACATTATGGACAGGTAGACAATTTAAGAAAATTCTTTATAGAACGAGCAGAAACTAGCAAAATACACAAAGCAATCACTCATATAAATACATCGGCTACACCACTGAAATTTCATAACCACTTCTACAACCCTCTAGATCACATAAGATCAACGGATGCGAAGAAAGTAAATTGGAAAAAGAAAACACTACATGGCAAGCATCTAACACAGCCACACATCGATCAAGACGCATCCAACACATGGCTAAGAAAAGGCAATATATACAGTGAGACGGAAGGATTCATGATTGCAATACAGGATCAAACAATAAACACCAGGTATTACAGCAAGCATATTATTAAAGATCCCAACACCACAACAGATAAATGCAGACTTTGCAAACAACAAATAGAAACAGTAGATCACATCACAAGCGGATGTACAATACTAGCAAATACAGAATACCCCAGAAGACATGACAATGTTGCAAAAATAATTCATCAACAGCTTGCCTTGCAACATAAACTTATAAAACACCACGTTCCCACATACAAGTATACACCACAAAATGTACTGGAGAATGATGAATACAAATTATACTGGAACAGAACCATTATAACAGATAAAACAACACCACATAACAAACCTGACATCATACTCACCAATAAAAAGAAGAAATTAACACAACTAATCGAAATATCCGTACCCAGTACAACAAATATACAAAAGAAAACAGGAGAAAAAATTGAAAAATACATCCAACTGGATGAGGAAGTCAAGGACATGTGGCATCAGGATAAAGTTGACATTATACCAATTATACTATTATCAACTACAGGAGTCATACCACACAATATCCACCAGTGCATCAACGCAATACAGCTACATCCAAACGCAATGTAACATATACCGTACAGTTAAAAGGAACTCACGCTTGATGAAGGTCCGCGTCACTTTCATTTCGAACCAGACCTAAGGTCTGAGAAAGGAATGAAATAATAATAATAATAAACCCCGTGGAGGCCTGGGAAAAGAATAGGCCTCCGGTATGTTCTGCCAGTCGTAAAGGGCGACGAAAAGAACAAATCACTAATAGGGTTAACCCTCCTTTTAGTGTGATTGGTTGGTTCACGACAGAACTAAAGAAGCCTCGGACAAGCGCAGTCATGGTCGGGGACGACGTTTGAACCCTACGCCCGCCCACAATGGTAACGACACTGCTAGCCAACTGGAAAATGATTTAAATCCAAATAGAGGTGTTTTGCAGGATATGCTTCCTGCAACCACCCTAGAAGGAAAACAAAGACAGAGGATGAGATGGTCAGATGAAGTTAATCGACACTTCATGTTCTGTTAATACCAAGCAACAAACCTAGGAACCAACACAACTGGATACAGATCACAAGTATACACAACATTTATTACCAGATACCCAGAATTAAAATTTTTAACAGAACAACGACTAGCTGATCAGATCCGTGTAATAATCAAAAATAACAGGATACCCCAGTCAGAATTAGAAAACATCAAACAAGAAGTACAACAAATACTGGAACAAAATAATGTGCAATCAGAAGAAGAAGAAGAAGAAAATACAGTAATGGACTCAAACATCCCAGAGCAGACAAAGAACAACACACACCAATTAAACAATCAGAGGAAAATGAAATCTTAAGACAGCCACCAGAACAAGCACAGACAGAACTCGAAGTAACACACACGTTAGATATAAAAGAAAAATTTCAGCTGACATATATAGAATACAGAGACACAAATACAGACATTAGACCATTCTTGCATAGACCGCCAAATAACCAAGTCGAAATAACAATAAAAACTATCAACACAATCATACACAACTATGGAAGAGTTACAACTACTGGTTTATATAGGAGCACTCAGTACACTAAATATACACACTAGGCAGAGATCAGAACAAACCAACACACAGAAGAAACCCACAAAACCAGCATGGCAACACAGGCTGCAGATCAGAATAGAAAAACTGAGAAAAGACGTCGGACAGCTAACACAATTTACAAGAAATGAAATTTCAGAAAAAAAAACGAAAAAGGTTAGGTAAAATTTCACAACAAGAAGCGATAGAGCAATTAGATGAAAAGAAGCAGAAATTACAAGCATTGGCCAAACGACATAGAAGATACAAAATAAGTGAAAATAGAAGGAAACAAAACCAAACATTCAACACAAACCAAAGGAAATTTTATCAGACAATAGATAATACACACATTAAAATAGTCAAGCCACTAAACATAAGACATGGAACACTAAATTATTTAACAGTTACATTGTAGACCCATACATATTCCCTGATACACTTACACATGGAATAACTTATCTGAAACCGAAAGATCAAGCAGACACAGCAAACCCAGCTAAATATCGCCCCATAACATGCCTACCAACAATATACAAAATATTAACTTCAGTCATTACACAGAAATTAATGACACATACAACAAAGAACAAAATTGTAAATGAAGAACAAAAAGACTGCTGCAAAGGAGCACGAGGATGTAAAGAGCAACTGATAATAGATGCAGAGGTGACATATCAAGCTAACACTAAACAAAGGTCGCTGCACTACGCATACATTGATTACCAAAACACTTTTGATAGTGTACCCCACTCATGGTTACTACAAATATTGGAAATATAAAAGTAGATCCTAAATTAATGCAGTTCCTAAACATAGTAATGAAAAATTGGAAAACCACACTTAATATTCAAAAAATATCACATCACAGCCAATACAGACGGTTTGGCTCCTATACCCATCTTTAGTCACCTGTTAAACTTTCTTTAGAAGTTACGTATCGCTGATTTCATTCGCCAATTCCTGAGCGACGTCTAATTGACGTTGCTTTTGCCGGGTGGTCAACAATTTTGGAAAAACTTTGCTGCTAGACGTTTCAAGCCCAAAATATCCGGAAACAACAATGCTCGGCACGAGCCGAACGATATGCCGACGTCAGAAACCTCTGCTGGTAATTCGGCCGTTTTCCAGAACTGTTTTCTTTGATTCTTCCATATGTCTAATTTATGTGCTAGATAGTGCAGAAGGGTATTCGTCTCCAAGCCGTTTGAAACGCTTATACCACCCGTACACACTTGTCTTTCTTATAAAAGATCCGCAGTCAACATTTAGAATGCGGTGCTGCACGTTCATCCTCCTTTCAAGCAAAATTTAATTCAAATTCTTTGATACATCATCTTGAAAGGTAAAAATTCGCCAGCAAAATTCAAATGGTTCAAATGGCTCTGAGCACTATGGGACTTAACATCTGTGGTCATCAGTCCCCTAGAACTTAGAACTACTTAAACCTAACTAACCTAAGGACATCACACGCATCCATGCCGAGGCAGGATTCGAACCGGCGACCGTAGCAGTCGCGCGGCTCCGGACTGAACGCCTAGAACCGCTAGACCACCGCGGCCAGGAATTCCCCAGCACTCTACAACACTTTTTACCTTTTAGATTGCCATCAAAAAGAACAGCTGAAAATACGGACATTCATCAGAAGCATGTGAAACAAAAAGATGAAAGAGTTTGAAAACCGAATCCATAATGCCGGCGAAATTAGAAAGTTCGTTATTTTTTATCAAACCGCCTATAGGGGTCTAGTTCTTCGAAAGTAGAAGATACATTATCACAGTTCTCTAATCATTCAGTGCGTAAGAATAAAGATGGCCATTGGCTTAGAAAAAAGAAAGTATTTTGGCGCTGGTCAGGCGAGTCATTAACTATTCATGTTAGCTCAGTTACGAGGCAGATCCATTACAGAGCGGTGGTTCGAAGGTTGTCTGATCCCTTCGCAGCATTTTTTTATGTTTTGCACATAGGCCGAAATAATTCTCAATACATCATATTTACAAGTATTAATATTTTGATAACGTTATGAAAATAAAGGGCAAAGGAAAATTAGGAATAGGAAATAAATTTCCGGGAAGGTATATGCAACTGATACTTTTTATTACTTTATAGTTCATTTACACGTGCTGTGGTAATATTCAATGTGAAAAAGAGGGATGCAGTAAAAGTCTGGGCATCTTGCGCGCGTCGTACTCGCCACATTTTAACTTGGGCGACATGGTTGCCTTGAAGTTTCTATAGAGAAACGAACTTTGTTTGCAAACTGTGCGATGAATGTAAACAAAGTGCTACCCATTATTTCGCCAAATTTTGTTGAGGATAGTTGGTGATGTGGAATTTTGTTTTTGGATTTGTTAGGGGGCGCAGAAGCAACTGAGGTCATAAGCGCCGGTGTTGTTGAAAAAATTGTACTTTGATGATGTCTTCTCGGTCTATAATTTCTTTTTCACTCTGGATTGGCCGATTTTAGTTCACTGGGACCAGAGTGTTTGCGTTTAGCTGCTGAGCGCAGTTAAATACCAAAATGAAACTAATGGAATACCAAGTCCTGTACATTTCTATTACAGTCCTTTCTTGGAAATTTATTTGCAGTATCAAATTTTCCTTTGTCTTTCCTTTTCATGCCTTCCATGAGAATATTAATGAACGTTATACATTGTGCATTATTCCGGTTACTTTGAAGTGCCAGTTACGTAAACAAACACTGAAAAGGAAGACATAGTTTTCACACAGAGACTCGACCCTGCGATCATCTGCCACCGTTGTGTATCCCTTCCGCTGTGCCAATCGTTGCATGCAACCTACGCTAACAGGCGGCCCATGCATCGGCCGACCTGCGCTAAAAATGCAATTTTTTTCTAAACGCTTGTCCATAGGGAGCTGCTCCTTCCTTCTTCCATTGTTAAGCACTGTATATACCATAAATTTGGACGGAATCCGTGATGGAGTAGGGGCGGTACCCTGATAATTTTATTACCGTCAGATTGCGTCATCTGAAGTAACATAAATCCTTCGAGCAAATAAAAAACAAAAACAGATTTAGCAAACAGTATAAAGAAGTGAAAATTTTTGTTACGCCTTCATTATCGATACGCTTTATTATTCCAAGAACCGTGCAAAGAATTTCAAGAATGCATCCACTATCATGTAAAACGATTTGTTTTGGATTAATTAATTTAAACGCGCTGGTACAAGTACCGAAGACGAAGTGCGCTCCATCAGCAAACTGAGGTCACCACAGAGTAAACCGCTGACAAATCCACGATACGGTAATGCAAGACAGTCGAATAAAAATTCCTGAGACTGTAGACGTCTGAACTGAACGAGTGCATAGTATTCTGCACTGAGGGTTGACTACGAAGAAGCTGTAAGAGATGGGTGTCTCGATTGCTCACTGTTAACAAAAAGCACATCCGGCACAACATTTCAACATAATGTCTGGCGATGTTTCATCGGAATCCGCTAGACTTTTTACGCCGACTTGTGACTATTGATCAAACCTCAACCGATCAGACCGTTATACTCCAGAGTAGAAACAGCAGTCGAATCAATGGAAAAATGCTGCTGAAGTGCACCACAGAAGTCAAAGACCATTTGGTCAGTTGGTAAGGTGAAGAGCCACTGTTTTTTGTGAATTCCAAGGAATAATCACATTTTTCTGTTAAATTTATTATTTTAAGCGATTTTTAAAGAATTTAACAGCTGTTATATAGTTAAAATAATTTTAAAAGGAGGTATAATGAATGTGTATGACGTTGGTAGAACTGCTGAAAAACATTTGCTGACAAAAACGGTCGATTCTGTTTGTGTGTGTTAACAGATGTTTTGTTAACTGTCAACCTAACTTTACTTTCCCATTTCCTGTACATGTCCTCAGTACAATGTCTAATCCTGGTTGTAAAAACTCTGTCGACAGTTTTTGTTATATTAGTGGCGAATTAGTGATTTAAAAACAGCAAAGACACATTAGACTTTGTGAAAATGTTTGTCTATCATACTTTGGATCTAAACTTGATGATCAAGATAAATCTTGCGCGCCCGCGCGGGTGTGTGTGTGTGTGTGTGTGTGTGTGTGTGTGTGTGTGTGTGTGTGTGTGTGTTTTATGATCAGGTCCAAAATGGAGAGAAAAGCCTTTAGATTTGTTGTTTCTATGATATGGAGGGCGCCAAGAAATCATTCCGATGATTGCTACTTTTGCAGTGTTGATATTACTAGTCATAATTCGAAAAACAAGGTTATAAGCTACCCTAATCTTCCGTCCGTCATCCGACCAGTAGGGCATGGTGTCGATTTGCCGGTTCCTGAACCACCAGATGATTTAAATTCTATTCCAACAGAAGTATTTTCTGATGTAAATCTGATTTACATGAACCTGATGATGATTAATTCCATTGTAATACAGAAAGTCTAGAGCCCGAATTGTTTAGTCAGACCGAGCTTAACGATTTGGTTAGGGATCTGGGCTTAACAAAAGAAAAAGTTGAATTGTTTGGCTCTAGACTAAAAGAAAAGAGCTTATTGGTAGGTGGAACCAGCATATAATGTATAGAAAGAAACAGCAGCAATTTTCCAAGATTTTTTTGAACAAGAAGGTGATTTAGTGTACTGCTCAGACATTCCCAGTCTAATGAATGAGTATTGTATTGAATACAAAACGGAAGACTGGAGGCAGTTTCATTACACAATGGTAACATGTATACCTGTTGGACATTCTGTGCATATGAAAGAAAGCTATGAAAACCTAGAAATAGTGTATTCTACTCATGGTTGGATGATATGTGGCGAAGTAACATGCATGCTCCTTAGTCAGCAAGGAGGCTTTACCAAATTTACATGTTTCTTGTGTGAATAAGACAGTAGGGTTAGGCATCAACACTGGTGCAGAAAGAACTGGCCTATGAGGGAGTCTTTAAAACCTGGTGAGACGGACATTCTACGCAAAAACCTTGTAGATCCAACGTACTCCTACCACTTTTACATATAAAGTTGGGCCTAATGAAACAGTTTGTAAAGGCTTTTATGTGGCAAGAAAAGAGAACTTTTATGTGGCCCCAGCCAATGTTTTCGATGGGAATAACCCCTCCTCCACCCCTCCTCCTCCCCCCATCCTCCCCTCCTCCTCCCCCATCCTCCATCCTCCCCTCCTCCTCCCCCATCCTCCATCCTCCCCCATCCTCCATCCCCCCATCCTCCATCCCCCCATCCTCCATCCCCCCATCCTCCATCCCCCCATCCTCCATCCCCCCATCCTCCATCCCCCCATCCTCCATCCCCCCATCCTCCATCCCCCCATCCTCCATCCCCCCATCCTCCACCCCCCCATCCTCCACCCCCCCATCCTCCACCCCCCCATCCTCCACCCCCCCATCCTCCACCCCCCCATCCTCCACCCCCCCATCCTCCACCCCCCCATCCTCCACCCCCCCATCCTCCACCCCCCCATCCTCCACCCCCCCATCCTCCACCCCCCCATCCTCCACCCCCCATCCTCCACCCCCCATCCTCCACCCCCCATCCTCCACCCCCCATCCTCCACCCCCCATCCTCCACCCCCCATCCTCCACCCCCCATCCTCCACCCCCCATCCTCCACCCCCCATCCTCCACCCCCCATCCTCCACCCCCCATCCTCCACCCCCCATCCTCCACCCCCCATCCTCCACCCCCCATCCTCCACCCCCCATCCTCCACCCCCCATCCTCCACCCCCCATCCTCCACCCCCCATCCTCCACCCCCCATCCTCCACCCCCCATCCTCCACCCCCCATCCTCCACCCCCCATCCTCCACCCCCCATCCTCCACCCCCCATCCTCCACCCCCCATCCTCCACCCCCCATCCTCCACCCCCTCATCCACCACCCCCTCATCCACCACCGCCCCTCTCCTCTCTCTCGCCCCCTCCTCCTCCTCTCTCCCGGAGATGATCGCACGCAACTCGTTCAGAAACCACAGCAGGAAGCCGGCCAGACCTGAAACAGTACCGTCAGCGGACGTCTTTGTGCCAGGGAAACCAGCCCTGCCTGTGTACACGATGTACAGCAGGTTAGAGAGCGACCGCTGTGCGTGGAAGACGATAGCATCAGGCCTGTGTTTGTGTGCGGAGGGGGGCAGTTGACTCGTGTTCATTGTCCGCTGTGGGCGACCGACCGACCTCGCGGGAAATATCTATGCTGAGACTACTAAATACGATGCATGTGGTTTTTTCCGATCTGTCTTCGCGGTACATGTGCGTCTGGTGGCAGATAGTTCTGTACAGGATGCACAAATGATGGTGTGTGGTGCAGGATACGGTTTAATACAACGGTATGGTGTGGTGGTACAGTCGCTTGTGGTGATACAACCTGGTTGCATCTCTATCTACATCCATGCTCCGCAAGCCACCTGACGGTGTGTGGCGGACGGTACTTTGCGTACCTCTATCGGTTCTCCTTTGTTTCAGTCTCGCGTTGTTCGTGGAAAGAAAGATTGTCGGTATGCCTCTGTGTGGGCTCTAATCTCTCTGATTTTATCCTCATGGTCTTTTCGCGCGATATACGTAGGAGGGAGCAGTATACTGCTTGACTCTTCCGTGAAGGTATGTTCTCAAAACTTCAACAAAACCCGTCTTCCACTGCAGTTTATCTACAATCTCTGTAACACTTTCGCCATTACTAAATGATCCTCTAACGAAGCTCTCCGTTCGATCTTCTCTCTTCTGTCAACCCTATGTGGTACGGAGCCCACACTGGTGAGCAATATTCAAGCAGTGGGCGAACAAGTGTACTGTAACCTACTTCCTTTGCTTTCGGATTGCATTTCCTCAGGATTCTTCCAATGAATCTGTCTGGCATGTGCTTTACCGACGATTAATTTTATATGGTCATTCCATTTTAAATCACTCCTAATGCCTACTCCCAGATGCGACTGGATACAAAAGACTCTAGTAACATACTATGCCACGCGATCAGGAAAATAGTGCATTTGCGCTAGGTGTTGACAGATGTTATACATTTACAAGCAATTTTAGAAGTGATGTCATGATCGCATGGGTAGAATTGACATAAAATCGACAGAATTACGAAAATGATGGAAAATACATATAAATTGAGTGAAAATACACTGAAATGTGGGGAAATTGACTAAGTACTTCCGTGTCTTTTGGTTGGTGCAGAACAATTCTTGTATGTGGGAACGAGTATGTGACAGCAAGAGGAATCGGAGAAACGTTAACATGGAAGCACCAGGAACTAGGGAACAGTCACTTCTTTTTCTGTCGAGGCAGCATTCTATTGTATGTATACTGACGTAACAGTGATATACACGAGTTCACCACTGTATTTGACGCTTTACAAGAAAACACCATCTGCCTCTAAACTTACATGCATCTGCTTTAAGGGATAATAAAGTGGATGGGTGATTAATTGAGATGGAGCTGTAACGAGGTATGACTTAATGGCTGACTGATGATGCACTCTAGAGGGGGGCAGAGATGCTGCTATAGGTCAATTGACCATTTTTTCCGTTGTTCTGTCAGGGTGCATCAGTTGCGTGACGTAGAGCACTGTCTACTTGCGATCGTTAACAGCAAACCTGTCTGTCACCAGAGGACTTCCATCTCATGTGTGATGAAACGTGACCACTCTGTTTCGACACTTCCCTATACACGTACGATGATTTACATGACACTCCATTCCCTTGTCGCATCTTGAGTGAAAAATCGAGACTTCAATTTCGTGACCAAAATTATTATAAGTTAGCAACAAGTGTTCGTAAGGCGCTGCAATCCTTTAACCATCTGCTTCACGAATGTCCTGTTTACAGAGTTAGTGGCAGCATGACGTGTAATTTCACATGTCACACACCGCTGTTATGCGTTTATCTGTTTCCTTGTAAGAGGTATTCTCCATTACTAATGATCATTTTATACAGGACTGGTGCGGGCATAGTATAATTTCGGAACCATGATCGGATGTGAACAGAGGACGCTAAACTACTCCGGAAAGCTAGACTGTGCGTATATCACACAGAGCTGGTGTTTTAAGGAAGTAGTGTTTCCATTTTACAGTTTGTTACCATAGTTCATTGTATAGAAACCTGCATGTATGCCATGTGCAGGAAATATTTCTTAAATTAGGATATTAACAGTGCTTCATTCCACACAACTGATAGGTCGGGAACTCTAGCGATCTAACATTATAATCTGCTTTAAGTGCAGAACCGTGTAGCCTTACGAGTGCATGTGTTCGTTCTCTCAAACCAGTAACCTCCTGGTACTGACCCCAGACACTAGGACAATACTTGAGAATTAATAGCGTAGTTTTACGTAAAATGCTTCAAACTCCATCTGTCTGGAGCTTGATCATGCATAAAAACGGCCCGCTTCTTGTTCTTCTTAACCGTTTATTACATCACAACACTTTCAAATCTACTGCTATATATCTATAAGGGGTGCTAACCACCTCGACATAGGGGGATCAAGAGAAATCTTAGGCACTTGGATGGGTGCGGACTTTGCAAGCTCCATTGATTCACAAGTTGCGGACTGTACTGGTCTACCCCTGGTCATTTGCAGGTTTAATCAGTAACGGTGCCGCAGGATGGGTTAGTCGAAGATAGTGCGAGGGATCTTTCAAACTTTATTCTAAGATTGCGAGAATGCCCTGTGACACCCATCCGCATAGAGACAGATCGTAAATTAGAAACTATGCTCAAAGTGCTAGAAATATGTAGATCGCTGTCTGGTATACTTGGATGACGTGTATGTTCGAGAATTAACAATGAATGAGGTACTGCAGTCATCTGTCTACATTCGCAATGGTACCTGGGAAGTAGAGAAGGGGCGGTTTAGCGGTGATACGGAAACGGGGAAGCATACTGTCCCAAAATTGGTAGGTGTCTAGATGACTGTAAAACTGTTCACACTATCTGTGATGCCTATTATTCCAGTGCATCGACGGTGTCTTTTCCATCCCACCCGTCCACCGGTACACTGTTGATTGCCACTTATTGACTGACTGATGTCGCTTGTTTGAGATGGAGCAAGAGTCTTGGTGGAGGAGGAGCAGCTTCTGGGGGCAGCTAGCACCGAAACAGTGATCACATACATAACTGCAACATGAGGAATCAATCGAAACAGAACACAGTATCACCAGCTATCCCATCACTGTGACAGATGAGTTTAAATGTAGAGGTTGTCAGTCACCTTGGGACAGCAGTTTGGAAAGGCTCCGCAACACTGTAAAACTCTACCAGTTTTCTTACATTGTGACTGTCTTCAGTAGTAACAACATGACTTACACCAGGCGATGTCTAGTTCTCTGTGAGAGACAACGAATCAGAACATGTTAACGTCAGTTTAGAACCTGACACAGACCTCGAACTTGTGGCAGTAAAAACAGAATGTATGGCAGTGTTCAAAGCCTGTTACAGCGGAAAAAGAACACTTTTTCAAACGACGACACAGGAAGCCTCTCTTGCGACTGACGGTATAGTCTGTGGGATACGGTTATCCTCCTATAGTACGGGCGTCGACACTTTACACTGGTCTGTGCGAGAGACTTCGATCACTGGCCGCCTGCTCCAGTGGATCAATACCTGTGTATTTAATAGGATCACCACGTGCACTCGATGGTATCACGCAGATGGTATTTGTTTTCGATATATGGAGATGTGGTAAAAATCTTATCGAGTTCTTTATCGGATGAAGTTAGCAGAGCTTTTACAGTTCCTAATTTTTCTCTGTTGGGTGGTACAGAACAACGATGATAAAATGCTGGGGTGATAGGCGTGAAAGGACCCTGAGGTACACGGATCTGCTTCAGAGTGCAGCACCTGTATGTAGTTTGGAGACGCACCACAATACAGTAGCAAAATCCTCTTCCTTCTCCCAGTTCCCATTCTATCTTTTATACGACAACATATTCCCATCCCCATCAAAAGGTCAAAACACAATGCTGTTGCACTAACTCAGCTTAGCCTGTTTGTACATGGGCTGCAGAATGTTGTTGATACAGCTCTCTCCAACTTCTGACTTAAATTGGTACGATCACATGCACAAAGCTGCAGGGTGGCAGTGCAGAGTCTGATGGGGCAGTTGCAGGATGCATAGGGACAATCTAAAATTTTACTGTAGCAGGTTCGAAAAGGTGACTCGTTTCGAGATAAGAGACTGCCAAAAATATGATAAAAAGACTCCTCCATAGGATGCAATGTAGGTATGTGATTGAATCGAATGACTTGACTCCAATTCATAGACAGCATTTCTACCGGAAAACTTAGCAGTAGAGATATGAAAAGCTAGTGTACATTTCTTACGACCTCAATCAGCACACCACCTACTGTTTGTGATCCTTCGCAGTCAACCAACACTATTACCCAGTGCATATATCACAGAACCCCTGACATGGCATCGAGACAGAATGCGTTACAAATACTGGAGAAAGATCTCGTGGCTGCATGGGCGATCAGCAAATATCGGCTTCATACGTCGTTCCTTAGCTGAATCACTTTCAAAATTCGGTGATTTTATTAAGAGGTTAAACCAGTCGGTGACGTGTAACCACACTGTTGGTCTGATAATATAGACTCTGGCAATCACCGTCTATGTTCAGTGTAGCGGTGTTTGTCTGGAAAAACCACATCATTCGGAGGTAATGCCATACCTCGATTTATAAGGCTTGTATAGTTTTTAACACAGATATCATTACCGATACTTGTGAGCACCTGTAGAACCGCTTCTGACAGTAACATAGTCGTTGCGAAATTGTTATTAACATCTGGCGGCTTGTAAGGCGATTACATCTCTCTTTCTAAGACACAATGGTACCACTCAGCACTCACAAGAAAAACTTGAGACATATCCACCCATCGCTGATTTTCAGTCAGTATTTTGTATCGGAAGCAATCAGTTAATTGACAGAGTATTGTACAGGGTATTTATCAATGAATATCGGAGTTTTAACGCTTTATAATATTTATTATATTAAATTTACAGTTATAAATGATATGTCAAATAAAAGAGCAACTGACAGTTTTACCAAGAGCCTTATAAATGATAAATGTGAGCACCATTTGTCACGCAGCACACACAGATTCTCCAGCTGTGTTCTTCTCAAAGGTTGATAAGGGTGACTTCAGCGATTGTAGCAACAGCTGCTTCAATCAGGGTTCTTAATTCAGGGAGGTCCGCTGGTAGCATAGGCTCGTACACACGATCCTTGGTGAAGCCCCAAAGGAAGATATCGCGTGGCATTAGGTTGTGTGAACGTGGAGGCCATGCAAAGCAAGCCCTGTCACTGGGCCCCTGGCGGCCTATCAAGCGCTTGTCTAGCGGACTGCAGCGGAAACATTGCGCGCTGCGCATGCCCACTGGTGCCAAACACAACTGTTTGAGTTGATCTTTCATTTCACATATCATTTATAGCTGTAAGTTATATGTAATGTTATAAAGCGTTAAAACCCCAATATTCATTTATAAACGCCCCGTGCGTAGTAGCAGGGAATGCATGATAGGTGCACTTTTTAGCATCAGGCTTATTAAGTGTGTGTGTGTGTGTGTGTGTGTGTGTGTGTGTGTGTGTGTGTGTGTGTGTGTGTGTGTGTGTGTGTGTGTGTGTGTGTGTGTGTGTGTGTGTGTGTGTGTGTGTGTGTGTTTGTGTGTGCGCGCGTAGAGACGCAAAGAAAATGATTATGACCTGTCGTAATGGAAGGTATGGGTTTGATGTGGAATACTGCAATAGCCACAAAGGGAATGAAAGATTTTTTTTTTACTTGGGTACGTACGTAAAGTCATCAGAGTGGTACAGATATTTCTATTTCCATAGCCACAGCCGTCAGAAGGGGGTATTTCTGATACTTCGCTCATTGTCGAATGTTGTCGTATTGAGACCATAATCGTAATATTTAATTCTGAATATAGTGATCATATACGTAAGTGTGTGGTCGGGTTCCCGGGATGATACTGTGTGGGGGTGCGTGGGCTGTGGCGGGAATTACATTTCCAGCAGACAGCAGGAGTCGTCCACAGTGAGAGACCGGTTGGGATACAGGTATGTAGTTGACCTGACTGCATCGCCCTCTAGACGGCTAAATAGCCAACTAATACTCTGTATATGTTGGGCAGCCCCCGTGATCACATGTTTCTTCGTGGAAATTAATTATTTTATATGGAAGTGTATTTGCGCCGGACCATTATTCACTCCCATGTAATTGTCCGGTTAACTCCTTCTGCATATTTCCTGTCTTTATTTTGTTGAGAAAACATCGATTGTGTTGTGTGCATCTAGCAGGTGAAAGACGGGTGGAAGACACGTTTGCTGCTTCTCTAGATGTGAGCAACACCTTAGTTGACTTTGTAAATTATAAGGATGATTTGCACTCTGTTATCTCACCAACATCGGTATTCGGGAGTGGAAACATCAGTTTCCTATATTTTTTCGAGTTTTCATATAACGGTCTTTGCAGACGGGATATGTTTAAAGTTACTCAGTTGCTTACAGTATGCTCAACCTTGCTAAAGTTTCAGGTTTCTAGAGAAACAACTTCCAGTCCATATCTTCGGAATTATTGCGTGCAAGCGATCGGTAGTATACTGCTGTGCTTGATATTTAGAGTTATCATGAAAAAGGGTATGATATTCTGGAAAACTGTGTGAAAATGTGTATGTTCCTGTAAGCCCAGAGTCTGGAGATGAGTATAGCAGGCAAGCAGGTAGGGGCCAGAAAGAGTAACGCCTTTGTGCTGAGGGGAACGGACCCAGTCTTCGTACACCAGTTAAGAGTCCGAGAAACTTACCGGATTACGACGATTTGGCTTGCGGCTCCACCTGGTTGGGTGAATAGCGGACTGAAACCCAGTTTGCGTTGAGTCGCCTTCAGGAGTGTGTGTGTGTGTGTGTGTGTGTGTGTGTGTGTGTGTGTGTGTGTGTGTGTGTGTGTGTGTGTGTTGCATGTACACTCTGCAAGAATTTGAAAAGATTCAACATAACGAGTGTTTGCGCTGGGGATATTGACAGCATTCGAACTCCTACCACTCAGGTCCTCCTGGTGTGGGAGGCCACTTTTGCGGGGTTCAACTGTCAATGCAAAATGGCGATCTGTACAAAATAGTTTTGCCGCTGAAAGTCTCATCTGCAGAAAAAATGACGGACGGTGCTTCCACACAGGCGGCGGCAGCGGCAGCAGAGGTTCGGTGGGTAAATTCAGTAACAGCGAACCAGAATACTCCATTTATTCGCAAGACATCCTTTGTTCTGGGACATAGGAGCCTCTACAGGCCGTTTTGATGAAGATGGGGCAAGGTATATACGGAAAGTTCTGTGAGTAAAGTGCGAATTCTGTTTGCGTAAGTGTTTTGATATTCCCCTCTGTGCTTAGAGTGCTCGCTTTCAAAACAACAGGAATGTGAGGTTTTCACAAGCATGCACAGACATGATGAAGGCTTTTAACGGTGAGAGGGGTGAAAGATCACCGTTTCTGAGGCATATGTCGAAAGCAGATATTACAAGTGATGGGTGGGTTGTCTCGTTGGGATCGCTAGGAAGAATGCATCCTGTGTTATTCTGGAAAGCATTAGATTCCTATAGCGCGTCCAGAGGGAGACGTGGCTGTTAGTCTCACAGACATGTGACGTCAGTATAACACTGGTAACCTTGTTGCTGCACCTGCGAGGGTGAGCCACTAGGCGACTCTAGCTGGACACACAGGCACTAAAGCTAGAAGTCATTGTGCCAGAAACAGTGCCTAGGTGAAAACGAGGTTTCTATACTTATTTCTCAGGTGTCAAGTGTGAAAGCGATTTTTCCACCTCATCCTTGCGAGACCCGAACTGACACCTGCACACGGTTTGGCACCTGACGGCTGCATCTTCACTTCACAAGGACCTCTGGTGCATCCCGACTCCTGGCAGTGTGTGTGCGGCATAGACGTCGGTCGTCAGGATGTGTCCTTTACTAGCGACCTTTTGTTTAAGCTATATTCTATCGATTTCCCACACCAATAGGATTCAGGGAATTAAAGAACTACCCATTACATATGTAGGATATTGATTAAATTAATTTGCATAAATTTTTTTATCTGTGTGGAGTTGCGGTACAGTAGTTAAGGGGAGGTTGTGTATAGCTGGGTGACATGCAGCAGAATGGCATGTGAAGTGCAGAATACTAGGTTAGTTAGCATAATTTATTTGCATAATTTTTATGTAAAATGAGTACAATAGTTCAATCGATGTAGGTGACATGGAATTAACCACTTAACAGTACAAAAGGTTAAGTGCTGACAAAGGGACAAACACTACGTTATGCAACATATTTGCCTCATGCAATTACTTCTTACAAGACCTACATCGTTCCAAACAGCAGAGAATGATGAGTAAGAGAAATACAAACTGTGCCGACTTTATTTTTATAAATAAACAGTATATCTTCGAATTTCCTGATATGAGATCCTTCCTCTCTGCCACAGAGCCACAAATTTTCGTATATCCAATACACATCTATTAATCCCATAAATTGTTTATTTAAACAATATTCCACACATTGTCTGAATTTTTTAAACAATATTACATAACCTGCAATCAAATTCCCTCGAAATGACCGATCAACTGAGGTTTACCATGGGGGAAGTGGTTAATTAATTGATGAATTTTAATTAAGTAGTTACTCAAATTGGTAAGAGTGAGAGGGGCTACTCGAATAACTCAGACATGAAGGTGCACCTGTATCGGGGAGGGGGTGGGTTGTTTCCTGAGGTGGGGGGGGGGGAGAGATGGAGCGGGCAAACAATAGGTTAAGGACCTGTCAATCAAAGGAGAGTAATAGGTTTGCCCTTGAGTGCATAACTGCCGCTAATGTCGGCAACCCACACTAAAAAAAGTCCGCTGGTACCGCCCTTGTCGTACTGCTACCGTATTATGACCTGTCTGCCACCAGGCATCTCCGGCTCCCTTTTAGTTGATGGTTTTTGCAGTCTTTTGCAGTTCTGCATGGCCAATCCTGCTTGAGTGCCGTCTTCAGCATTGTCTCGATTATCTTTACTCCTCGAGCATGGACAATGTCTTTATTTTATCCACTGACAGTTCTGTTTGCATGGATTTCTGGTGGCGCAATTCGTTTCTTTCAGTGTCTTTAAGTCTTGGACCAGTTGCTCTTCTGTTCGCTGAAACTACAAAATTCCTGGTGCTCATGTTTGATAGGAAACTTTCTTGGTCGTTCCACTTGTCTTGCCTGGCTGCTCGCTGGACGTGGTCCCTCAATGTCATGTGTGTCCTCAGAGGTAGTTTCTTGGCGGAACTGATCACCCTCCTCTGTCTGTACGGGTTCCTTGTACGTTTGGAACTAGACTACAGGTGTTTTGTTCGTGTATCTCCATGTCCGACCCTCTTACGCTGTCTAAATACTATCCACCATCGTGGCACCCGCTTCGCCAGTGGCACCTTTTCCACTAGCCAGACTGACATGGTTTGCCGAAGCAACTGAACTACCTGTGTCATACCGCCGTGACTTTCTCCCCAGCAGATACGCCTGTCATTTGTCTCCCATGCGCGGCCATCCATCCTATGCCACCTTATCCGGTGACTCCTTTGATCGCCAGTAAGGGACACATCCCTCTTCTGTTGCCTCCTTGAGTCTGTTTTGACTATTCCTCCGTCTACATAACTTCATGCTACTTGCTACTTTCCTAATGGGTGTTAAGTATTCATCACCTTGGCTTTGTGCAGTTGCTCGTGTTCAACTCACAGTTCATTCTCTTCCAAAGGACACGAGTCCAGACTCTCTCTACTCTCATAAGTAGGACACTACTCCAGACCCCCTATATTCTCATAAGTTTCTCCACACAGAACTTCGCCTTGGTACCTTTAAGTATACTGATGGTTCTCAGACTGACCTCGGTGTCGAGTGTGCCTTCGTCACTGGCGCTGACGTTTTTCAGTATCGGCTTCTGGAACACTGCTCAGTATTTGCAGTAGAGCTCTTCAGCCTGTATTAGCCTGTATCATTACATGCAGCGATATAGGCTTTTGAATAATGTCATCTGCTCCTATTCTCTGTGCCCTACAGAGCCTCTATGTGCTGTACACCATTCATCCCTTAGTGCCATGTGTCCAGGAATGGTTTCACTTGCTCATTCTTGATGGAGCCACTATGATGTTTGTGGGTCCCTGGTTACATCGGTCTGATGGGAAACGAGGTGCTAACGCTGCTGTGCCACAGCTTCAGTCCTCATTCCTTGGCCTGCTAGTTCTTCCAGTTCCTCATACGATCTTTTATCTACATCATACTCCAAAAGCCATCTAATGGTGTGCGGTGGAGGGTACTTTCTGTGCCACTATCTGATATCTGCAGCTCTGTTCCACTCGCGAATAGTGCGTGGCTCTAACTTCTCGAATTTTCTCCTCATAATCCATACGAGACATCGATGTGGGGGCAGTGAAATGTTGTCTGACTTGTCCTGAAAAGTGCTGTCCAGTAATTTAAATAGTAACTCCATCTGCGATTCACAAGGCTTTTCTTCTAACGTCTGCCAGTGGAGTTTGTTTAGCATCTCCGTAATGCACCCTCGCTAGTTAAACGATCCGGTGATGAAACATGCCGCTCTTCGTTGGATCTTCGCTATCTCCTCTATCAGCCCTACCCGATAGGGAATCTGGAGAAGAAGCGGCTTAGAAGTCACTTTTTTCGGGGATCCGTTACATTTCCTTAAGATTCTTCGGATGAAACGGAGTCTGGTGTCTGATTTCTTTCTTTTTATTTCCCTCCTCCATGTCTCTTTTATATGGTCATTCCACTTAACGTCGCTCTGGATAGTTACGACTAGTTATTTTACGGCAGATGCTGTCTCGAGCTGTTTGTCATCAATAGGGTAGTTGTACAGCAGCGGATTCTTTCCTATGTATGCGCAACATGTTACATTTATTTATATTCAGGTTCAACTGCCAGACCCTGCATCAGTCATCAATTCTCTGCAGGTCGTTGTGCAAATTCTTACCGTCCTCTGGCGTTGCTGTCTGTCTGCAGTAGGTGTCACTTTAGCATCTCCACTGGTCATGGGGAATTAAACATGCTCCAGCAGCTTGGACCTCCACTCGGCTTTCTCGCCAGAAAGAGATCATCTTCTGTAGGTTGCGTATTGGGCACTATATTTTTAGCCATCGCAAATTAAGTGGTGATCCCACCACTGTGCTGATTGCCCTCAACCTTTGACGGGTCAACATTTCCTTATGGAATGCCCATGTTTTTCTTTTTTTTTCTTTTTAACTGCCTACATTCTCATTTATGTTTGCCGTCTGAGTTATCGGCCGTTTTAGCGAACGACTTATGGGCTGCCAACAGCGTTTTGTTTTTCTGTCGTAGATAAATGGAGAAGAAAATTTTATCTTCAGTTCAGAAATTTAGTTCAGGACCTCCTTTGTCTCTAGGGCGTATTTTATGGACCTTTCTCGAAATCCATGTTTTTATCTGTCTTTCCTTCCGCTGATTGGGTTTAACGTTTAGTCGTTTTTAACTCCTTTTTCGTCTTTGTGTTTTACAGTTCTGACACGGGCGCATAGAATCCTAGGTGTTTTTGTGCCCTAAAGCAAAACAAACGGAAACTGTGCCTACAAACACCAGTACCACCAGGTCCATCATCATCGTGTTACTCACTGGTGATACCAACTCGTTCGGCAACGCAGCTGTACCCCGGACTGTCGCATTCGCTGTCACTGACCTACACTGCATCGGACATGGCTTCGACATTATTCTGTATGTAGCGACAGTTATACCCCTGCCCACCCTGTTAAAGATTACCAGATAAGCCCTGCAACTACATTTAAATATTACGGTGCTATCACTTGTGGGACAGGATTTCACAAAGGTTCATTGGTACCTCGAATGTGGACTGCTAAACCCCTGCATCTTCCCATAATGCTTGTGTAGCCATTGTGGAAAGGATGCTCTCTTAAATGGTAACTACCTGTGGTATACTTCCATGAAGTGTAACACAGTTCTGCACTCTGCTCGATCACCCAACAACAGACAGTAGTGATGTTGAAGAGAAGGCCATCAACCAAATTTGGGTGAGAAATGGCTGCCAAATAGCAGACTGGTTTGGAAGTGTATCAAGAGTCATACTCGATCACTTTTTTAACAATTCAGGAAGGAGGGTTAGGTAATGTGTTCAGCAATGTACACCTCGATACATGCTTACATATCTACGATCTACTTAATGGAGGTGAAGTCCAGTTTCATCCTCCTTCTGAAAGATGTTGCCAGTAAAAGAAAAAGGACACATTAATGTCATATATGGGGGAGGTTCCACAGTGCATCTCACAACTAATGCAACTTAGAGCCAACTATCATGCTCGTATCCATCTTCTTTCACAATATGAGTAGGCGTGATGCCTACTACCTCGTTCAACACTTGGTTGATTCTGGGTTGAAAGGTGATAAGGTTAGTCATTCCTGCTACCATTGAAAAGAACATTTCATCTTCCAAGAGAACCACATCAAATATATTGCTTTGATTCCTAGAACCGCTTTGCCTCATGAACGTGTCTCTTCAGAGTCTTCGCCTCAGGAAGACATGCGTATCACCAGACCACGTATTCCAATGATGCAAGATTTCAGCTTGTGATAAAGAAGGGGTCTGTCCACATGAAATCCTGGATTTGTTGGAGACGCTCTATGAAACCGCATTGCCTGACATAACCACACTGTCCAGTATACTAATGGGCACTGCAATAATGGAAGTGGAGGATGTGCAAGATGGGAATGTTTGTCTGGAGTTTAGCGTCCATTGTTTAGGAGAATATGCTAGATTATAGACGAATACCAATGTGCGCTTCCTCACGTACATTTTAGAGTAGTGCTGCCTGAGAACATAGTCTCTGGATTCTGCTTTCTATTTCGTCATGCCAGGGCTTTCGTGGGATTCGGTACACGCAATATGTCTGCATTGAACGGTTGACTGGTGTTGACCGCTTGCTCTTCTATGAATGCAGAATTCGTGGGAAACTTTCCCAGTGACTACACAGTACTGCAAGATGAATAACCCATGGATGAGTGACGAGCAGTACAGGCGATCTAATGATTTATCTAACCTCATTTACGTAGATGTAAACCAGCTCTGTGGGTTTGCCGCACAACAGAGCCATCCCCTCGTTGCATCAACTGTATGGGTGATCACGCTGCTTCCTCTACAGATTGCCCCATTTTTAAAGATGAACGGATCATTCAGGAAATCGGAGTGAAGGAAAAGGTGTCGACCTTTGCTGCTCGAAAGTTATTCGCCAGTTGTTAAGCCCACTGTGCCTCACACAGGTAAATACAGCACTGCCCTTGCCTCTCCTCGGCCAAAGAACGAGGCAGCCACGCAGACTTGTGATCCCACCTTCAGTGCCACGGTTTTCGGATCGGCCAGCGCAAAAATAGCCTGTTCAACCTCCCCACTCTCGCTTGCTCACTCTAGGGCTCACCCTTCATCGGGTTCTGCTAAATCTCGAGCCCGAAAGTCAGACAGCAAGACCTCGAAAAACGAGCATACTCGTGAAGATTTTTTACGTAACCCAGCTTCACAACCAACGGTTCCTAGTTCCTCTCGACGTCCTGTCTTCAAGAAGGCTAATAAAAAACCCAGTTCCTCTCCTTCTCCGCCACGGCGTGTCTCACCTGCAGCACAACCTAGCGGTAACCGCTCTCGGCCGTCTTCTGTGTCGCTGAGGCGCACAGCTGCCGGCCGATCAACCGGCCGATCGCTGGTGGCAGGAGCTGCTCCCGAACAACCTATGGATCAAGATCTTCTACCTTCGGCTAACTGCCGTTCCACGCTGTCGGTCGCAAGCTCTGAGCAGTCGTTGAGGGCAACCTTGCTCACTTTCGTTGATTTTCTGTCCACCCTATGTCAATTATCCATTGGAATATCCGCGGCATTCGAGCCAATCGGGATGAATTGACGATCCTCTTACGATCCTGCTCCTTCCTTCCAAGCAGTCGCTGTCCGTCTTTCCCTTTCTGGATATACCTTCTCTCTTTGTACTGTATACATTCCATCGTCCACACCAATGGCACGAGCTGATCTCCTTCATCTTCCTGCTCAGATTCTGCCCTCCCTATTTCCTGGTTGGGGACTTCAGTGCCCACCACCCGCTTTGGGGATCTCTGCAACCTTCTCTGCGCGGCTCACTATTGATAGACGTCTTCCACCAAGCGGATCTTGTTTGCCTCAACACTGGGGACCCTACATTTCTGTCTGCTTCCACGACAAATTTCTCTCATTTGGACCTTTCGGTCGGTACTGTTCCGCAAGCTCGGCGCTTCGAATGATTCGCTCTTGCTGATACAGAGTGACCACTTTCCATGTGTCCTTCGATTGCAGCCACAACTGCCATATATGCGCCCGAGACGCTGGAAGTTTGCCCCAGCCGATTGGACACTTATTTCGTCTCTAGCGACATTCGATGACCGTCACTTTACTAGCGTCGACGATGAGGTCACACATATGTAAGACGTTATTCTTACAGCTGCGGAACGTTCAATACCTCGCATCTCCGAATTGCCCCGGCGCCCCACAGTTCCTTGGTGGAACGAGGCTTGCCGTGACGCAATACGTGAGCGGCGACGTGCTCTTCGCATTTTCCGTCACCATTCTACTTTGGCCAACTGTATCCGCTATAAGCAGCTCCGTGCGCGATGCCGTCGCGTCATCCGCGATAGCAAGAAGGCAAACTGGGACTTCTTTACTAGCTCATTTAACACCTTCACTCCCTCCTCGGAAGTTTGGAGTCAGTTTCGACGGTCTCTGTGGCGTGTCTCTGGATCCCAGAACATGTTGGTATCTATGGAAATGAGGCGGCCGATATAGCGGCCAAGGCTGCAGTCTCTCTTCTTCAACCAGCTATTCGCATGATTCCCTTCGCCGATCTACGGGATGTTTTATGTCGTCATGTTGCTCTTTTATAGAACGCACATTGGTCGACACTTCCCCATAATAAATTGCGGGACGTGAAAGCTCTTCCTCCCAAACGCGTCGTCGGGAGGAGGTAATTTTAACTAGACTCCAGATAGGGCACTGTCTTTTTAGCCATCGACATCTTTTAAGATGTGATCCTCCCCCACTCTGTCCCCACTGCTCTCAGCTGTGGACGGTAAGACACCTTATACTTCAGTGCCCCTATTTTACTCCGTTACGCGCCCGTCTACAGCTGTCGCCTGAGATATCTTCCATTTTAGCAGATGACACGCGCTCAGCCGATCGCGTCCTCGAGTTTATTAGTGCCAGTGAGATGACGTCAGCCATTTGAAGTTGTTTTTGGGGACAAACAACCCCCTTCTACAGTGTTTTTTAAGCTTTCCTTCTATTTTTAGTTTTCTATCTTCTTTTAGTTTTGCTTCCATTGCTGCCGGTTTCCAGTTTCGTTTTTTACCGTTTCCTAAGTCACAGACCGGGCGCTAATGACCGTAGCAGTTTTGCGCCCTGAAACCATAACAAAAAATTAATTTGTGTGAAAGTGGGGGATGAGTGTGTGTAATAATGGGATGAGCCACTCTTTGTGTGTGTGTGTGTGTGTGTGTGTGTGTGTGTGTGTGTGTGTGCGTAAATATAAACTTGAATAACAAATGACACTATGTGATCAAAAGTATCCAGACATCTGGTTGAAAGTACTTAAAAGTTCTCTGCGCCCTCGACTGGCAATGCTGGAATTTAATATGGTGTTGGCCCACCTTAGCCTGGTGGTTTCTTGGGAAATGGCAGCCCGTTATTCATGGAGTGCTGCACTGAGGAGAGGCATCGATGTCGGTCAGTGAGGCCTGGCACGAAGTCGGCGTTCCAAAATATCCCAAAGGTTTCTATAGGATTCGGGTCAGGACTATGTGCAGAACAGTCCATTACAGAGACGTTATCGTCGTGTAACCACTCTGCCACAGGCCATGGATTAGGAACAAGTGCTCGATCGTGTTGAAATACGCACTCACCATCCCCAAACTGCTCTTCAACAGTGGGAAGCAACAAGGTGCTTCAAACATCAATGTAGGCCTGTCCAGTGATAGTGGTACGCGAAACAAGGGGTGCACGCCCACTGCGTGAAAAACACGACCACACCATAACAACAAAGCCTCCGAATTTTACAGTTGGCACTAAACACACTGGAAGATGACGTTCACTGGGCATTCGCCATACCTACACCCTGCCATCGGATCGCCACATTATGTACCGTGATTCATCACTCATAACAACCGTTTTCCCACTGTTCAATCGTCCAATGTTTACTCTCTTTACACCAAGTGAGGTGTCGTTCGGCATTTTCCAGCGTGATGTGTGGCTTATGAGCAGCAGCTCAACCATGAAATCCAAGTTTTCTCAACTCCCACCTAACTGTCATAGTACTTGCAGTGGATCCTGATGCAGTTTGGAATTCTGGTGTGATGGTCTGGACAGATGTCTGCCTGTTACACATTACGACCCGCTTCAGTTGTTGTTGTTGTTGGTGTCTGTCAGTCAGACGAGGACGGCCTGTGCGCTTTTGTGCTGTACGTGTCCGTTCCCATTTCCACTTCACTATCACACCGTAAACAGTGGACCTAGGGATGTTTATGAGTCTGGAAATCTCGTGTACACACGTGGCACCCAATCACCTGACCACGTTCGAAGTCCCTGAGTTCCGTGGAGCGCCCCATTCTGCTCTCTCACTATGTCTAATGACTACTGAGATAGGTGATATGGCGTACCTGGCAGTAGGTTGCAGCACAACGCACCTAATATGAAAAAATACGTTTCTGGGGTTGGCCGGATGCTTTTGATCACATAGTGTAGTAAATAGACGCATTGTGTGTACATCAAATACATACCATTGTAAATAAAAAGGAAAAATATTAATAAGCAAAAGACAGTAAAAAATGTATTCCAAAAACAAAATTGTTCATAATCTGTTGGTTAGTTTGTTGGAGGGTCTATAATAGTTACATCCAAATCCCGCAGCTGGATGATTACTAGTTACAGCAAACATGAGTTTTTTTCCCAGTAATGCTAAGACCTCGAATGGAAAAGCCTACATAGTCGACTTAGTTATGAAGGGTTATAATAAGGGGGGACGGCCGGCCGCTGGTGGCCGAGCGGTTCTGGCGCTACAGTCTGGAACCGCGCGACCGCTACGGTCGCAGGTTCGAATCCTGCCTCGGGCATGGATGTGTGTGTTGTCCTTAGGTTAGTTAGGTTTAAGTAGTTCTAAGTTCTAGGGGACTTATGACCTCAGCAGTTGAGTCCCATAGTGCTCAGAGCCAATAAGGGGGGACGAAGGTGAGCTCGAATCTTATTGGTCCACCTTGGTTTCGTACTATTTTATTGTGTTCCAATTGGCTGAGAGAGGTGGAGTGGTTGCATGCGAGTTTTAAGAGTATATAAAATAACCTTCATCGAGTAACGTCATGGTTGTGAATATAACTCGCACAATTGCCTAAGGAGTGCGGTTAGTTCCCATGGATGACCTTGATGAAATCCCAGTGGTTTCCTGTGAGAAGGGGAGTGATCTTGAATATAAATTGGCGAAGTGGGTAATTTGACGCTGGATGTTCAATAAGTGGTAAGATTATCTTCGCTGAAACATACATTGCTATACTGTTGCCCTTTAAATCGCGTCCCCTTAAATCCTGTTCTCTGGAGATGCCTGTCCCTCTAAATCTAGAACATACGCTGCTATCCTGTCCCAAGACAAAGCTTATTTCACTCGCATGTGACACTTATTGGGATAGAATTTTCAGTATCACTAGTGCATAACATTTTTGCAATTAAATGATGTTGACTCAAGGAACCAGATTCCTGTGTACTGTAGAATAATTTTTACATATCAGTAAATAGTTCGTTAATTGTAACAAAAGTTCCACATTATTTTGCCACTGAAGTTATATTTTATGGTGGTTTTTGTTTTGAAACGAGTTTTCCTACGGTATTAAGATGAGTACTGAACGGAAATGCATATTAACATTTTGAGGACTGAGCAGCTACGGTTTCTTGACTTTGTAAGAGGGCGTTTTGCCTATGAAATCCAGCAAACAAACAGACTTAGAATTAGAATTTGTTATATATGCCTTAATATGAAAAAATTTCAAACATTTTACAAATGAAGTCCTGTTTTACTAGCACCAGGGATATTCTTAGTGTTGTGGTTAATTATGTTTCTGACATTACTAGTAAATTACATTATTACATTGTACAATGTGTGCTCATTCATTTCTTACAGTTCCCTACACGCAAACCGTCCAGAAGGCTAACGATGTTGCCCTTGGAGTTAGCAGAGGAGGTAAGTGTTTTTGTACATTATTCAGTCATTACTTGGAGAGGGGGGGGGGTGACATTGACATATTAACAACTAAAATATGCAGCGTTGATATTGCTCAATGAAACTAACTGAAAATGCAATTTTACATTGGAAATTGGTTACATTTACCTCACTGTGTAGAATTTCCAAAGGTTTTGGAAAATGAATCTGTATATCACAATCTTCAAAATAGTGCATGGCATCTTCTCTCGCATTTGTGGAACATCATTACTGCGTATTTAAGTTTTTAGTGAGTGTATTTCTTTTACATGGTTAATTTCTTGGAAAATGTACTTGTGTGTGTTCTTTATAATTGCGTGTGTTTTCTTCATAATTGCTAGGAAATCGTATCATATTGCTCAAAAGTGTAAGTTGTCTCACATTTTTTCACTTGACCTTCTTTGTCGATGAATTACGTTGAAAAATGAAAAACGTAATGGTAGGACACACAAATGTTAGTTATTTTCGGTGTCTTATGTATGGTCTGTTATCTACAATACTTATAAAAGCAAGCACACTTGAATGTATTTCTAGGTTGTTAATATTTTATCTCATTGTCGATGTACACACAAAGTTCTGCATCACCACAGTTCCCAGAACTCCTGAAAATAGACGTTGACTGTGGATGTTGTATTACAGACAGTCTGACTGTTCAGAGAGATCACTAAACCCACCCAAAGATGTAAACAACCATGCATGAGCAACGCATATTACACAGACGGGGTCAGACAGCCGATCAGTTCTAGTCATTCCACCAGGAAGGAGGTACATGCTCGTGTTGTCTGTAGGTCAACCATGCTTAGACAGTCAATACCGCGGTTTGGTCGCTTCCACATTGTTACTTTGAGCCAGGAAGGGCTCTCAACAAGGGAAGTGTGCAGGCGTCTCAGAATGAACCAAAGCAATGTTGTTTGGACATGGAGGAGATGGAGAGAGACAGGAACTGTCGATGACATGCCTCGATCAGGCCGCCCAAGGGCACAAGATGACCGCTACCTACGGATTATGGCTTGGAGGAACCCTGACAGCAGCGCCATGTTGAATAATGCTTTTTGTGCAGCCACAGGACATCGCGTTACGACTCAAACTGTGCCCAATTGGGAGTGATGTTGCGCATCATGCAGCCTAAGTCCATGGCTAGGTCCATCTATGCAACCACGACACCATGCAGTGCGGTACAGGTGGGCCCAACAACATGCAGATTGGACTGCTCAGGATTGGCATCACGTTCTCTTCACTGATGAATGTCCCATATGCCTTGAGACAATCGTCGGAGATGTGTTTGGAGGCAACCCGGTCATGCTGAACGCCTTAGACGCACTGTCAAGGGAGTGCAACAAGGTGGAGGCTTCCTGCTGTTTTGGGGTGGCGTTATGTGGGGCCAACGTACGCCGCTGGTGGTCATGGAAGGCACTGTAATGTATGTACGAAACGTGAATGCCATCCTCTGACCGATAGTGCAACCATATCTGCAGCATACTGCCAAGGCGTTCGTCTTCATGGAAGACAATTCGCGCCCCAATCATGCACGTCTTGCGAATGACTTCCTTCAGGATAACGACATCGTTCGACCAGAGTGGCAGCATGTTATCCAGAAATAGACTCTCTCTAACATGCCTGGGATAAATTAAAAAGGGCTGTTTATGGGCGACGTGACACACCACTCTGAGGGATGTATGACAAATCGCCATTGAGGAATGGGACAATTTGGACCAACAGTGCTCTGATGAACTTAGGGATAGTATGCCACGACGAATGCAGGCATGAATCAGTGCAATAGGACGTGCTACTATGTACTAGAGGTACCAGTGTGTACAGCAATCTGAACTACCACCTCTGAAGGTCTCGTTGTATGGTGGTACAACATGTTATGTGTAGTTTTCATGAGCAATAAAAAAGGGGGGGGGGGATGATGATGATCTCTCTTCCAATTTTCCGTACATGTTCCAGAACTATGGGAACCAAGGTGATGCAAATCTTTGTTTGATGTGTGTACGTAGTTCTTGTTTATTAAACACGTTTTCAATTTTTGGTCTCCCCCCTCCCTGAGGCTCGGGGTTCTATCATGAGCTCATGCATGGCTTATACAGGACCCAGAGTTATTCCAGCCCTTTTTTCCTTACCACTCTGCATTTCCGTACCCATTATCCTCCTTTCCTCCCTGTCGTAAAACCTTCCCCTCTGCCCCCTCTTTCCTCTCTTGGTTTTTGTACCTACAGTATGTTGACCTGGCCAGCCATCTGTTTTTTTGTATTCCTTCCAGTTTTGTTGCCATTGCTTTTTCTTTTTGATCCTTCCTTGTTTAGTGTTTCTGGTCCCTCTTTGGAGTTTGACCTCCACTTATAAATTTTCTCTCTGTAGTGTGAGATGGACAATTTGGGGAATAACTCCCTCCTAGTACCTATGACGTTGATACCCCTCCCCCTTCCTTCCCTGGGGTAGCTCCACATGGCATTCCGTCCTTCAACTCTCCCACTGGGCGTCTTCCACCCTCTGCCATTTCGTATTCGCCACACTAGGTTGACCAGTAGTTTTTAAGCCAGCAGTGAGCGCCGCGCCCAATCCCCCTCACCTTGTAGTTGCGCCCCTCCCCCTCCACCACAGTCATCCATATTTTGCTGGATTGTCCCTGCGTTTAGGCTCTTCTCACTACATATCCCCTCCAACCTTCCTTGTCCTGCGTGTTAGCAGATGATCCTCAAACAGTAACATCTGTCCTCGGTTCTCTTCGCGAAAATGGTGTGTCTTCCGGTGTTTAAATCTTCGAATATTCGTCTGGAAATGGAGGCCATTAGTTAGCGCTCACATTGCTTATGGAGCCCTTGGCCTTGCCTCCACAGTGGCCGGCTTCTTCTCCCCTTTTTTCCCCTACATTTTGCCTGGTTTCCCTGCCATTTTGATTCCCCTTTTTTGATCTTCTCGTGGTGTTGCCCACATTATGTCACGATCATGGGATTGCGCATGCTACGGTATTCTGTATGGAATGTTATGGTGTGGTGTATATGGTGTGAGTGGTGGAGCTGATGCTCCAAAGCGCATTGCGTATCTGTGATGGTCCTGCTCTCTCTGTTTGCGCCCACCCCATCCTGATCTTTCCTCTACCTGCTGCCCTTTCGTATCTTTAACCTCTTCCTTTGCCCATTTTACCTTCCCCTTGAATGACTGACTGTCCTTTGTGTTGTCCCTGTCTCTGTTTCTGCCGCCTTAGATCACAGGACTGATGGCGTTGCTTTTTGGTCCCCTCCTGCCACCCCCGCCCATCCCCAATCAACCAACGAAACAACCAAACATTCTTGATCTGCCCTTTACACTCCTTGATGTCGCAGTTTCGCTGTTTTGGAACAAATATCTTCAGGTACTGTTTCCTTAAAATTGAGTAATTTACTGTTACTAACTTTATGGTTAAGGCTGTGAGATGCTCTGTTTTGTGAAAACTGCCTGCATGTTAATTCCACTACATGGGCTGACTAGCAATTACAGAATATGCAAGTGGGAAACCGATCTACTGCAGAAACACAGTAGAATCTGTACTATCGCATAGCAGTGTTACTCTGTACCATTCTCTCGAAAAATGAGACTATAACAGAAATGTGTCTGTATAAATGGCGCAAGTTGAATACCTGTTTAGTTTTTCTTTCGTTCTTCATATTGACTTTATTACCTTTTTTGTTCTAGGAAAAAGCTTCAGCGTATCCCGTAAATACTTGTCTCTGAACGTACAATGGCAAAAACTGTATGCTAGACTTTCGTACTGTCAAACCCTATCTTGGAAAGTTTTTCCTATATAAGTCAGTACTTATCATTAAGTTCCTTCCTTTGAAGAATTTATGTAACAACATTATAACAGAACTCAATCCGTCCATTTTTCATTTAATTTTGATTCTGTTGTTTACTTGTCTAAATTCTTGACTTGGCTGCAAACAAACACCTGCACAATAACAATACTGAATTTGTGCTCACTTTAATGCAGATCAGTGTTGTAGTAGTTCCATGTAGAGAGCTCTGTTTGAGACTTACCTACAATGGAATAATTACTACCACCGCCATTTCTCCCTGCATTTCGTCATTCAACCAAAGCTTTTACACTTCAGCCCCTGGCAGCTAACTATTGCTGCTATTTTATCCTCGAGTCAGAAACATACAAATTTACAGTAGCCAAACACATCAATAAACACTGTATTTATATTACATGTGCCCAGTACTTCGCAACCTCCAAGGCGCTTGGAGTGGCTTGCAGGAGATCAATCTTCGAGCAGGGTATAGGGCACAAAAGGCACTGGAGCATGTGGCTTATGGTTTGTTCTTGTCCACAATCACAGGACGTATCTTCTGTTATGAAGCCCCATCTCTTCAGGTTGTCTCTGGATCGTCTGACTCCTGACTGTAACCTTTTTAAAGATTTCCGTACCAGCCAGCTCTTGTTGCGTCCAGGTGGTAGTTCTTCAGCTTCTGGCGTCTGCAGGTGAGGCGTCGACTTCTTCCATAACTCCAGCCTTGCCTTCTCTGGTGAAATGGTGAGCTTCTCGGATGTTCTCAGGAAGCTCTTTCGCGATCGCAGCCGTTGCTGTGGTGGATTATGTCCGTGCAGTGGATGGGCACTGTCCTGTTCCACTTTGTCCCTCCTTGTTGGCAGCCACTGTTCTGCGTACCCATTGTGGCGTTATTCCAGCCAGGCAGTAGAGCGTATCAGTTGGGGTAGGTCTTAAGCAACCTGTGATCAATCTACAGGTTTCGTTGAGAGCGATGTCTACTTGTCTGGCATGAGATGACCTGTACCAGACTGAGAAGCATATTCAGCAGTAGAAAAGCACAGTGCCATTGCAAAACAGCGAATAGTTTGTGGATGTGACCCCCACTGTGTCCCCGCTAGTTTGCGAATTAGGTTGTTTTGAGCGGAGATTTTCATTTTGGTGTTCTTGCAGTGAGTTTTGAATGTCAGAGTTCTATCGACAGTGACTCCCAAGTATTTAGGTGCGTGATGATGCTGGAGTTGGATGCCTGACCGTGCAATATGTAGCTCACGATTAGCTTCCCTCACTTGTATCTTCGAAGGGTTTGGTGTGAGTTGGTTCCGATTGTAGTAGCTTCACAGTGTTCTAAGTGCTGTTGTCAGGTTTCTTTCCACTCTTTCAAAGCATGAGCTCTGAGTAGCAAGGGCTAGGTCATCTGCATATAAGAATCTCCTTGTGCCTGGGGTAAATGGCTGGTCGTTGATATAAATGTTGAAGAGAAGTGGAGCCAAGACGCTTCCCTGAGGTAGACCATTTTTCTGCGCTCTCAAGCGACTGTGTTGTCCTTGGAATATAACAAAAAACCTGCGGTTTTGGAGGAGGGTGCTGAGTAGTCTAACGAGGTGGGCGTTCTTGATCATATTGTATAATTTTGCATGGAGTAATCGATGATGGACAGTATCATACGCTGCTGTGAGATCCACGAAGACCATGCCCATTACTCGACGGGTTTCGAAGCCATCCTCTATTAACTGAGTGAGATTCAAAAGTTGCCCTGTGCAGCTTCTGTTTGGTCGAAATCCTTGTTCGGGCATGAGAAGAGGGTCTATTACTGGTAGGATTCTATGCAGAATCATACGTTCGAACAGTTTATAAAGGTGACTCAAAAGGCTAACTGGTCTGAAATTCTTGGAACGATTTGCTTCCTTTCCGGGTTTCAGAAGAGCTGTCACCCTGCTCTTTCGCCAGATCTTTGGTATTTGGCACTGGTTCATGCGGTTGTTGAAAAGCTGCAGGATCCACTTTCTTGTTTCTGGGCCGAAATTCTTGATTTGCCCCATACGGATGTCATCTAGACCGGATGCTTTTCCAGTTTTGCTCTCCTTGATAGCTTTGTTTAATTCAGATATCTAGAATGGGAGAGTCAGATCCCTCGTTTGTTCTTGGGCCTCTTGCTGTACTTTCGGAACTTTGATTCTATAGCTTCCTTTCCCATTCATGATCAGTTTGTGTGCTATCTGATCTGCAGTAATGTTGCAGTGTGCTGTGGACCTGGTTGGTCATTATTGAGGCGTCTCAATCTCGACGCTTTATGACTGTTTCTGATGAGATCGAGTTCTTCCATCGTTTTAACCCAAGAATTCCTCTTGGATTCTTTCAGAGATGCAATAAGTTTATTCCCAGCCGATAGCGTTGTCTCGTCGAATGGATCTTCTTCGAATAGTATCTTATACTCTGAAAATTGAGCACTGAGTTCAGAAGTTAGACCAGCAATGTATGATGTTAGACAACCCCGAGGAATTGCAATTCTGGAGCACCTCTTTACAGCCCTCATGGAAGTGTCATACGAGTCAGGTGAAGGTTCAATACTGGGAACTGCAGCGTCCAGCGATTCTGTAAACTTCGGCCAGTTGGCTTTCCTGAAGTAAAACCTCCTTCTGATCCGAACTGTCTGTGGTGTAACTGCTGCGTAGATTTCGCACACGATCGGTCTGTGCTGTGTATTTGAAATAGGGTTGCAGACAGTTTTTATGCACTGTTGTGAGATATCAAATGGTTCAAATGGCTCTGAGCACTATGGGACTCAACTGCTGAGGTCATCAGTCCCCTAGAACTTAGAACTACTTAAACCTAACTAACCTAAGGACATCACACACATCCATGCCCGAGGCAGGATTCGAACCTGCGACCGGAGCGGTCACGCGGTTCCAGACTGAAGCGCCTAGACCGCACGGCCACACCGGCCGGCGTGAGATATCAGATCGGGGTTGTATCCACTTCTCCCTCTGCCACTGATGAAAAATGCAGGTTGCTTAGGGTCATGTATAAGGCTCAGATGGTTACCTTCCGCCCATTCTTGTAATGCTGTACCATTCTCATCATCATGCTCATAGCCCCACGTGGTGCTGTGACAGCTGACTCAACAGTCACTATTTGCGTGTGTTGACTATAAAAGCTATCATGTAGATTGATTTTGAGATCAACGTCCGGTGGTTTGTATACAGATGCGACTGTACAGCCTTTGATTTCCAAAGTTAAGATTTCAATATCTACATCCACACTACGCAGGCCACCTGACGGTGTATTGCGGAGGGTACCCTGAGTACCTCTATCGGTTCTCCCTTCTATTCCAATCTCGTATTGTTCGTGGAAAGAAGGATTGTCAGTATGCTTCTGTGTGGGCCTTAATCTCTCTGATTTTATCCTCATAGTCTCTTTGCGAGATATACGTAGGGGGGAGCAATATACTGCTTGACTCTTCGGTGAAGGTATGTTCTCGAAACTCTAACAAAAGCCCATACCGAGCTACTGAGCGTCTCTCCTGCAGACTCTTCCACTGGAGTTTATCATCTCCGTAACGCTTTCGCGATTACTAAATGATCGTGTAACGAAGCGCGCTGCTCTCCGTTAGATCTTCTCGACCTCTTCTATCAACCCTATCTGGTGCGGATTCCACACTTCTGAGCAGTATTCAACCAGTGGGCGAACAAGCGTACTGTAACCTACTTCCTTTGTTTTCGGATTGCATTTCCTTAGGATTCTTCCAATGAATCTGTCTGGCATCTGCTTTACCAACGATCAACTTTATATGATCATTCCATTTTAAATCACTCCTAACGCGTACTCCCAGATAATTTAAGGAATTAACTGCTTCCAGTTGCTGACCTGCTATTTTGTAGCTAAATGATAAGGGATCTATCTTTGTATGTATTCGCAGAACATTACACTTGTCTACATTGAGATTCAATTGCCATTCCCTGAACCATGCGTCAGTTCGCTGCAGATCCTCCTGCATTTCAGTACAATTTTCCGTTGTTACAACCTCTCGATACACCACAGCATCATCTGCAAAAATCCTCAGCGAACTTCCGATGTCATCCACGAGGTCATTTATGTATGTTGTGAATAGCAACGGTCCTATGACACTCCCCTGCGGCACACCTGAAATCACTCTTACTTTGGAAGACACCTCTCCATTGAGAATGACATGCTGCGTTCTGTTATCTAGGAACTCTTCAGTCCAATCACACAATTGGTCTGATAGTCCATATGGTCTTTCTTCGTTAAACGACTGTGGGGAATTGTATCTAACGCCTTGTGGAAGTCAAGAAACACGGCATCTACCTGGGAATCCGTGTCTATGGCCCTCTGAGTCTCGTGGTCGAATAGCGCGAGCTGGGTTTCACACGACCGTCTTTTTCGAAACCCATGCTGATTCCTACAAAGTAGATTTCTAGTCTCCAGAAAAGTCATTATACTCTAACATAATACGTGTTCCAAAATTCTACAACTGATCGACGTTAGAGATATAGGTCTATAGTTCTTCACATCTGTTCGACGTTCCTTCTTGAAAACGGGGATGACCTGTGCCCTTTTCCAATCCTTTGGAACGCTACGCTCTTCTAGAGACCTACGGTACACCGCTGCAAGAAAGGGGGCAAGTTCCTTCGCGTACTCTGTGTAATCATTTGCTTCAATAAAGGCCGATGATATCTGTGTACCTGGTTGGACAAATATAGCACTTCCGTATTTTGGGTGGGGTCTTTCCGTAGCCAGTCGCATTCCGTTGATTTTTGGTCTGCGCATTTCACAGCTTCTGTGGGTCTCCTTTATGCAGAGTACATCGCACTTGGTTTGTCTGCACAGCTCTTGTAACAGTTCTTCTTTTGGTGGTGATATACCTCCTATATTGATCGATATGATGGTCAACTGTGGTCCTGAAAAGGACCAAGATGATGATTCCGGTGTGAAAGGATCAGCCGCCAGAGAAACCTGACGCCCAGGGTACGCCCGATTGCAAGTCTTATCTTGGTCGGAAATCATTGCAATCTTCGTGGAGGCTCCTTTCATGTACCCTATTGCTGCTATGTCCACGGATGAGGAAGCTGTGTCCAGTACGAAGAAATGCTGTAACACAGTGATACTGAGCGCCATTCAAATTAATGGTTCATTATGACAAATAGTGAAATCCAAAAATTTCAGTCAATTGTCACATTCTTGGCAAACAGGGCTTGCTAAGAAAATTAACAGTTAAGATAAAATCTGCATGTACCTGTTAACACAATATTATAAGGACCTGTGTTGACACACAGTTGGGGATGGGAAAATGTGAAGTACAGCATTTAGGGCTCGTTGTTCCTCTGTGCACTTATCAAATAGCATTACGAAGACAGACCTATTAGATTGCAATCGAATCACCTCATTTGCAGCTGCGTTGAGAATACTGGATTCGGCATCAGTCGCAGAAAGCAGTGACTTGTCCTCAACAGATACAGGAAGTCATTGCCTCAATTGCCGCTGCTTATGTAGCAGTGCATCCCTGTGCAGGACAGTCGGTGGGAGCTCTAACTGCTTTTTACTAGGGCGCTCTAGTGGACATCGAAGAGTGTCTGCCTGAGTGAACTCGAGCAGCTCTGCGTGGGATGTGTCTGCTCTCAGGTGCAAGTCAGGGACAGCAGACTTTAGCGTGCCTCCTGGATATGCCAAAAGGTTGCCGTTGCACAAAAAAACTTCAGCCCTTGGGAAGCTGGAGGTAGATTTCTAAATTTTGCATTTCCCATGATATCTCCAGGTGGCAGAACAATATTAGACATTTGAGCCATATCCATGAACGTAAAGTAATTCTACGTCCAGTACACACAACTGAACTGGCAACCGCTGTTTGGTAAGATTGTTCTGTATGGAAACTCTACTTCTCATCGGAACATATGCTTATTGCAGGTAATTGTCCAACAGAAACCATAAAATGGCACGTGGTCTGCTAGCATCCAGTATACTGGTTAATGTTCCTCACATACACACCAACCTATTTCAGCCCCTGAAGTTTCCTTGGACTGATAAAGAACTGGAATACTATTCAACACTGGATAGTAGTTTAGACTCTAGCCTCTATATGGACACACACTAATTTCCACACTACTAAAGCTACCCATTAAACTACTGTATTCACTAGCAGTAAAGTTCTCAAGTTAACTTACTCAAACTTTTAATTTCAACTCCACTGTGCCCAGGACAAACGGACACTCACGGCCTGACGACTGTTTGATGGCCTGCCAAAAATCAAACTGCTGTTAAGACCGTATTAAATTTCGTGATCTTTTAAATTTGAAGAAATGAGTAGAGAACCGCATTTTTTAAACTGATCATTGTATGTTACGTCAGTGAATTTCTCAGCAGCTAGCTGAGGATCAGTGTAGACTGTTTGTTGCTTATGTTGCTGCATGATTGGAAATATCCAGATGACAAATGCACTGAACACACAGTTTACTGTACCTCAGATTTGACAGCAGTCACCTGTTCGGCACTGAAGTCGCTTCTGTACAGCCCACTGGCCGGCGGTTGCACCACCTTGCAGACCAGCGACTCTTTTGTGAATGTGCCAATGGCCTTCCTGAGGCCTTAACAGATCGAAATCATCATCCTCACATCGTGCAGAAATGTCTCCCACCCCTTCTCTCAAGTCATCTGCCATTTCCCAGTGCACAATGTCCAGCCACAGAGGAGTGTCCCCCTCACAACTATGTACCACATGAGATGGAAGCAACATGATGATGTATTATGCTGAAGTTTCGACTACTTCTCATTGTGCCTGAAAATGTGAAATATTTCCCACGTCTTCAACAGCAGCATTCCACTTTATACCCGACCTAAGCAGTATCGGCATCCTTCCCTATTTGAACACAACTCCTTACTCCTTGCTGCACATCGCGTATCAGTAGAACATAGATGTGAGACCTGTCCCGTGTGTCCTACCACTGTCAACTATTTTTGTCTCATCGTGGGTATCTCCTGCAGTGTCAGAAGCAGGGCCACCTGTGAACGTGGCCACACAGTCCACTGACTCGGCTCCAACCACTGTGCCGCACCCCCCAGTGGGGCTCGCCACTTTTTGGCGGGTTCGTGCTCGGCTACCATGGGGCCCCAGCCTATTAGCTATCGCCATTTACCCTATAATGGCCTGTCGCCCACCGGACATCTTCGGCTCCCTCTTTGCCTTCTATTCCAGTTCTCACGGACCTGAGCGGCGTCATCGACGACGTCTCGATCGTCTGTACTCCTGAAGCACTCACAATGGTTTTCGTTTTTCCACTGACAAACCCGTCGGTATGAATTTCTGGCGGCGCAAGTGGTTTCTCCTACCATCTTTACATCTTGGGCATGTTGCCCTTCCGTTCGTTGAAACTACGAAATTCATGATGGCCCATCCCTTAGTGCTCGCTAGGAAACTCTTGGTCCTCTCATGTGTCTTACTTGGCAGCCCGTGCTACGTGGTTCCTCAATGTCCTATGTGTCCTCAATGGTACCTCCTGGCATGCTGATCGAACCTCCGTTTGTACCGATCCATTTTCCATCCGAAAGTCGACTGTGGGTGCTTTGTTTATGCATCTGCACGTCTAGCCTCTTACGCCATCTCAACACATCCGCCATCATGTTATCCATTTGCCCACTGGCGCCTTTTACACTACCCCAATTGAGAGCCAATATGCTGAAGCTGCTGAACTACCACCGTCCTACCGTCACGACTTTCTCCTCAGGCACGCTGTTTGTCTGCCACGCGTGGCCACCCATCCTATGGCTCCTCGTTCGATACTTACTTCGATCGCCAGTACGGAGCACATCCCTCTTCTCTGTTACCTCCTGGAGTCCGTTTCCGGCGCTTGCTTCGGCAGCTTAATTTCAAACTACCTGCAACTTCCCCAGTGGGTGTGAATGCTTCACCAATTTCGCTTCGTGAAGTGGCCCTTGCTAACCTTGGCCTTCATTGACTTCGTAAGGACGCTACTCCAGCCTTACTATATCGCCTTCAGTTTCGTTGGTTTCGCACGGAATTTCGCGATTGTACATTTGTGTGCACTGATGGCTCTCAGACTGACTGTAGGGTCAGATGTGCCTTCGTCATTGGCACTCACGTCTTTAGTTGTCGGTTTCCGACACACTGCTCAGTATTTACAGCCGAGCTCTTCGCCTTTTATCAGGCCACAGAGCACATCTGGCGTCACAGACTGTTAAATTGTCGTTCTCAGACACACTCAGCGCCCATCCCTTAGTGCAACGGGTTCAGGGAAACTGTTACTTGATCACTCGTGGTGGAGCCACTGTCAAGTTTATGTGGATTCCTGGTCACGTCGGTCTGACTGGAAATAAGGCTGCTGACGCTGCTGCCAAGGCTGCAGTCCTCTTATCTGAGCCCGCTAGTTTCTATATTCCCTCCAGTGGTCACTGTGTTGCTGTAGATCAGGAGGTGGTGTCCCTTCGGCATCGCCATTGGTCCTTCCTTAAGGGAATAAGCTGAAGATTATTAAGCTTCTCCCAGTGGCATGGGTGGCCTCCTCTCGGCTCTCCCGCCTGGAGGAAGTCATTTTAACTCGGTTGCGTATTGGGCACTGTCTTTTTAGCCATCGTCATTTGATAAGTGGCGCTCCCCCACTACTTTTTACACCGCACCAAAATTTTAACTGTCCGCTTCTTCCTGGCTGAAAGTCCATTTCTTAACCGTTTATGTTCCCACTTGCCGTCTGATTTATCGACCGTTTTAGCAATTGACGCGTGGGCTGTCGACAGCGATTTACTTTCTGTCCGTGAAAGCAATATGGCGAAGGGCATTTAATTTTTAGTTTTGGACCTCCGTTTGTGTGGTCTCTTTAGTAGCTCTGTCTCCACGTCCCTGTTTTTCACTGTCTTCTATTATGTCAATTGGGATTGACGTTTAGTCATTTTTAACACCTCTCTGTCTTCGCCTCCTATAGTTCTGACGTGTGCGCATATGACCACGGTTGTTTTTGCGCCCAAAAACAAGAAAAACTGTACCGCATTCTATGTGAGCATCTCCTCTGACGAGCTGTTTGTCACTGTGAATGGCCACTGCTAGAATGTGGCTGAGAGGCAGCTGGACCGCCCATTTTGAGTTGGCTGCCTGACCTGATGTGCTAGACTTAGACTGCTTCGTGGTCTGCGCTGTAACTGTTCGGGCCTCATCTACACCTGCTTCTGTCCCAACTCCTGCTCCCACCTCAGCTCTACGCACGCCTTCTGTCGCCGCCCCCCCCCCCCCCTTGCTCCTGTACAGTTTTTTCACCTTTTCTGCTACTCTCCCCAACCCTTCCCCCCTTCCCCATCCAACCGTCCTGTCACAACAATATATATGCTTCCTCCCATAGGCAGCACTGCAGCATCCTACGCCACCCTTTCCTTATACTGCCCTCCATCCCCATGACACATTTCTTGTGTAAAGCCACATCAGCTGAGATAGCTGTTCTCCACGTTTAGGCCTTACTAACCTACCGTGTGTGCATGGTTTTTCTTTTTCATCATTTCATGGAGGATTAAGTTCTGTAGCTTAAAAAACCCTGTGTTCTTATAATGTGCTTGGCTGATGCTCAACATCTCTTCCATGTGGTGAGTTTTAATTTGTCCTATTTCATATTGCTGCCCCATCCGAGATTTTCTATCACGTAAATTACACATTTTGACATTCTCAGCATCCTTGCATCAACACACCCTAACAGAATCCCAAAAATGTATCAAAGTAAATAATATTGTTTGATTGGAGAGTAATTCTGCTTCTCCTACACTGTCCACATATTCTCGTAACTGTGGATTGCATGCACTATTTGACTAGTGCTGCTCGATTAATGTCATCTCACAGCACGATGGTAGAATGTGGTGTATCACAGGTAATGGGATCTTGGCTTGACCACGCACATTGTGAGGATGGTGAAAACCTCTATAAATAGCGCCTCAGTCTTGAGGTGTGCTGTGTGCCAAAGAGATGCACGGCTGTGGAGATGGAACAGTCGTTAGTGGGCAACCTCTGAGGGACCTGCTGAGCCTCAGTTGAATAAGGTCTACCTAGGTACACAGGGTTCTGTCTAGAGACTTGTATTTAGCTAGTTGTTCCTGGGACCGAGATGGAGCCTTCCAATTTTTCTCTTCCTCCTCAAGTGGAATGGATGAGCCATTGGTAGGTACCACACCCAGTCTAATAACAGGGCTCATCCAGCCAGTCCAACAGGCTCAGTTAACAGTAACAGAATGCATGCTGGTTGACTGAATGTGTTTGCAATAGTTAAATGCAAAGAGTAGCTTTGATAAAGTTCCACTATTCTGCGAATAAAGAGGTTTAGAGGGTTTTGCTGGAACTTAAAATCTGTCAAACGCTAGCCAAATGGGACGCTGTTGGTAGAAACGTCTAGTTCACAACAAGTGAACGACATCCAGCACAATGCCCCTTAGAGTATGCAATAGAAAATGAACTGCACAGTGGGTGAGGCCAGGAAGGTATTATTGGTGTGAGGAACCTAATTGAATGGGTGAGTGGTGATACAGTGCAATCAGACCCCTTTACACTGACTATCAACAACACGAAACTTCTAGAGCATGTTAAGGCAGTATTCCATAGTCTATATGTGGGGATATTTTTTTTCCCATGAACACAATGCGCCGTTTTAAATACCAACACTTGGGGCTAACTACTGTCCCTGAAAGGTAGACGCCACTTGGGGCAAATGCTGTAAGACTGCCCTTGAGGGAGTCGGTTGTTCATCTCTTTGGAAGTTTGTAAATTGCTCCGGGGATCTCCTGGTCTGGAGTATGGATTGCAGTGTCTTCCTTGAAGAAAGGAAGATGCAGAAGATAAAAACATGAAAGTGCCTCCCATATGGTGAAGCCAAAAAGATCTATAAGGCTATGCAGCTGCCTCCTTTGCTTCAGTTCTCAACATCCAATCCGGAAAACCGATGCTGCTACATGAATGAAGATCCCTATTGCTAATACTACTACTACTACCACCAGCTGTGTTTTTCAATGCACTTGAGTGCTGGAGTTAGTTCGTAGCCCATACCTCCTCCCAGAACGCCAGACAAGGCAGCAGTTGCCAATGTTGCAGAGCTCCCTAAACCTCCAAAGGTTTGAACTGACCCACCATCCAGCACTGCGTCTACTATCTTGGTGGTTGTGACTCCGAAACCTACCCAAGAAAAACAAAAATAGACGTCAAAGAACTGGCTGCTAATGGAGACAGGAAGGAAATAGTCTGACTTTCATGTCGTCTAGACTAATGAGGAGCAAGGAGAGGATGTTGTTTGGCGGCTGGTATACTCTTCCAATAACACAAACTGCACACACAGATTAAGTGGGTTCTTCATTCATAAGAATGGAAAATTTACTTAACTCAATAGGTATTCGTTGTGGTACAAGCTCTTCAGGATAGTCCTCAGCCTCACTGCTGAAGTAGTACAGTGTCTCCTATGTTCACAATTACGGTTCCTCTGTGCTACCTGGGTCTGTGCTAGTGGCAGAGCTAACTGCTTCTGTGACTCCTGCCGGGCTGCGACTCCTGCAGGGCTGTGACATCATCTGGAGACATTTTTTCAGACAATGGCAGAGCAATTTGCGCTGACTAGTGCCACTGTCAGCTGGGATACAACATTCTGTCGTTACCGCTACACCACGGAAAACGCTGAGTTGGACATAAGGTCTGACAATTAGGTCTAAAATTGCCTACTTTGCGTGAGAGAGTTGGACTCTGCACTGTCAGCAGCTTGTGATATCGTGCCCAGTCACGACGAAACCCGTACAGCATGCTGCAAAACTTGCAACCAGCGTCAAAGAAAGTCCTCCGAGGTGGTCTAATTTGATAAGGCAGACAAGCAACTTTCCCAGCAAATGGAAGGAGGGACTTTTGGCGCCTCTTCTCAAACCGGGAAAGTACCAAACGTTTCCCAGTGGTTACTGGAGCGTCGCCTTAACGAGCTGTATAGGCAAGACCTTGGAGCGAATGGTTAACGGTGGTCTGGTCTGGGTGTCAGATACAAGGCAGCTCGTAAGTCGCTCTCAGTGTCGATTCAGGAGACAGCTATCCACTGTCGGCAACGAGACCCTGCAAGAGGCCGCTATACAGCAGGGTTTCCTGTGCAAATAGCCTCATTCTTTATCAGTAAGATATACGACACGACTTGGAGACACCATATTGTAAGGCAGCCCCACCAATGGGGCTTCTGTGGTGATCTCCCTTTATTTATGCGGTCATTTTTATTAAAGCACTTGTTTTCAGTTCCAAGTCGGTGACATGTTGTCGAATAGTTTCGAGCAGGAGGATGTCGCTCAAGGCAGTGTTGTAATTGCTACTATCTTCGCCATATCCATAAACAGTATCATATGTATGGTAAGGAGTGCCATACAGTGTTCGTTATTTATGAATGATTCTGCAGTGTTCTGTTCCTCCTTCGGCATTGCAACAGCAACTTGTCAGTTGCAAGTTAAAGTAGAAAGGCTTAGGAGCGGGCTGCAAACACCACCTTTACATTTTCTGCAGAGAATAATGTGTGTGTGTGGGGGAGGGGGGGGGTGTTCATGTCGTATTTTTAATTTACTTGAACTGCATATGTGGAACACCATTCTCGCTTTTAAAGCCTGTGCAGTTTCTATGCCTCATTTTTGACTCCACGCTGTTGTGGTTACCACACCTGAAGACAAGTTCCCAGAAGACACTAAACATTTTAAAGTTTCTTAGCCACAGGTTTTGGGGCACGTGTGAGATATGTCTGCTCCAGTTTTACAGGGCCTGACTTCACTTTCGGTGCACAGTTTACAGGTCAGCGAGGCGTTTGTACCTGAAAATCGGTGACAATCTCCACCATGAGGGGTTCTGGCTGGCTACGTGCAGTTACAGGACAAGAGCCACACCCATTCTGTGCTGATGAGATGCTGGGGAACTACCACTTACATCTGGCGGCAACTTCTCGCACTGCATTAGCAGTGAGGGTTCCTTGCTACACCCACTTCCCATGCATACTGTACCAATACTGTCTGGCTATGAAACGCCTCCTTACTAATCGTCTGTGGGCAGCGAGGCCATTTGGGATCTGTGCAAAATGTTTGATGCAGTCTCTCGGTGTGGGGTTCGTATGGACTCAGATCTGTGGTTTAACTGACTCCCACCCTGGTTACTGCATGGGCTCCGAGTAATTCCAGATTTAGTGCAGTACAGGAGAGATTAATTCAAGCTTCTGTTTTAATACGCTGTTCACTGACATTTTAAATTAGCACTCCAACTATGGGGCTGCATGCACGGATGGGGCTAAACAGTTTGTCCTCTAAATTCGGTTGTCTCCAGACTTCACTGTATTCGATGGCAAATTTACATGATCCTTAGGGCCTTGGAGGAGACGAGATGTGCCACGCCTGCTAAATTCCTCATGTGTTTCAACCCCCCCCCCCCCCCGAGTAGCCTTCAGTCTCTATAATGCCTGTATCCAACTGATAATGCAGTCCAGGATGGCCAGAAAGCCTTCCTCTGGCCACAAAGCCTGGAAAAGGAAGCGACACTCTGCTGGGCGCCAGGGCACACGGTTATTGTGGGGAACGAAAGAGCGGCTGTAGCAGCCGAGGAGTCGTCGTGTTGTAGTCCTTCGTTAGTTTCGTGTGCCATTCCCCTTTCTTGGTATTGTCTCACTGCTGAGGTGAAGAGTCGTGCATCGATGGAAAGACGAGTGGTAGGAACTGACAGCTGACAAGCTGCTCATAGTGAAGACCACCATGTGAGCACAGTGTACCACCTTCTATCCACATCGGCGAGACGATGTTCTCCTTACTTGTCTACACATAGGCCACAGCTCTGTCGCATGGCTTCTTGCTCAGGCGAGAGGACCCTCCGACATGAGCTGCTTGTGGCATACAGACCACCGTCCACCACATGTTATTAGACTGTGTTTTACTTTCAGAGCAGAGGGCAGAAGCGGATTTCCTGACAGACGTGCCCTCTATTTTAAGCAACATTCAAACGAGGTTCAGAGATCTGTTCGACTTGTCTCCAAAAGATTTAAGGAGTTGTTCTTAACGTGTTATCTGGGCGATTGCCTCACCCACGGTTTTTGTAACTGGTCAGCCAGACGCATTCCTCGTACCTTTCTTTCAGCTCCTGTAGTTTTACTTCTGTTCCCAGGTGTAGCACCTTTCACCTGCTCTGTTGTATGAAAGGCCTGTGAGATCGAGTGGTTGTGTGTCTCAACATGATATGGGAGTGAGCGAATGGGTGTCATTTTATAAGATTTCCGCCTCATGTCTCCTCTCCCCTCCTTCCTCCCCCTCACCCCCCCCCCCCTACCACACACAGTGAAAGAGAAACAGGGCTATGGATTCCCATAAGGGTTTGGATAAAGTTTCTTACCACAGACACATGCGTGGTGGTCCAAATCCACCAAAACACCTCGATTTTTCGTTACTTTGCTATGAGAACTGTCATCCTAAAGGAAGAACCAATTTGTTGTTCTCTTCATCAGAATGGCTTATAAATAACTTCGTTGCTCATCGGCTGGTTGCACCTCTTAAGCCTCGAAATACCTTTTATTATAACTGAAGTATCCGTTTAATCAAAGCGTCAATGTAACATCACAGAGCCATTCCTAGCGTGCACTGCCCCTCATAAGCGATCTCCAGAGGGCCTCTCGAAGTTTGTCGTGTTCAGGAGCTGCACGCCGTTTACATACAGACAATTAACGATATGTGTCTGTGTATTCGGCCAATCCGTTCTGTTTACGATATTTTGACGACCGACCAGATCATTTTCTTAGGGTTGAGTCTGGGTGGCGAGGACATGCGACGACTAAACTTGTGGCACTGAGAGGGGACGATCACGTCGGTCGTCGAAATACTGTGCACGAATTGGAAATGACTCATCTGAACACGCGGACGTGCACTGTCGATGGCTTATGTGGAGGAAACCTGACAAATCGAGCAGGAGATTAATTCACATAAATGGATGACACTGGAAGGCTCGAAACATATGCTGTTTACGTCTTTGTTTACTCTAAAGGGGCGGATTTGTGGGCTGGAGTAAGCAAGGCTCGCTAGTGTGTAAGCAAGCTGCAAACGTCTGCGTAATCCAAAAATACATATATGGTGTCTATTCGGAGACTTATCAAGAAAACAAGAGGATGAACATTTAAGTGCTTGGTTATTTATAGTGAGGCAGTTCTTGGTCCAGAGCGGGAGTCATATCCATAGTTCCCTTCTGTCATGTTCGTCATCTGTCTCAGATTTAGATTCAGATGGGAACCTTCCCTTGTAAGCTTTCCCGGTGGTGCGTGGTGATAAACACTTCTAAGATTTGCTAATCCATTCGGAGAATGACTTTTCGTATGTCTGACGTCAATTAAGTTTTCACACGCAACCTCAGTTTTGCACATATTCTCACGTGTGGTGAAAGGAACGAGTAGGCTACAGGATTCTACAAACACTGTTACGAAGGTCAGAGCATGTGCAATAGGTTCCTAGGTGTGAGAGAGTGGCACGAAGGCTTCGTAAGTAAAAGAGCCCAGTACATCGTTCTCGACGGCGAGTGTTAGTGTTAATCAGAGACAAGGTTAACGTCAGCAGTGCCCCACAAACTTCAGCTTGGTGCGTGCAACTTTCTTGGTTATTTACCTTCGTATCTGCATTCCTTGTCCTCTCCCATCCATCCATCCATCCATCCATCCATCCATCCATCCATCCATCCATCCATCCATCCATCCATCCCCAAGAGAGTCCACGGTGACATGAATTGTTCATTGTGTAGTAGATGACTCTGCACTTTGTCGATATGTTAATGTGTGATTCCAACTTCTGAATCCCCTTCAGTCGACCATTTCTGAACAGCCGTTATTGTGGCAGTGGACATTTCGTAATCTGGCACCAGTTTCGGACGAATTTTAGTCAGTGTTAAACCGTTTTAAACTTTCTGGTGGTGTGATATTCTGAGTTATTGTTTCGAGTGGAATGTATACGACATGCGTGGTTAGATCTGATGTGTGGAACTATTGAAACCTATTTCGTTGTGGAGCATTACAACACTACCTCCAATAAGATCATTCATTGCCAGTACTCTGCAGGCTAGGCAATTTTCTTCCTGTAACCATAATGGGATCATTTACGAGTCACAGTTCTTATTTGGAGAGGACTAATCTTGGTTTTCATCAGATGGCTTGCTGGTTCATTTAACGCAATGGGTAGCTGAATTGTTGTCTGATGACTTAGTTAAGTAACAGTTTGTTCCACAAAAATCAGTGAAATACAGCAGCATTCTCTGTTGAGAAGGTACTGTAAAGAACTGGTGATCTGAACCCCCAGGGGGTTAACAGCTCTTCTGAATAAATGCTTCCACTATCCGACCCCCCCCCCCCCCCCCCTCTGCCACACCAGATGGTTTTCCTTGGTTCACAGCATGCTGGGACCTGGTTTATGGAAGGGGATCGAGTTTTCAATTCAGACATTAATTAAATAAAAACATAGTCCCCATTCTTGGGTTTAACTTTCCACCTATTTCCAAAGTTCTCTGGAAGTGCAGATCATGCAGCGAAGGTCACCCAATGCAGTGTATGCTCCCATTTCGTGTCTTTCCATCTTTGCACCCTTCGCAATGCATTACTGGCCAGGTAGCCATTGGTGAGGCTGGGTGGTGCGCATGGGAAGAGTTTCAATTCAGAATGGTGTCACTACAGTAGATGAGCTGCAAATGTAGTAGATGAAGTTATCTTCCACTGGCGGTCATACAGCCCAGCAGTCTCTGGTGAAGGAAAGGCCTGACTTCATGCATAGAGGTATGACCCTAAAATGTTCCCTTCCTTGGCTATGCCAAGGGGAGAACCATAAGGCTAAGTGACAAGCAGAGAGAGATTCTCTCAAACACATGGTTTGTGTAAGGACTGATGGGGATTCCTTGTTGGCCACAAAACAAACTTACAAGACAAGTTTGTGTAAGTGGCAGTCATCTCTATAATGAAAAGTGGGTCAGTTTTGATCAAAACAGCATCCCCTGCCCAGTCACAGGTGCTGCTTGCTTTCAACATGCTGGGTGACATACAGGTGACTGCTCCATAACAGTCGAAATATAATTCAGGGCATCATTTTCCGCCAAGACCTGCTCTTGGAATCTGATGAGCTATGCACCAGTTTGGGGTGAGAGGTGTACACTTCATTCATCATGAACATAGGGGACCAAAGGACAATGGGTTGCTATAGGTGGCTTCATCTTGGCCTGTGAGGGCAATTAATTGCCTGAAAAGGTCAAGGTGATTATATACCGATATCTGATGTGAAACTGTATGCCCCCCTCCCCCCTTCCACCATTCAGTGCTTAAAGTGTCAACTGTGGAATGCACCATTCCTCCCTGCTCACCAGAATTCACCAATTTCCAGAGACAACAAAGACATTAATATGAGACCCTGGATGAACTAACTTATCAAGAGGCAAAGTATTAGTGTCTGCACCCAGCACTTACAAATGTCATATGCTGCAGCTGTCATGACCTTGCATGTTTTGGCAACAGTACTGTCACCAGCTACGTCTCCTACAGTGGGGCTTCAGGGCTGCTTGACCAAGCCTACCCCCCCCCCCACCCCTCCGCCCCCCCACCCCCCACTCCCCACCCATAGTTGGCAACTCTCCTCCTGCTACTTCCACCTCACATACTTGAAAATCATGGACTTCCCACCCATCAGGGACATTGGTCCCCCACCTCCCAGCCAGACAAGTCATGTTCCTCTGGCTTGCCTAACCAGAAAGAGGTCCCTTCGGACATGGGACACTGGCTTCCATTGTTTCCACTGGTCTGCAAACACTAAGAAGAAGAAATATCAAAAGTCCTCAAACAAGGAAATTCTGGTAGCCCCCACACCACCAAATCGCACCTGTTCCATTCCTGTGACCAAGGAAGAGATTCTGGTGGCCCATGAGGCCCAGTTTGTACCATATAGTGGAACCCAGAACCTGTGTATATTGATGCTATGACCCCTCAAGCTATGGCAGCACGTGACCGTAAGGCATAAGCCACCTCCTTGGTCGCTTTACGGCCCCACAGTACTTCAACATTATTATTCTCCAGTGGATCTATAGCAGTTTTTTCCACATCCAGGCTGAGCTATGACATCTTTCAAACACTTCCCCTGCCTTTCATATTCCCCTTCAGGAGACTCGGTTTCCACCAACACATACCCTGGCCCTTCATTGATAGCGGGGGCATTATAAGACTCGTGCTCCCTATGACAGGGAGTCGGGCAGAGTTTGCACGTATGTTCGGGACACTCTTTGTAGTGAACTTATGCCTCTTAATACACCTTTAGAGGTTCTTGCTGTTTGAGTAAGGGCATTTCAGAATATCACCTACTGCAGTGTTAACCTCCCCACCCCCAACGGTAAAGTGTGTCAGAATATACTGTAATCATTGGTTTCTCAGCTTCCCCCACCCTTTTGGGGATTTCAATGCCCATAACTCTTTTTGGGGTGGAACTACAATCATTGGCCATGGCAAAGGCCATGAAAGTGTACAGCCACAACCTGACCTTTGCCTACTGATTTCTGGTAGCCCCACAAACTTCAGCTTGGTGCGTGCAACTTTCTTGGTTATTTACCTTCGTATCTGCATTCCTTGTCCTCTCCCATCCATCCATCCACCCCCAAGAGAGTCCACGATGACATGTGGTGATGATGACTTCCCGATGACCTTCTCTGCCGAGATGGGCTCTCGACAGTGTTGACCAGGGTACTTTCACATCTCCTGTCACCCTGGGCTCCCTGCTGCATGGAGATATTGATGAGGCAGCTGAGAATATGACTGCACTCAATCATTGGCAGCTGGATTGGTGATCCCCTGTTCGTGGACCTGCCCCCAGAAGAAGACAGTACTTTGGTGGTCATTAAAAGCCTCAGAGGCCATTAGAGATTGTATGTTGGCTCTCCAATGCTCTAAGCAGCACTCACCAACAAAGTACCTTATCGCCTGTAAGCAGCTTCATGTTCGGACCTGCCACCTAATAAAACTATGGAAATAAGTGTGCTGGCAATGGAATCTTGAAACCGTCAGACTATGTACCTGTCCTTTGAGGTTTGGGCTAAGATCAGAGATCTCTACGGATACCAGAAACCTACAGATGTGCCTCGTATTACCTTGAATGGCACTGTCTGCAACGACCTAGGTGCCATTACTGAACATTCTGCTCTTCTTTGTGCCTGGGCATCTGCATCTGAGAATTATCAACCTGCCATTTGTGCCCTGAAAGAGTGGATGGAGCAAAAGCAATTATCTTTCACTACACCCCACTGGAGCCATGTAATGCTCCATTCAGCAAGTGGGAATTTGTCGGTATCTTAGTCCACTGCCCTGTTACAGCCCTAATGCCAGACCACATCCACATTCAAGTGATTAAACGTCTATCAGGGTACTGTTGGTGTCATAGCTTTACCATCTTTAACAGCATCAGGGGTGAGGGCAAGTTCATAACACAATGGCAAGAAAGTATATTTGTCCCAGTACTGAAACTGCGTACGCACCTTCTAGAGATGGAACATTATAGCCCAATTAGTATCACCAATGCTCTCTGTAATTTTCATGAATGCAGGGTGAGGCAGCAGCTGTGTTGGCTCTTTGGGTCTCAGGATGCAATTTAGTGTGGAGGTTGATGAATTCTTGTGCCAGATAGATACCACTGCAGCAAAATGAGGGAGATCAAGCAATGAAGTGAATCAAATATCCAAGCAAATAACAGTAGAGTACGAACAGCTCATGCGCCACCAAAGGATATAAGACAGGACCACGTATGTCACTTGGAAGTAAGGCAGAGATGCAAATTTCCTGAATATAATGAATTTATGTGGGTTTATTGTGAAAAGTATGTAGTCCCATTGTGCAGTAACAAAAATGAAGTGCTTTAACACTAGAACCGCTGATATTTGGACATACCAAGAACCACAGCTGGGTCACTAATGACCTGCGATCTTTCCCTTTATTTCCCCTATGTCAGTGGGTTAATGTTACTGCCAATGAATCTATTGTTAGAAGCACTACGATATTTAGAATGAAGTTAACAAAAAGAAACCATGTTTACACAAATTATAATTTAATATTTTAAAACTTACATGTATATGCTGAGTGTTTTTACTGGCTACCATTACATAATGAACACAAATGATAGTCTTTTGATGTACATTTGTTGCACACAGTTTCTTGCAGGTGTGACACTTAACAAATGATTTCTTTCCTTCACAGTTAGACTTTACAAGGCAGCGTGTTTGCTTTTTTGTCTGTCAGGAATATCTTCATGTCTGACAGGGATGCTAGTCTTTCTAGTCGCTGCATACTTCTCAGCAAGCTCCTCCCCCAGCTGCAGGATGAAATCCCTGCGTTTCAATTTTTTCTCATTTAGAGAATTAATCAATACCCTCACATTTATCCCAGCCAAATCCAGCAAGTTGTAAAATATGTGAACAGGCCAACGTCTCGCTGGTGCTTTGACAGAGTATTTGCGAGCCATTTGGTTGACCATGTCCACTCCATATTTAGAGCAGTTATAAAACGTAACAGTATCTGGCTTCTTTTTATACCATCCTCAATCTTCACATAAGGATGCATAGTGCTCAGAATCAGGACATTCTTGCTGCTCTTAAAATGATACAGTCAAGTGTGGTATCATCTTTTTTCAACAATACTGTGCTTTATAACTGTTCTCTTGCCTTCTTGATACAGATTGGCATTTCCCTGCGAGATCAATTTATTGTGCCCACAAGACTCGTAGAATTAGCTTTCAGTGTCTCAGAGAGTTCTAAGGAGGTGGAAAAAATTGTCACATGTGACATTTATTCCTTTTTTGAGGTAAGGTTGCATAAATTTTTTTACAACAAAGCCACCAAGACACTCGTCACACCGCTTAGTGTCATCCTTTCCTATATAAGGGATGGCATTCACAATATATTTTGAGTCTTTATCTACCACCATCCAATACTTTTGCCCATATTTGTCTGGTTTTGATGCCTTAAACTGCGTGAATGTGCAACGGCACTTTGAAGGAAAAAGCTGTTCAGCGATTGTTATATATGGACCCGGTATGTAGCTAGACTGTGGATTCGCAATGAACTCATTCCAGATTTCTGTTACCAAAGCAAACATGTCTTCTCTTAGTCATTCTGATCTTGTGGATCTAATGTCAAATCTGAGATAACGCATTATATCTCTGAATCTGTCATGAGCCATTGTTGATTTCACAAAATTATTTCCCCACTTCACTGACTACAATGTGTCCAGGTCTAAGTTCTTAGCTCCAATAGCACCATGGACGTACAATATAGCTATAAAAGCTTCCAGTTCTTCAATTTTTATAGTCCACTCATCTGAGCTCAGTACACAAGGTGCTTCAGTTTCTGTACATTTTACAATATGTTTCAAAATTTTGTCCGTTATCATTACATGCTGTGCACTCTAACAGGTCTCAGTCACGTTACATTTTGCATGCGGAGGTGGCCCTGTCCTATCTTTGAAAACATTCTGTTGTCAATATCTTCCAGCTGAACAGTCACCTATTACTCCAACTTTCCAGGTTGTTCCATCGGGTGCTACAATATCGCTACCTGAAGGAAACTGAAGTAGTCCAGAACCCTGGGCAGTTTGCTGCCCACACCGACCTTCAGGACATCCACTTCCTCGAGCTGACTTAGTCTTTGTGGCAGCTGTTCCTGTAATAGTAGTTATACATATTAGAACGCGACATAATATTGAATATATTGTGTAATATTAGAACAAAAAACACCTTCCTAAATGTAATATATAACTTGTAAAAATTCAACAGGAAACAATGTATAAACATAAGTGTTGCAATTCAAATTACTGTCTATGCAACATATACATAAACAAAAATTATTATAAAACAAACACACAAACAAACATACCTTTCTCATCAGCATTCAGTAGAACCTTCTCAGTAGTAACATCGTCTGCTGATGAAGAATCCGGAACTATTGGTGATGGAAATTCTTCCTCACATAAAGACTCCAGCAGCTCACCCTCAGATTCATTATTTAAAATCTCATTTAGAGCATTTATAATGTCCGCTTCTGTGTGTAGAAATTTGGCCATAATATATTCGTAAGTTACAAGCACTATCTACAAAGACAGAAAGCACTACTAAACCTGTTTCCGTGGTACAAAGCTCTGGGTGCGCAATATCTGCATACAAGGTCAGGCTTGTTTGAACTTCTCTCCCTTTCGTCCCCTGCTGAAAACTGGAACGACGGCCGAATGTGAAGTAAAAATGAGTTTCGCGATTGTTGACCAAACACACACTAACAATAGGCATGAAGCTACATGAAAAATGCGATTGTTATAGCGACTGCACTGGACGGGTCAGAACTGACCCTTCTGCAGTTGTAGGTGCATCTTCATATTTCTCTTTTATGTTTTCACCATAAAATGTGAAATGAAGTATAATCACTAATTACATTATTTCATAAAAAGTCACAGAAATGTAACACTCTAGGCAACAATACAAAAGCGTGACAAACAAAAGAATTATTAAGTGGGTCACGAGTGACCCAGCCATGGTTCTAGTGTTACGGCATTTCATATGCAATAGGACGAAATGGTTAGTACCAAGATAAGCTGAAAAATTTAGGATTAATTCTGTCTTGTATTTAAATAATTTTTCTTTATATAATCTCCTGAGACTTGAGTACTTTCTTTTATTTTTCCTCTCTTGTAATATCAGTTAAGAAGTGTGTGTGCATAAATTTTTGTGTGTGCATAAATATTCCTCAAACTACTCTGAAGTGTGTGGCAGAGGGTATTTTGGAAGGCACCATGTGTTAGGATTTTTCCTCATTGCAATTGAGTATGGACTGAGTGAATAATGGATTATTAACTGCCTTTATGTGTACAGTAAATAGCCTAATTTGGTCTTCAGAGTTTGTAAGGGAGCTAAATGCATGAGGCTGAAGAATATTTCTAGATTCTTCACTAATACTGGTTCTTGTATTCTCATAAGGTGACTTATGTGGAATAATTTGTATCTGTTTTCTCAGGATTATTGCTCCCATCAGTAAAGCAAACCTGTAACCATCTGTGACATCCTTCTTCATATATGTTCAGTCAGTTGAACAAATGGTCTGATCCCTCACACTTTTAGCAATTATCTAAGTTTGGTCACACACATGAACTGGAGTCATCCACCTGTTATGGACCCTGTAAAACTGTTTCATTTTGATTTCCTGAAAATTGTTATTGTCTTAGTTTACTGTTCATAATTTTGAATCATTGATAATGTAGTAAAAGTATGACACTTTTTTATTCATTTTGTGAAATCCAGAGTTTTACCTTTCTATCCATCAAATCAAGTTGCCAATCTTTGCCCCACTTTGAATTCTTTTTCATATCTGATTGATTATTTCTGGAAATATTTCCTGTCAATAATTCATTATTGGTAAGTATCATTTGTGAAAAGTCTGGGATTGCTAATAGTATTGCTGGTCAGCTCATTAACATAAAATAAGAATGACTAGAGTTCCAGCACTGTCATCTGGTGCAAGTCAGAAGTTATTCTTACTTGGGTTGATGAGTCTCCAGCCAAAATTTCATACTTCATTTATCTAGTGCATCACTTTATCAAATGATTGAATGTTCATACAGTTTTTTCTTTTTTTAAACTCATGGTCCTGAGTTCAGAAGACATTATTGTGGAAGCGCCTCCCTGCCAACAGGCAGGTAATAAATTTCTTGATTCCCTTTTAGTGCTTGACCCAGGTTTGCTTGAACCAACAGTGCTGACCTATGGAATGCGCTGACACACACTTCCTATTTCCACATCTGTCAAAGGGTCTTAGCTAACTCTCCCAACCAGTGTGAGTGGTGTTGACAAAATGGAAATGGGGTGAGAGGATAGAGGCAAGTAAAAGAAGAGACTTTTTATACTGTCCAAACATTCTTTGGTTGCTCCAGCACTAGTAAAGGATGTAGTTTTTACACATATGCCTATTGTTTGACACTTTATCTCCATTGTAAAACTTCTTCTCCCATAACCCTAACAAATAGTATAGTGAGAGGAGCCCTCTTCTATTCTTATTACAGTGGTTTGCAGAGTATATATGTAGACATATTGCAGTCTTTGTGATAGTGATTTACACTCAAATTTTGTTGATTTACATTTATTTAAGTGCTGAACTTTCTTTTCTTTCAGGAAAGAAAATCTGACGATGGCGATGGCGACTCATCAGTGTCTCGTAGAAAGCGAAGACGAAGTGATACTGCAGGTAAGCTGTTTACATGCTACTGCAATGTCTGTTATGAGAATTCTGTGAAATGTGTTCTTCCATACTCAGCAAATGGGAAGTGATTCTCCATTACATAAGTGGCACTTGTCACCCACTTGGTAATTCATATTCCTGTTCCAGGAAAAATCAAACAAAAACGTTGTTCATGGTTCATGTTGGGAATTTCTTTGAGCTGTCTGCATTCCTGAAATCAGAGGTCATTAGAAGTGAAAATAACTTTCTGAATTTTCTAGAATGTAAGAATTCACTTTCATGTTTGGCATTTATTCATTACTTCATTCACCTCAAGCCACCTGTGTTAGACTATATATTTGCTGGTGGTTACTTGACACCATGCTGTTTATGGATCTGCCCATCTAATAACATTATCTACACTCTACATCTACACTCTGCAAAGAACTATACAGTTCATAACAGGGGGTACGCCTCACTGCCAGTTATTAGGGGTTCTTCCCCTGTTCCATTCGTGTATGGGGTGCAAGAAGAATAATTGTTTTAATGTCTCCACGCAATCTGTAATTAATCTAACTACCTCCTCAGAATTCCTGTGGAAGTGGTATATATGGGGTTGTAATATGTTGAGAGTGGCATAATTTGTATCCAGTTCCTAATACTTTGTCAGCAGGCTTTCTTGGAATAATTCATGTCCACCTTAAAGAGTCTGCTAGCTCATTTTTTTAGCAGTTCTGTGATACTCTCCCATGGATCAAACAAACCTGTGACCATTTGTGCAACCCTTCTCTGTATGTGTTCAGTATCACCTGTTGGGTCATATTTGATATGGGTCCCATACACTTCAGCAGTATTTTAGGATGGGTGATTTACAAGCAATCTCCTTTGTAGACTGACTGGATTTCCCTAGTATACTACCAATAAATTGAAGTCTGCTGCGAGCTTTAACCATGACAGAACTTAAACATATTTATGTGATAATGTTGTATTACTAAGTTTTTCATTTTGTGAAGTGCACAGTTTTTAATTTCTCAACATTTAAACCAAGGTGCCATTCTTTGCACCAGTTTTAAATCTTACCAGGCTGTAACTGAACATCGATGTCACTTGTCACACTGTACTTCTTTACACTGAGGTGACGAGAGTTGTGGGGTAGCGATAAGCACATATAAAAATGGCAGTAGTTTTGCATATGCAAGGCATAAAAGGCCAGTACATTGGTGGAGCTGTCATTTGTACAAAAGTCATTTGTGTGAGGTGGTATCAAGCATGATTCTGGCAACGTGATGGGAATTAAGACTTTCAACACAGGAGGGTAGTTAGAATTTGATGTATGGAGCACCCATTTCTGAAATTATTAAGGAATTGAATATTAAAATACCAACAGTGTCAAGAGCATGCCAAAATAGCAAATTTCGGGCATCCTCTCTCACCACAGACAATGCAGTGGCGAGTGGGCTTCACTCAACAACACAGCAGCGGTGTTTGTGTAGAGTTGTCAGTACTAATAGACAAGCAATACTGCATGAAATAACCACATAAATCTATTTGGGATCTATGACAAATGCACCTGTTAAGACAGTGCCTTGAAATTGGGCGTTATTGGACTAAGCAAAGTCACCCTTGTCAGTCATCTGCTTGCAAACAGCACGGCAATGCCTGCAGCACCTCTCCTGCACTTGTGACTATGTCACTTGGACAGTATATGACCGGAAAACTGTCCAGAATTCTTCTGGTAAGATCACATGGTAGGATTAGTGTGTGGCATGGACCCGACAAAGCCACGGACACAAGTTCTCAACAAGGCTCTGTGTAACCTGTTGGTGGCTCCATAATAGTGTGGACGCTGTCAACATATAGCGGACTGGGTTCTGTGGTCCAACTGAACTGATCATGAACTGGAAATGGTTTTGTTCGGCTAGTTGGAGATTACTGGCAGCCATTCATGGACTTCATGTTTCCAAAAAATGTAAGAATTTTTATGGATGACACTGTGCCATGTCAGAACATTCTGGGCAATTTCAATGAAGGATTTTTCTACCCACATTGCCTGATGTGAACCCCACTGAACATTTATGGGACATAATCGAGAGGTCCGTTTGTTCACAAAATCCTGCGGTGGCAACACTTCTGCAGTTATGGATGGCTGTAGAAGCTGCATGGTGCAGTATTTCTGCAGGGGATTTCCGGTGACTCGTCGAATCCATGCCATGCTGAGATGTTGTACTGTGCCACACAAAAGGTGGTCTGATGCAGCATTAGGAGGTATCCCGTGACTTGTCACCTCAGTGTATAGCTAAATCAATCACCTGAAAAAAATGTTAAGGCACTAGTGATAACGTTTGCAAGGTAATTCATATAAGATCTGAACAGCAACATCCGCAATTAACTTCCCTGTGGCACTCTTACCATGTCCTTCCATAAAAAACGTAGTCAATCCAGTCAAATTTTTTGCTTGATACTCCCTAACAACCATACTTTTGATAACAAGTGTAAATGTGGTATTAACAGAAATACATTTTGGAAATTAAAAAATACTGCCGTTACTTCATTGTCTCCATCCAAAGCTTCCAGCATGTCATGCGAAAAATATGAGTTGCTTTTCAAATGAGCATTGCTATCAGAATACATGTGGGTGGCATGGATATTATTCTGCTAGGGCTATCTCATTATGTCTGAGCTGAGAATGTGTTTCAATGTTCTACAACAAATCAGTGTCTTGGATGTAGGATGGTAGTTTTGTGGATCAATTCTTCTACCCTTCTCATAGACAGCTGCGACCTACACTCGGACTACTCAGTACTGTTTTCTCTTCCTGGTATCAATGATATTATTATAGTTAAAAGAGGGGCTAAATCAGCTGCAAATTCAGTATAGGAACAGCAATGGATTGACAGGATCTGGAGCTTGGTTCAGTTTTTAGAACTTAAGCTGTCTATGAACACCATTGAAACTAATAAGAGGGTGACTCAAATGAAAACCTTAAATATGTAATAACAAATTGAAATTTTGCACTGTTATCCTGTAATTTGGTAAGTGTGCTACCAATAGCGTGCAGAATGGCCTGTAGGTGTCAGCATAGTGCAGATGCACACATACCATCGCAGTATGAGTATAAAATGGCCACCCCACTTGTGACTCGCACCAGGGAAGGAAAGCATTCTTCTATTCAGTTTTTGCGTAGTGAAGGTGTGAAACCTATTTAAATTCATGGATGAATGAAGGTTCAGTAAGGGGATGCATGTTTGTCACAGCAGCAAGTCTTCGAATGAAGTAGGAAGTTCACAAATGGTGTGACTTCTGTGGAAGATGCTCCTCGTCCAGGTCAGGCATGCACAAGGAGTTGTGACTCCACCAAACATTGCACCAGTTCAAGCCATAGTGAAGTGACAATGAATGACAATGCAGCATGTTTACAGATTAGTCATGGGTCAGCACACCATATTATGCATGATGTGCTCCAGTTTCACAAAGTGTCTGCAAGATGGGTCCCATGGCAACTGACTCCTGAAATGATTTAATGACATGTTGATGCTTGTGAAGATCTTCTTGAGCCCTTTGAACAAGAAGGTGATGGCTTCCTTGCAAGAATCGTTACTGGGGACAAAACCTGGGTTCACTTCCACCAGCTGGAAACGAAGAAAGCCAGCAAGGAATGGCACCATTCCTCATCACCAAGTGATTCCCATATGTTTGGAAGACCCAATGGGAGGAAAGAAGTTCCATTCTGATGAAGAAGTACACCACGCAGTGCATGATTGGTTGCGCGGACTACCAAAGAATTTTTTTCTAAAAGAATTTATACACTTTGTAAGTGCTGGAGGACTTGGATTGAGTGTGGGTGAGATTATGTTGAAAAGTGAGACAGCTTTGTACCATTTCTGCACAGTAAATAATATTTAAAAAAATATTGAAGGTTTCATTTGACTCACCCTCATACTTATTTCACTCATCTTTTCAGTGGTAAGCAGACAGTGATTCTTTCCAGATCAAATTTTTGTTTTGGTTGTAATCTTGACACTTGTATTACAAGTAACTTTCAAACAATAACTCATTACACCAGTGACTTGAATCACTGTCTTCACTTATATTTACGACAGAGGCTCAGTCCAGAAGCAGCAGCAGCTTTGATTAATGTGGAAGAAATCAGAGGTCTCATTAACTTGTCAAACAAATTTATTCAATATATCGATTTTTCAGTAAAGTACAAGACATTCTGAAAGGAGATCCACCATATCTACTGTTAACTGGACACACAAAAAGCTTTTCATTGGCAACTTTGGCAGTTCAGTGGGAAGTCTTTTTGCTGCTTTCTGTCCTCATATTGGGGCTGGAAGCTCTTGTCACACTCAGACTGACCTAAGAACCAGTGTTCAGTTCCCTGTGTCAGCATGACACTGCTAAGCTTTCAGCAGGGATGAATGCGTGAGAGTGACTGGTGGTCCAAGTGGGCCATTTGAATTTGTGTCAAAACTACAGTTGTGAAAATTGTCTCAAAGACACGAGCTGAGGTTCTATGACCCAAATCTTCCTGTTGTGTACTAGGCACTCCTCTTAGCTTCCTTGACACTTCCCCTCCCCCCTCCACCTGAACACATTTCCATGTATATTTCATGTTTAACAAATTATCAAATTTATTACTGTATTTCAGTAATTGCCCCTGCTATTGTGATAAATGTCAGTACATTTCAGTATAATCACATGATGCACTTCTCTGCTGATTCCTTACACAGCATGTTTTGCACAGTTTATACCATTGAAAATTTGTACACCAATAAGATTGCTACTGTGGCTTATTAGACTGCTCTCTGTCTGTCTGTCTGTCTGTCTGTCTGTCTGTCTCTCTGTAAGTGGAAATTTGCCACTTAACTGGCATATCAAATAACCTGGTCTGTCATTGTCGTACTTCCTTCCAACCCGTAGCAGCGTCAGTCATGCCCCTCTGGAATAACCAAATGCGAGACCGGCCTTGTGCAACAACGTGACTGATCATATTGCAGTTCATTTAGAGGAATTTACCACAGCTTCAGAGTCATGTTCTACATTATCAGAGGCAGGGCCATTCATAAAAATCATAGTGTATACCAGCTGTGCTGTAACTTCCATATCATGTTTAACCTGAACTGGATCATCAAACAGCTGTTCAGGGGCCATCTTGAATTGCAGCAAAGAGCAAGATTGACTACACAGTGGCAGAATATTCTGCCAAGAAAGCGATACTCAGCTATTACCTCACTTCATAATCCATGGCATCTGAGTTCCCAAGCATTCCCGCCTCATCACCGCCCTCATCTCCTATATAAGATTCTCTGATATAAGTAGAGGGTTTTGCCTTGTCATTGCTTTCAGTCTCAGAATCCTCCATGTCAGTCTTCACCAGCTCCTGTCCCAGACACACATCCACCTCTGCCCCTGTCCTGTGCCTTGTCTTTCTCTCTCTTCACTTTCACTTCCTCTCCAACACAATACTTTTCTGTCATGCACTTACTCCCACCAGATCAATGACCAGATGGCATGAGAAGGAAAGAGGCTTTCCTTCTCATTCTGTCTGGTAAGCCTCCCCTGACCTGGGGTTCAGGCTGACTTTTCTGAACTCTGCGTCTTTTCCTAAATCTCTTTCTAGTCCTTATCCTTCACAACACATCCTTACCCTTGAACACTTCTGCCAGGAGGAGGAGCCACTGGCTCCAAAAACTAGCAAATTTAATACCTTTCTTGAAACTTCCTGGCAGATTAAAACTGTGCACTGGACTGAGACTCGAACTTGGGACCTTTGCCTTTCACTGTAAAGTGCTCTACCGTCTGAGCTATGCAAGTATGACTGACACCCTGTTCTCACAGCTTTACTTCTGCCAGTATCTTGTCTCCAGTAAAGCTGTGAGGATGGGGTTGATTCCTGCCCTCCTCCCTCCCCTTTCCCCTACATGTTGTGTGGTTCTTTGTGCCATTTTGCTTCACCTTTCCACATTTCTTCTTCCACTGGTGTTGTCAGTCATACTATGGTGTGGGGACTGGGATGGGTTGGCAGCAGGGCTGGGGCACCATCATGTGTCACCTACTGCAATATCCCTCATGTTCTTCAATTTCCCTACCATCTCAGCATTTGTTTCGTCTCTTTCTTTGCGTGCTTTCATTTAGCATTCCTGTGTCATTTATGTTGTTTTCTGTAACCCAAACAGACCTTCCCTGAGGTTGGATTCTAACAGCTTTTCCATTCTTCTGCTAAGAATTAGTGTTAGTATTTTGCAGCCATGAGGTACTCTCACCTGTCAGTACCTGCTTTCTTTGAAAATGGAATCATTACACTCTTCTTGTAGTCTGAGGGTATTTCTCCTGTCTCATACACCTTGCTCATCAGATGGAATAGTTTTATTTTGTCGAGGCTGCTCTCCCATGGCTATCAGTAGTTCTGATTGGATGTTGTGTACTCCAGGGACCTTGTTTTGACTTGGGTCCTTCATTGCTCTGTCAAATTCCTCCTGCTGTATCATATCTCCCATCCCATCTTCATCTATATAGTCTTCTGATTCCATAAAATTGCTTACAGCTTCACCTCCTATGTATAGACCCTCTATTATACTCCTTGCAGTATTACCTTCTTTATTTACTTGTTTCTGTCTATTTCAATTCTTGATATTCATACAGCTGCTTCTGTTACTTCCAAACACCTCTTAAATTTTCTTGTTGGCAGTGCCAATCTTTTGCCTTGTGAAATATGCTTCTAAATCCTTAAATTTGAACTCTAGCCTTTCTCCTTAGCAATTTTGTACTGCCTGTCACTCATTTGTAGATGTTTGTGTTCACTTTTACATGCTTCATTTGCTGCCTTTTTATATTTCCTTTCTTTTATCAATTAAATTCTGTTCTCTTCTGTTTTCCAAAGATTTCTACTAAGCCTTGTCTTGTTACATAACTGATCTTCTGCTGCCTTCACCATTTCATATCTCAAAGCTACCCATTGGTCTGCTGCTGCAGGGATGGGCAATATCTTTGGCTTGGGGCCATTCTTATGTAGGAAGAGGTTAGCAGAAGGCCACACCTTTTAAAATGATGGCATGCAGTAGTCCACTTTGCATTTCAGAAAAGTTATAAATTGTTGCAAGAAATTCTGTCTTGGGAGGCCAGACGAAAATCACTAGTGGGCCACTGTTTGCCCATACCTGTTCTGTGTTCCTTTCCCCTGTCCTGTTGTGTTCCTTTCCCCTGTCCTGTTGTGTTCCTTTCCCCTGTCCTGTTGTGTTCCTTTCCCCTGTCCTGTTGTGTTCCTTTCCCCTGTCCTGTTGTGTTCCTTTCCCCTGTCCTGTTGTGTTCCTTTCCCCTGTCCTGTTGTGTTCCTTTCCCCTGTCCTAGTCAGTAATTGCCTAATGCTCCCTCCATAACTTACAATGACCTCTGGCTGTTTCAGCTTATTCACATACCATCTCCATAATATCCTACCCTTTTGCCATTTCTTCAGTTACAGTCTACAGTATATAATCAGTATATTGTGATCAGTCTGCATGGGCACCTTGATATATCTTAAAATTTGGACCCATAATTTAGTCTTTCTCTCAAAATTATGTAATCAATCTGAAACCTGCTGGTGTCTGCAACTCTTAAGTGTCTGTAACCTTCTTTCATGATTCTTAAACCAAGTGTTAGTCATGATTAATTTGTGCTCTGTGAAACAATCTACCAGGCAGCTTCCTCTTTCATTTCTTTCCCTAGTCCACATTTTCCTTCTATTTTTTCCTCCTCTTTCGTTTCCTACTATTGTATTCCCATCCACCATCACAATTAAATATCTGTATCACTTAACTGTCCAAATAACCTCTTTTGTTTCACCACACATTTGTTCAATTTCTCCATCTGCAGACCTCGGGCTATTGTAAACTTGGGCTACAGCAATGGGTTTTAGCTTCATGTATCATGTGTACAATAATCTGTTAACAATGTTGTTCATAGTGGCTTGCTTGAATTGTTGTTTGCTTATTCATTATTACATCTACTCCTACATTACTTTATTTGATTTATATTTCCAGCCCTGTATTCATCTGGCCAGAAGTCCTGTTCCTCTCGTCACTGAACTTCAATAATTCTCATTATATTCTAACTTTAAGCTATACATTTCCTTTTTTAAATTTTCAGGCATCCCTCCAAGATTAAAGGACACAATTTACCATCCTCCAACATGTAGAATACCAGTTGTTTTTCCTGAAAACATTCTCCAGAGCAGTCCCTACTTAGAAATCCACATGGGGATCATTTACATGTGTGGGACATTTTACTCAAGAGGATGCCATCGTTTAACTGTACAGTAAAGTCGCACGGCCTAAGGACAAATTACGGCTGTAGTTTCCTCTTGCATGAAGCTGTTCACTGTACCAGCACTGCAAGGCCATGTAAGTTGGTGTCACAAGGCCAGAACAGTCACTTGCTCAGACTGTTGCACCTTCAACTACCGAAAAGGGTCCTGCACTTCTCTTCAGCAACCACACTTTTGTCTAATCTCTGACCAAATACTCCTTCGTGGTTACATCTATAGTACAGCTGTCTGTTACCACTGAGGCATGCAAAATCCCAAAGAAAATGTACGTGGTGACTCTTAGAATGGATCATGTTTGTCACACGCGCACACACCAATGTTCATTCAGGCGGACACAAGAAAGTCTTTTCATTGTGCCTGTCTGCAGCTCAACAGGTCATCTTTATGGTGGATAGCAATCTATCTTCTTCAGAATGTTGTTAATATTCCAACTTGTGTTTTCTACTGTTTAATTAGTGCCATTTTATTCCATGATGAGACATCCTTAGTTTGTCTTGTCATATATTTGTGCCTAAATTTTGACAGTAACTCAAAACTGATTTTTTTTTTCCATGACGATCAGGAGCCCAACAACCAGCCAGAGAGGAGACGGGTGGTGAGAGAGGAGAGGAAGAAGAAAAAGGAGAATCAGGAGAAAAAGAAGCAGTAATTGTGAGTTTTGTCAGTAGCATATGGTTACTCCCACAATCATTCTTGTTTTCCTTTCAGGGCACACAGTTTTCATGTGCATGGAGCTCCAAGTGATTGCAATAGGCCATCCTTTTGTGTGCTGATATACCTTTCTCTAACTATTTTTTTAAGCTGAGACTAAATGTCCCCTTGCAGAAGTGCATTATTTCTGGTAAGTCACAATTTATGTCATCAATTAATTTCCTTTCTACATACCCCACCCACCTACTGAACTAATAGTGGCATTCAGTACGTGTTTTTGTACACTGGTAACTACAAACTACAGTCCCTGCCAAATGTATGCAGCACATTTACTGTGGAGCCAACGGAACCAATGACAATTAGAAGTTCCTGTCTTGGAGTGGCTCATTGTGCTACCTTCAAGTTATTAGCTAGCACTACCCCATTGTGACGTTTGCCTGCTTTATGTCTTCTTTGATAGTTCTTGGAGTCAAAGTGTTGCGTTGTGATACTGGCTGGAAATTGGGGATGGAAGTTACTGACTACCATAAATGATGTAGCTGACAGTTGCACAGTTGTTTCACAGTTCACTGTTCACAACCCCCTAGTGTTACACAGTTAATGTCCAGTTTGCTATTGGTTAACTTTTGATAAGCCTCATCAATAATTTGCAAGCAGATACCAGCATACTGCTACAATAGTTTACCACTGAAAGTCTATGAGCAGTAAAAACCCAACCACACAGTTCATGCAGAATAATACGGTATGTGTGACACTATTGAACAGACACTGTCATTATTTTTACACACGGCTATTTGTGTTGCGCTAATTTCATGGTTAAGATGATGCATTGTTGTTGATCTAACCAATATAAGTGTCTCGTTTAAAAATCGACAATGGTCTGATTGTCTTGGGACTAAAAATTGGGTCTTTATATATCCTCCCAATAATATACTGTAAGTATACTTTGTTTGATGTTTAAGTTACCAAAATGACAATTAAAACCTAACTCAATCAATTAACTGAATCTATTGACAAATTCCTTATTTTTAGAAGTTTCTTCTACCAGAAAGGTCAGGTCAAATTATTTCTTTAAATAATGAAATTAACAGAAATAAATATAGAAACAATACTTTTGACAAACTAGGGGAAATAATTAAGCACTGGCTTCGCTGTGCTGATATGTTTTTGAACGGAGTAAAATGAATACTTTAGGAATCCTAGCAGTCCTTTTTCCAAATGTTTATAATTATTACATAATTTACATTAATTTATAAGTCAACAATAGAATTTAAGTCACAAAACAATTACTGATGTCACCCTACAACAAATGATATGAACTAGGAATAGTTAAAATAAATTATGTAATTCATGGCATTAGATCTGGTGCTTTATTTTTGAGACTGAGGGACAACCTTTCTCTTTTATTAAAACGCAGATTATACTCATGTATGTTAACGGCAATTCGTAAAAAATGAAAATAAAGTGAATGAGAAGGCAGACTGCAAAACAAGAGAGGAACTAAAAGGATCCCAGAATGAGATTTTTCACTCTGCAATGGAGTGTGTGCTGATATGAAACTTCATAGCAAATTAAAACTGTGTGCACTTCCTCATGAAAGATAAATGTCCCAAGTTACAGTCTCAGTCTGGCACACAGTTTTAATCTGCCAGGAAGTTCAGAAAGATCCCATCTTGCTTAATGACACCATGGAACAAATTCGTTGAACTAGGGCAGTTTAGTGCTACCATGATATTTGTTTGATGACTGAGGCACATCACTATTCCAGGAATGAGTTCACTGACCAACTTACTGAGGAAATGGGTAAGAGTGAATTAATAGATGTCAGAATAGTTGGTACTGACTTAAGAAACAAGGAAAGCTTGTAATTCTGAAGGTTTGGGATAGGGATTGCTAAACTTCTACTGCCCTTAATAGTTTGAGAATGGATGCAAAAACCACTACCAACCATTGTGGAAAATATGTTATCACTTTATGCAGATTGGAATGTCCACACTGGGTTCGCACTTGATTTTATCTTACAGTGAGAGAACACTCCTCACACTGACTCATACATTGACAAGTTATTCTATTGTGGCTGACCCAAGGAGGCACACCACAATATGTCCTTGTGGGTTCTCTGTCTGGAACTTCCCTACACAGCAGACACCCACAAACAGTATCCCAGTTTCATAAAAAATTAACTTTTGTTTAAGGAAACATAAATCAAGAGAGCATGTTAAATATCAGGATATTTGTACCTACTTGATATTAGTCAGTTAATGAATTACAGTAATTTTATTGTGCATGTTGCTACCTGAATCAAATCTGAACAAGTCTCATGTAGGGATTTTGTACTGTTTGATGTTCAATGGTAGATTTGACCACTGTTTTCTTCAAAGATCTCAATTTCAGCTGTCCTCAGGCAGAGAGTCAGTCAACCTGTTGCCCACTCTCTATGGACCATGATTTCTCAGTCGGCATGTGAGCCCCATAGCCATTGATTTGGGCACCGCCTGAAACAGTATCCTCAACAACAGAGTTCTTCAAATAATAATTATTTTCTTCGGTTGTAAGAAGAAAGTAACCCTGGCAAAGTTTTCCCATTTTGTGGTAATTCTTCCTGTCCTTTCTTCATTAATACAGAATGACAAAGGAAAATGTTGCACCTCAGAAGATATCAAATCCAGCAGTGGAAACCCATAAAAATGTTGTTATTGCCAAGTTACTACTGTTTGTAATATTCCACAGATGCTGCCACTGCTCAGTTGTTTTAAATTGCTTTTTCACTGTATTTACTTTCACTTCCATGAATGAAATTTGTGTATACACACTCAGCAATACCTCCATGAAGGGCACTATCTACTAAAAGAAGTCCTTTGTTCAGTATTTATCACATTAGAAACTTTTATCTCAGATGGACATTATCTTTTACACTTGAAAATACTGGAAAATTACTTTTTAACAAATTAACCATGTACTGGTAACTAATTTTTCACTCACCTGCAGTTATCATTGCCAAGTCCCCAAAACTGTTTCACCTTAACTTCAGCTATTCTTTCATATTAAATGTTTTTTGAACACTGAAATTCTGATACTAATACTGCTGATTTTGAGATGACAGGAAAATGTACAGTAAGAAAGAAAAATGCAACAGTAATGGCAGGTTGCCCAGTTATGTTAAGAGATTTCTTTTAAATCACTGATTTTGTTTGTTGTGACCTAACTGCCTCTCACATAACTGACAAAACTTTGAGGACTCTCACTACTCTCCCTGTCACTTCAGTGGACATTGGGCAGAGTCTTGCTGCACTGTGGCGGTTTTCTCATCCAAATTTGTAATATTTTAAGTTTAGGGTCAGTTGTAAAGTGAAAGTTCTAAAGGAGAACAGGTTTTCCAGTGTTTTCCTAATGGTAGTATATTTCTTAAGTTTTGTGCATGTTCTTCTATTTAAGAGGTTTAAGCTCATGTTTTTAACTGTAAATATTAATTCAGACAGTCATTAGTGCTGTTTTCATCTCTTGTAAACAGCCAGCTACACAGCTCAGTAAGCCATGTGTGCATTGGTGAAATGTTGGGGGGAGGGGGGCAGATAGCAAGTTACATTTTAAATTTTTCAGTTGTTACCGTTAACATCTTCAGTTAGTCTTGTTAGTAGGATGGGTAGGATGGGTGCATACTGTGTGTGGATGCAGGTGGAGCTGGCCACAGCTAGCAAACAGCTGAATGCATGTCTATGGTATGTCTATGGTCAGCCACTTTCAGACTGATGCCTCAGGTTGTAGCAGTAGCAGGCAATCTGGTGTATCGCATGGGACACCTTGGGTGTCACTTGTTTCACTCTGCTTTTGATGCACCTCATTGCTTAACAAAAGGGAATCTGCCCATGTAGCAGTGTGTAAACCAGTCAAGAAGGCCAGTGGAGAAATGGCAGGTAAGCAGCTGTTAGTATATCACTTGGCAATGAATTGACATCGCTTATTACGCTTATGATGGTTGTAGAGGTATTACAAGCAAAGTTTAAACAGATTGCTAGTTGTGCTCTGGAGAAATAGATGCCTATGAAGTGAATTCAGGTTGGGAAAGACCTACTGGGGTTTAATAATGAAATCAGGAAAATACTGAAGCAAAGATTAGTAGAAAGATTCATGCATCTATGAAAAGATGTGTGGGTGTGTGAAGTGTAAAACTACTGCCGCTGTTACACTGTAGCAAAAAAGATGTCAGGGGATCTAAGAAAATACTGGTTCTATGTAAAATCAGTGTCTAGGGTTAAAGCTTCTTAGCAGTCATTCATTGACCAGTTCAGTGTGGCAATCTAAAATAGAAAAATAAAAGCTGAAATTTTGAATTTTTTGTTGAAGAAAACATTCCTGCAGGAGAATTGTACAATCCCACCATTGCTTGATCATCACACAATGTCCCATATATGGGTAACATAGTAGTAAACATCCCAAGTGTAGAGAAACGACTGAAAGGGTTGAAAACAATGAAGTCATCAGGTCGAGGTTGAATCCCAATTTGGTTTTACAAAGAGTATATTATGGAATTGGCACTTTGCTTAGCTTAGCTTTGATTTGTCATGAATTTTTCGCTTAGTGCAAAGTCCCAAGGGACGTAAACAGCACAGGTGACTCTTGTGTTTGTGTGTGTGTGTTTGTGGAGGGAAGCATTCCACGTGGGAAAAATATATCTAAAAACAAAAATGATGTGACTTACCAAACGAAAGCGCTGGCAGGTTGACACACACACACACACTCACACACACACACACACACACACACACACACACACACACACACACACACACACACACACACACACACACACACACACACACACACACAAAATTCAATCTTTAGCAACCAAGGGTTGCTTCATCAGGAAAGAGGGAAGGAGAGGGAAAGACGTAAGGATGTGGGTTTTAAGGGAGAGGGTAAGGAGTCATTCCAATCCCGGGAGCGGAAAGACTTACCTTAGGGGGAAAAAAGGACAGGTATACACTCGCATACACGCACATCCATCCACACATACACAGGCACAAGCAGACATTCATAAAGGCAAAGTGTTTGGGCAGAGATGTCAGTTGAGGCGGAAGTACATAGGCAAAGATGTTGTTGAATGACAGGTGAGGTATGAGTGGCGGCAACTTGAAATTAGCAGAGGTTGAGGCCTGGCGGGTAACAAGAAGAGAGGATATACTGAAGGGCAAGTTCCCATCTCTGGAGTTCTGACAAGTTGGTGTTAGTGGGAAGTATCCAGATAACCCGGACGGTGTAACACTGTGCCAAGATGTGCTGGCCGTGCACCATAGCATGTTCAGCCACAGGGTGATCCTCATTACCAACAAACACTGTCTGCCTGTGTCCATTCATGTGAATCGACAGTTTGTAGCTGGTCATTCCCACATAGGAAGCTTCACAGTGTAGGCAGGTCAGTTGGTAAATCACGTGGGTGCTTTCACACGTGGCTCTGCCTTTTATCGTGTACACCTTCTGGGTTACAGGATTGGAGTAGGTGGTGGTGGGAGGGTGCATAGGACAGGTTTTACACTGGGGGGGCAGTTAAAAGGGTAGGAGCCAGAGAGTAGGGAAGGTGGTTTGGGGATTTCATAGGGATGAACTAAGAGGTTACGAAGGTTAGGTGGACAGCAGAAAGACACTCTTCATGGAGTGGGGAGGATTTAATGAAGGATGGATCTCATTTCAGGGCAGGATTTGAGGAAGTCATATCCCTGCTGGAGAGCCACATTCAGAGTCTGATCCAGTCCTGGAAAGTATCCTGTCACAAGTGGGGCACTTTTGGGATTCTTCTGTGGCAGGGTTCTGGGTTTGAGGGGATGAGGAAGTGGCTCTGGTTATTTGCTTCTGTACCAGGTCGGGAGGGTAGTTGCGGGATGCGAAAGCTGTTTTCAGGTTGTTGGTGCATTGGTTCAGGGCTTCCGGACTGGAGCAGATTCGTTTGCCACGAAGACCTAGGCTGTAGTGAAGGGACCATTTGATGTGGAATGGGTGGCAGCTGTCATAATGGAGGTACTGTTGTTTGTTGGTGGGTTTGATGTGGACGGACGTGTGAAGCTGGCCATTGGACAGGTGGAGGTCAATGTCAAGGAAAGTGGCATGGGATTTGGAGTAGGACCAGGTGAATCTGATGGAACCAAAGGAGTTGAGGTTGGAGAGGAAATTCTGGAGTTGTTCTTCACTGTGGGTCCAGATCATGAAGATGTCATCAATAAATCTGTACCAAACTTTGGGTTGGCAGGCGTGGGTAACCAAGAAGGCTTCCTCTAAGCGACCCATAAATAGGTTGGTGTACGAGGGGGGCCATCCTGGTACCCATGGCTATTCCCTTTAGTTGCTGGTATGTCTGGCCTTCGAAAGAGAAGAAGTTGTGGGTCAGGATGAAGCTGGCTAAGGTAACGAGGAAAGAGGTTTTAGGTAGGGTGGCAGGTGATCGGCATGATAGGAAGTGCTCCGTCACAAAAGGCCCTGGTCGTGCGGAATATTTGTGTATCGGGAAGTGGCATCAATGGTTACAAGGATGGTTTCTGGGGGTAACAGATTGGGTAAGGATTCCAGGCGTTCGAGAAAGTGGTTGGTGTCTCGGATGAAGGATGGGAGACTGCATGTAATGGGTTGAATGTGTTGATCTATGTCGGTGGGGTCAGGAGGTTGATGGAGTCAGGTGAAAGGTTTTGTAGGGGGCCTAAGGTTCTGAGAATTCCTTGAAGCTCCGCCAGAACATCAGGAATGGGATTACCTTGGCAAACTTCGTAAGTAGTGTTGGTCTGAAAGCTGACGCAGTCCCTCAGCTACATACTCCCGACGATCGAGTACCATGGTCGTGGAACCCTTGTCCACCAGAAGAATGACGATGGATCGGTCAGCCTTCAGATCATAGATAGCCTGGCATTCAGCAGTGGTGATGTTGGGAGTAGGATTAAGGTTTTTTAAGAAGGATTGAGATGCAAGGCTGGAAGTCAGAAATTCATGGAAGGTTTGGAGAGGGTGATTTTGAGGAAGAGGAGGTGGGTCCCGCTGTGACGGAGGATGGAACTGTTCCAGGCAGGGTTCAATTTGGATAGTGTCTTGGGGAGTTTGATCATTAGGAGTAGGATTAGGATCATTTTTTTTGTGGCAAAGTGATATTTCCAGCAGAGAGTAGGAGTGTAGGACAGTAAATCTTTGACGAGGGCTGTTTGGTTGAATCTGGGAGTGGGGCTGAAGGTGAGGCCTTTGGATAGGACAGAGGGAGCGTAATCTTAATCTGGCTACGGCGAAGGCATGTTTGCAGAGGGAATGTAAATAAAAGTTACGGGGGTCGTTGTGGGGATGTTGTGAGGGTGACATGGTATTAGAAGGTGGAAAGTGCGACACGAGGCTGAAATGAAAATAAAAATATATGGAGAGAGAGAAAGGTGAACTGGAAAGCAACTGGAGATCTGGTGTGAAAAAAGGCGAAAATGTGTTGGTAAAAGCTGTGCTATGTTGATCCTGTGGTGAACTTGGGTTGGTATACAACGATGTGCACAAAGGTTGGGTGGTTGTGTTGTCTCCAAAACACGTTAAAGGGTGGAGAAATTCGGGAAAATTTCGAGAAAACTGCTTGCAAATATATTAAAAGGAGTGGTTTTGTGGTGGCAGATTATGAAAATGAGGCTAACAATTGTCTGACGAAGAAATAATGACGTTCAAACCTGTGGGAAGCGGCTAAAAATGATCAGTGATTTTGGGAAAAATGGAAATGGACATAAAGCGAGAGTTATTAGAACTAGCCGAAATGGTTGTTTAATAGGTGAAAGGAACCTTTGTGAACTGGAAATGGTGGATTTTATAGCAGCAGTAGTGTTGAAAGCGGAAAAGAAAAAAAATTTTATTTTTGGTTATGGTTTGAAAGTGGGTTACGTATTATTGAGTATATATAGGCGGGATGAAATTGTATGGTACATTACGGTAAAAAGGAGAAGGTGAATACAAAATGATCAAAAATGATCCTAATCCTACTCCTAATGATCCAACTCCCCCAAGACACTATCCAAATAGAACCCTGCCTGGAACAGTTCCGTCCTCCGTCACAGTGGGACCCACCACCTCTTCCTCAAAATCACCCTCTCCAAACCTTCCATGAATTTGACTTCCAGCCTTGCCTCTCAGTCCTTCTTAAAAAACCTTAATCCTACTCCCAGCATCACCACTGCTGAAGCCCAGGCTATCTGTGATCTGAAGGCTGACCGATCCATCGTCATTCTTCTGGGGGACAAGGGTTCCACGACCATGGTACTTGATTGTCGGGAGTATGTGGCTGAGGGACTGCGTCAGCTTTCAGACCAACACTACTTACAAAGTTTGCCAAAGTAATCCCATTCCTGATGTCCAGGCGGAGCTTCAAGGAATCCTCAGAACCTTAGGCCCCCTACAAAACCTTTCACCTGACTCCATCAACCTTCTGACCCCACCGACACCCCACAACCCCACCTTCTACCCTCTTCCTAAAATTCACAAACCCAGTCATCCCGGCCGCCCCATTGTAGCTGGTTACCAAGCCCCCACAGAACGTATCTCTGCCTACATAGATCAACACCTTCAACCCATTACATGCAGTCTCCCATCCTTCATCCAAGACACCAACTGCTTCCTCGAACTCCTGGAATCCTTACCCAATCTGTTACCCCCAGAAACCATCCTTGTAACCATTGATGCCACTTCCCTATATACAAATATTCCGCACGTCCAGGACCTTTTTGCGATGGAGCATTTCCTTTCACGCCAATCACCTGCCACCCTACCTAAAACCTCTTTCCTCATTACCTTAGCCTCATTACCTTCGTCCTGACCCACAACTTCTTCACTTTCGAAGGCCAGACATACCAACAACTAAAGGGAATAGCCATGGGTACCAGGATGGCCCCCTTGTACGCCAACCTGTTTATGGGTCGCTTAGAGGAAGCCTTCTTGGTTACCCAAGCCTGCCAACCCAAAGTTTGGTACAGATTTATGGATGACATCTTCATGATCTGGACCCACAGTGAAGAACAACTCCAGAATTTCCTCTCCAACCTCAAGTCCTTTGGTTCCATAAGATTCACCTGGTCCTAATCCAAATCCCATGCCACTTTCCTTGATGTTGACCTCCACCTGTCCAATGGCCAGCTTCACACGTCCGTCCACATCAAACCCACCAACAAACAACAGTACCTCCATTATGACAGCTGCCACCCATTCCACATCAAACGGTCCCTTCCCTACAGCCTAGGTCTTCGTGGCAAATGAATCTGCTCCAGTCCGGAATCCCTGAACCATTACACCAACCACCTGAAAACAGCTTTCGCATCCCACAACTACCCTCCCAACCTGGTACAGAAGCAAATAACCAGAGCCACTTCCTCATCCCCTCAAACCCAGAACCCTGCCACAGAAGAACCCCAAAAGTGCCCCACTTGTGACAGGATACTTTCCAGGTATACGACTTCCTCAAATCCTGCCCTGAAATGAGATCCATCCTTCATGAAATCCTTCCCACTCCGTGAAGAGTGTCTTTCCGCTGTCCACCTAACCTTCGTAACCTCTTAGTTCATCCCTATGAAATCGCCAAACCATCTTCCCTACCCTCTGGCTCCTACCCTTGTACCATTACGTCTGAACAATGCATAAGTATTAGAGATGCTTTGGAAACTCAAATGGGAATCCTTGGAGGGAAGGTGATGCTCTAAGGAATACCACTGGGGAAAATTTAAGGAGCCTGAATTTGAAGCAGACTGCAGAATGATTATACTGCAACCAAGATAAGTTTTCATAAGGATCAGGAAGATAAATTATTGCTTGTATGGAGGCATATAGCCATCATTCCTCCCTGACTCTCTTTGCAAGTGGTAAAGGAAATAAAGTGATTAGTAGTGATACAGGGTACCCTCCACAATATGGTGGCAAGTGGAGTATATATGTAAATGGTGATGTAGGTGTAGAACATTATCTGTATCTTCAAAATTCTTTAGTGAGCTAGTACTTAAGTGCTTCATTATAAAGAGAATAAGTGGAAATAATTTTTATTTTGCAAAGTTGTCCTATAAAATAGAAGAGGGGTATGTACCATAATACTAACATTGTAGTTGCATAATAAAAACTCAACTTGAAAAACTCTGCAAGGTGATGTTGGAAAAATACTGTACTTAAATTATCAAACACTGAGATATGTGACAACTTGTGATATGTTGTGATACTGAAAAGAATGTGACACTTATTTTTCACTTAAAGATGAAATTGCTTTGCCCTTCATCAACACAACCGTTGCAAATTCTAATCTTCGGATAGGAAAAAAATTAAACAACATTAATTGCATGCCTGTAGACCTAAATCGTTATAAAAGACAGAAATCAGATGATGAGTGTAATAGCTATGATGTAAAGCAAATTTTTAAAGCTGTTATTCCTTGCTCATCTAACTCAGTGGGCAGTACATCATATACACTATGTTTTGACTTCAAAACCTTGCATTGTGATCATATTTCCAGTTCATTGAATGCTTTCTCACTTTTCAGGACTGTCAGTAGTTTTCAGTCATCAGCACTTGCAAATGGTTTATTGAAGTCAAAAACTTTCCTGTCATTGTAAATAGGCACTTGGGCCTTGCATTTATGATAATTTGCACAATACCAGTTGGAACGTCACACTTAGATTTCTTCCAGTGCCTCTCAGAGCAAAATTCTGGTTGGAAGAAGAGAAACCTGACCACTAAAAACTTTAAAACTGCTGTGCTGCACAGGGTCATGTAGAGGGATAACATCATGTGGTTTCTTTTTTCCACAAAGTTATCATGTCAAACACATTCTTTTTTTGTGTTTCAAAGGGCTGTCAGGGTCATTAACAGATTTACAAAAAGGGTACCATCTGGTTTTCATATGAAGATGACTCACTCATGAGAAACACACAATCCCATCTTCACAAATATGAATGCCAAAATTGCATACATGAAGTTGCCAAGAGTAGTACATGTTTGAATGTGAGAGTTTAGGTAGCTGGAACATTTTCTGTAAGTTCATAATTGTAGTGCACATGTCACTGTTGTGTAATATTGAGGCAATACTGTCACTTTTCATGCAGTTGAAAACGAATTAAACTGCTCTAAGTTGGTGCTCAAATTTTAATTTTGCTCAAGCAACTTTAGCTCTCTCCGTACTTTTTGTAGCTATCTTTCAGGGCAGCAGTCACAGTCTTTGGAAGTGTGTGCCCAAGGTTCCTGGAAAGGAGGGTGATGAATGCCATTATAGAAAACCTGTCATCTTACTACTAGGATATTTCATCAGAAATTCCTTCCACAGGTTATGGATATTTAAATCAAAACTATCATGTGATTTCAGTCTGTTAAGATTTAGGTCCATAGGCATGCAATTAAAGTTATTCAATTTGTTTCCTATCAGAAGGTGAGACATTATAATGGTCCCCCCCCCCCCCCCCCCCCCTCACAGACACACAGACACACACAGACACACACACACAGACACACACACACAGACACACACACACAGACACACACACACAGACACACACACACAGACACACACACACAGACACACACACACAGACACACACACACAGACACACACACACAGACACACACACACAGACACACACACACAGACACACACACACAGACACACACACACAGACACACACACACAGACACACACACACAGACACACACACACAGACACACACACACAGACACACACACACAGACACACACACACAGACACACACACACAGACACACAGACACACACACACACACAGACACACAGACACACACACACACAGACACACACACACACAGACACACACACACACAGACACACACACACACAGACACACACACACACACAGACACACACACAGACACAGACACACACACAGACACACACACAGACACACACACACAGACACACAGACACAGACACAGACACACAGACACACAGACAGAGACACAGACACAGACACAGACACACAGACACAGACACAGACACACAGACACAGACACACAGACACACAGACACACAGACACACAGACACAGACACACAGACACACAGACACACAGACACAGACACACAGACACAGACACACAGACACAGACACACAGACACACAGACACACACACAGACACACAGACACACACACACACACACAGACACACAGACACACACACACACACACACAGACACAGACACACAGACACAGACACAGACACACACACACACACACACACACACACACACACACACACACACACACACACAGACACACACACACACACACACACACACACACACACACACACAGACACACACACACACACACACACACACACACCTTAATATCTTTATATGCAATTTCTCCTTATTTTTTTCACTCCACCAGGGTTTCACTTTGTCTTGAAGTAATTCAAAAAATGTCCAGAGGTCTCCTTGAATACCTTGATAATGTTTCCCATTCCTTTCTGGAACAGTGAATCTTACTGAGCATTATCATTGACTTCCGATAGGATCAATGTATGAGCCATGTTGATGGCGCACAACTGCCAATACTTCTAATGAGACAAGTATATAGCTACCCTGACTGTTAACATCTCACTTGCTAAATGCTTGGAAGAGTGTCTTCTGCATATCAAAAGTGATGCCTTATATTCATACTATCAGCTGCATATAGCCCAAAAGTTGAAAAGTTGACAAATACTTTGTTCAGCTAAATTTCTAAGGAGTGACAAAACAATGTTTTGATGTAACTTGTATTGGTTGATATGGAATATAAATAAATAAATATAATACAACCATTGTTCCAAGGATTCAGGTGTGAAATAATATTACCCTAAATGTCTATTTACTTCAGGTAATGGTAATTTCTTTTGTGGCTTCTCAACATCTCTGTAGGTATAATAAATTTTACCATTAGTTTTTGAATTCTGTTGTTTCCTCCAACTCACAATCTCCTGTTCAGATTTAGATATTGTATCAACATTGCAAGTACAAACTACATCGATTGTAGATATATTAAGTGGAAATCGGAGTGTGTGCAGAACTTCTCAAGATAGGTGGCAGGCACCACACAGAGCCATCTATGACTAGCCATATGAACTACTTGCAGCAGAAAGATGTCATAGCATTTTTAGCAGCTGGCACTGTCACATAGCTCAATAATATGGCAATAACTAATTTTCAATAAAATTTGACACTTAGTGCATCCAGACTTTCACTCTATAATTAAATCAGGCTAAGTCTCCTTTGCAACATTTGTGCACATTTTACTTGATATATTGTGTCAGGAAACATGCACCCTCAATTATCCATATTCGCACCTACAGTTACCACTGTGTGGGAATGTAAATTTTTGCACTGCTTATTTGAATTAGAGCACCTTATACATGTGAACATTGTTCTCACATACACACACTTGAACTTAAGCACTTCCTTTCTCCCATTCAGTCAAATTGCAAGCCCCATATCGGTTTCCATTTAAGTTGGACATTCTCTTTCTCTGCACACACATCTCTGTAACTTGTCATAACTGAGGGAAAGCCGTGACCTCTGCTCACACCTTTGAACGCTTTTAAATTAATTTGTAATCACTATATTGATACTGATTTTTCCTATATGTTGACTGCACCACACATTTTAAAATACTTTTATTTGCAACATATCTTTCGATTTTTTAAATTATTTTCATTTCCCTCCATATGTTCAACTCACTTGAAGTACAAAAGCTGAGACAGGGTTCAATTCTCTCACCCATCCCACACTTCTCCAATGTACCATATGGAAATGGATCAGGAAGAAACCCTATGATGTATAGCTATGGAAATCACATTCTGCCATGCATTACACAGTGTCTGGCAGAGTATAGACATAGATGTAGACAGATTAGGCAACGAAATTAGTATTTGTTTATCCTAGGCAGGAGGTAGAGATTGTTTTCTTTCCACTAAAGTCATCCATGATCATACCTCATTGATAATGCTTGTGATTTTCACTTCAGACTGTACCCTTTCCTATATATTAAAAAAAATTGGACTAACAGTAGACAAATTAATATTGTTCCTCAGAATTTTATGCTTTTAATTTCAACTCTCATTATTTACAGATGTAGCTCATGGCAGATACTTCATATAACAATGAACACAATTCATTTGTAAAGTTTGACACAAAAATGCTTTGTGTGTTAACAATGGAAACATTTTGACTCTGTAATTCAGTGTTGTAACATTGTGACTGATCTTGATGTCCACTTAAAATTCACATTGTGGTACTGCACTACTGGCAGTGCCTGTATCATCAAACTCTTTTTATCTTCAAAGAATTAATATCATCTTCAATGATACTAAGATCAAGTACCACTGATCCAGTCACAAGAGTGTTTCCTCCCTCACTGCACTAACTTACCTCTCATGCTTGAAAGTCAAAATGTGTAACATCACAACTGTTGGATGAGATGGTATCCTGACTATACTTGTTTATTAGGACTAACAGGTTGTCCGGATGCATCTGTTTTGTGTTGTACTATCAGTTATAAACACGTTATGTTTAATTTCTAGTCCGCTTTATTCAGCCAGTTGGGTGCTGCCTACAGTCTGTTTCCTCAGTATGTACACTCCTGGAAATTGAAATAAGAACACTGTGAATTCATTGTCCCAGGAAGGGGAAACTTTATTGACACATTCCTGGGGTCAGATACATCACATGATCACACTGACAGAACCACAGGCACATAGACACAGGCAACAGAGCATGCACAATGTCGGCACTAGTACAGTGTATATCCACCTTTCACAGCAATGCAGGCTGCTATTCTCCCATGAAGACGATTGTAGAGATGCTGGATGTAGTCCTGTGGAACGGCTTGCCATGCCATTTCCACCTGGCGCCTCAGTTGGACCAGCGTTCGTGCTGGATGTGCAGACCGCGTGAAACGACGCTTAATCCAGTCCCAAACATGCTCAATGGGGGACAGATCCGGAGATCTTGCTGGCCAGGGTAGTTGACTTACACCTTCTAGAGCACGTTGGGTGGCACGGGATACATGCGGACGTGCATTGTCCTGTTGGAACAGCAAGTTCCCTTGCCGGTCTGGGAATGGTAGAACGATGGGTTCGATGATGGTTTGGATGTACCGTGCACTATTCAGTGTCCCCTCGACGATCACCAGTGGTGTACGGCCAGTGTAGGAGATCGCTCCCCACACCATGATGCCGGGTGTTGGCCCTGTGTGCCTCGGTCGTATGCAGTCCTGATTGTGGTGCTCACCTGCACAGCGCCAAACATGCATATGACCATCATTGGCACCAAGGCAGAAGCGACTCTCATCGCTGAAGACGACACGTCTCCATTCGTCCCTCCATTCACGCCTGTCGCGACACCACTGGAGACGGGCTGCACGATGTTGGGGCGTGAGTGGAAGACGGCCTAACGGTGTGCGGGACCGTAGCCCAGCTTCGTGGAGACGGTTGCGAATGGTCCTCGCCGATACCCCAGGAGCAACAGTGTCCCTAATTTGCTGGGAAGTGGTGGTGCGGTCCCCTACGGCACTGCGTAGGATCCTACGGTCTTGGCGTGCATCCGTGCGTCACTGCAGTCCGGTCCCAGGTCGACAGGCACGTGCACCTTCCGCCGACCACTGGCGACAACATCGATGTACTGTGGAGACCTCACGCCCCACGTGTTGAGCAATTCGGCGGTACGTCCACCCGGCCTCCCGCATGCCCACTATACGCCCTCGCTCAAAGTCCGTCAACTGCACATACGGTTCACGTCCACGCTGTCACGGCATGCTACCAGTGTTAAAGACTGCGATGGAGCTCCGTATGCCACGGCAAACTGGCTGACACTGACGGCGGCAGTGCACAAATGCTGCGCAGCTAGCGCCATTCGACGGCCAACACCGCGGTTCCTGGTGTGTCCGCTGTGCCGTGCGTGTGATCATTGCTTGTACAGCCCTCTCGCAGTGTCCGGAGCAAGTATGGTGGGTCTGACACACCGGTGTCAATGTGTTCTTTTTTCCATTTCCAGGAGTGTATAATCTTTTCCTCATCATCTCATGTAGGGGGAAGGAACTTTATAATTTTATTATACAGCTGGATCTGAATTCTGAATGTAAACTTATTACATTGTCATTGAAATCCTCACACTGCTCATTGCTGTGTGTATTCTCTGCGCGCACTCTCTCTCTCTATCTCTATATCTCTATATATCTATATCTCTATATCTCTATATCTCTATATCTCTCTATCTATCTATCTATCTCTCTATCTCTCTATATCTCTATATCTCTCTATCTCTCTATCTCTCTATATCTCTATATCTCTCTATCTCTCTATCTCTCTCTCTATCTCTCTCTCTCTCTCTCACACACACACAAAGCCTCTCTCTCTCTCTCTCACACACACAAAGCCTCTCTCTCTCTCTCTCTCACACACACAAAGCCTCTCTCTCTCTCTCTCTCTCTCTCTCTCTCTCTCTCTCACACACACACACAAAGCCTCTCTCTCTCTCTCTCTCACACACACACACAAAGCCTCTCTCTCTCTCTCTCTCTCTCTCTCTCTCTCTCTCTCTCTCTCTCTCTCTCTCTCACACACACACACACACACACACACACACAAAGCCTCTCTCTCTCTCTCTCTCTCTCTCTCTCTCTCTCTCTCTCTCACACACACACACACACAAAGCCTCTCTCTCTCTCTCTCTCTCTCTCTCTCTCTCTCTCTCTCACACACACACACACACACACACACACACACAAAGCCTCTCTCTCTCTCTCTCTCTCTCTCTCTCTCTCTCTCTCTCTCTCACACACACACACACACACACACACACACACACACAAAGCCTCTCTCTCTCTCTCTCTCTCTCTCTCTCTCTCTCTCACACACACACACACACACACACACACACAAAGCCTCTCTCTCTCTCTCTCTCTCTCTCTCTCTCTCTCTCTCTCTCTCTCTCTCTCACACACACACACACAAAGCCTCTCTCTCTGAGCTTGGGTCTCACCCCCTTCAAAAAAAAAAAAGACTGATTTCTGCTGGTAATTTCACTTCCAGATATAGAATTTTTGATACCACCACTTCCATTTATTTTTTATTTTTTTTTATTTTTTATTTTTTTATTTTTTTCCAGTTAGCATGACCACCAGCCTTCATATTACATACCACCTAAATCATAACTTCTATGGAGAAGCTTGTCATTACTGTCCATATTACCATTTATGCTGGGTCCTAAAGATGTGTATGTATTAGTATCAGCACCTCCAATTTCAGTTACCAACACATAGGTACAAACTGGCTCAGAAATTAGATATTCTGGTCACAGCCAATTTCTTTCATTCTCCATTTCTGTAACTGCTCTGTCTGGTCAGAGTGATTAGCAGTATCTGTCCATACTGTTATGTCACTATCCCCATTTGTGACAGTGGGGGTATTGTCTGCCAGATGGAGTTGATGGGTATTCTCATTTACAAATGTGACATTTCATTTGAACCACTTGTTTCTGGTTTCGGTTAAGTTACCAGACTGCTGATACGTATCACTTTCAGCTACCACTGTTTGAATTGCTGTGGTGGTTAAGGTTGTCTCTAAATTAATGAGAGATTCTACCAACCACTAAGTCTGATCCTTCAGCACTGGTAAGTAATGTTCTTGAGATCGCAGTACGGTGTTTTCCACACAACACACATCATTCCAATGTTGAAGCCTACTGTCCACCACTATACTGTCACGTCCTTTCCCTTTCACTGCAGTTTCAGCTATCTGTTTGTGTGGAGATGGCAAACTCCTGTGGGTAGCATTACCAAACCAATTTCATTCTGTAAAGTGAAATGTTTGACATTTTCCTCCTTTACCTTCATTACTGGAGCTATTTTCAAGCTCAGTATCAATGTTGTCTACACGTTTTTCAGAATCTGGATTTTCCATATTTAATTCCTTGAGACCAGCTTCACTCTGCTCTTAGTTATGACTTCCAGTCTTACTGTCAATCTGTATGATACTCTTATCACTCCGATATATTCCAGGATGGCAGAAGTAGGAAGGTGTAGTGACACAATGCTTTCCACAAACAATAAATTAAAGACTTCATCTTCTAAAAACTATCCCAAAAAAAGTCATAAAAGGAGTTGGGTGTTTGATGTATAACTCTTGGCTACACAAAAAAGTGTTTAGGAATGTTTTTAAAATTGATCCGTGATAATTTTCAGTGACCGTGTTCCGATTATTTACATACAGCAAATGTACTTTTAATGACAGCAGCAAACAGAAAAGAAAAAGTTCTTAAATCCCTCATACCTGAAACAGTCTAAAATTGGAAATATACAAGTAAACAGTGAGCTCATGAGACATGGAAAAGTAATTTTTTTAAAATATGTGAAAATGAAAATCCCTCTCTCAAAAGCAGTAATGGATTTGTAAGCAAACTTAACAGTGAAAACTGGCAAAGTGAAGTAGAGTTTTCTGAACCTTTAAGATCCACTGCTCGTGAATAAATATAAAGTGAAAACATACATTCAAAAAATGAATGTCATTATCACAATGTTACATACAAGAAAAAAAAAAATCATCATGGTACTGAAAAGGGCAATTGAGAAATTTCTCATTGTAGGTGACTAACTGTAAAGTAATTTTGCTATGACAAAGTTTTCACACGCAATCTCAGTTTTGTGCATCATCTCACGTGTGGTGAAAGGAACAAGAACTGCTACAAACATTAGTAACAGACTGTTAAGGAAGGTCTGATCATGTGCAATAGGTTCCTAGGTATGAGTGTGGCACGAAGGCTTCGTAAGTAAAAGAGCCAAGTACATTGTTCTCAACAGCGAGTGTTCATCAGAGACAAGGTTAGTGCCAGCAGTGCCGCAGGAAAGTAAGATAGAGCCGCTGTTGTTGTCTATACACACAAATGATATGGCGGACAGTGAGCAGCAATCTGCTGTTTGCTGCTGATGCTTTGGAGTATGGGAGGGTGTTGAGGATGACAGTATTATGATAGATGATGACTTGGCGAAAATTTATAGTTGGTTCTAAAGTATAGAAGTGTACATTAATGCAGATGATCATGGAAAAAAAAACTCATAATGTTAAGATACAGTGTGAGTAGTGCTCTGCTTCACACACACATCATTTAATATCTCTGCATAACGTTGCAAGTTACATGAAATGGAATGAGCATGTGAGCATTGTGGTAGTGAAAGCAAATGGTCAATTTTGGTTTATTGGGAAAAGTTTTGGGAAAGTGTGGTTCATCTGTAAATGAGACGACATAAAGGGCACTGAGGCAACCTGCTCTTGAATACTGTTAGTGTCTGCGATCTATGCCAGGTCAGATTAAAGGAAGATATCAAAGCAATTCAGAAGCATTTTACTTGTTTGTTGCTGGTAGATTCGAACAACACAAGAATATTAGAGATTCTTTGTGAACTCAAACAGGAATCACTGGAGAGAAGGCGACGTTCTTTTCGAGAAAATCGTGAGAAAATATAGGGAACTGGAATTTGAAGCTGACTGCAGAATGATTCTAGTCCCACCAAATATACATGTTGCATAAGAATCATGTAGTTAAGACAGATGAAAATCAGGCTCATATGCAAGCAAATTGTCATTTTCATCTCCCTCTGTTTGCAAGTGAAACGGCAAAGGAAATGACAAGAAGTGATACGGGATACTCTCTGCCATGCACTGTACAGTGCCTTTGGTGTAGGTGTGTGTATGTAGTTTGTCAGTAAGGAGACAATTTATTGCCTTGACAGAAAAAGTGTATTTTTGATATAAATGCACCAGTTGTATGTCACCATCCCTTTTATGTCTGTATACTTTGTACAACATTTTTCCAGTGAGGAGATGCCATTCCCCAAGTGTGGCTGGAAGATTTTCAAACCAATCATTGGCAGGAATAACAACGTTGTTGGTCTAGAGGACAACACCCGGGGGATGCAATTGTCTCGAGCTAGCCTGGTGGTGGTGACTCGGTTCCTTAGATGTTGGAATACGTGGTCGTCAGTGGGTACAATACTTGTTTCCAACTGCCACAACGGCTTCGTGTGCAGGTACATTTTCCTGATAAGATGACTTCTTTCTGTTTGTAATCCAATCTTCTTCTCACATGTCTGTCGCCACTCGGTTGCCGACCAAAACTTGCATAGTATTTTTTCCCCATTGCAAGTTGAACTGTAAATAAGAAGCATTAATTTTTTTATTGCAGAGAAGAAAACTCGCAATGCTCCTGACATAAACCTTTCAATCTCTGGTGCGTGGCACCTGTGTGCCACTTACTATGATGCTACTGATTTCATCGCATGAAGCAATGTGCCCTGTCATTGTAGCAAATTATCAAACAAAACCTCAGTTGAATTTTTTGATAAGCTCCAAAATTTAGTGAACTACTTTTTTCACTTCATTTTAATACTAAACGAACATCATGTTCACCTTGAATAAGACTTTCTCTTCATGGCCAAAGTATGACGCCTCTTTGTGATCAGTTAACATCGTCTCTTGAAAAAATTCCTCAACTTTGTCCACAAAAGTTTCTACGCTTACCTTTTACTAATTGTGCTTGGTCTCCTTCTAAATACTATCTTGCACAATTGATACACCACTCCAAAAGCCGTTTCCACTTCCAGAAGCAGCCTTGGTATGCCTTTTGCTGGTTCGTGTGAAGTGTTGCCTGCGAATTTTCTTGTCTTGCCTATCGTTGCAAATCTTCGTTCTTTAAACATCTCGATATCATAATCGTAGACCGACATCTCATCAGTTAAGATTATCTTAACGAACATCTGGTTCCTATTTGCGCCATACAAAAGCTCTTCACAGATTCAGAGGTGAAGGTCTGTCTGGTCTTGACTCCATAGCCGTGTGACCAACCTGGCGGCAACCCGATGCAGTTTTAGGGTTTTGTGACATGATCCAACTGAAATATTACATTCTTCTGCAGTCTCTCGGACAGTCTGTCTTAGATTGGTACGCACAGTTTCGTTGAAGTTCCTGACATGAGCATTGTCGGTAGACGTCAAAGGGCATCCTAAATGGGCCTCACCTTAAACTTCCGCCTTCGCATATTTAAACTGTGTGAACAATTTGAATGAACAATTTGAAACACCGAGTACAGCTTAAGCACTCATCAACGTAGAATTTCCGCATCATCTTGTGTGTGTCTGTAAATGTTTGCTAGAGAGTTTCACGCAAAATGTAATGCAACGTGTTTCTCCTCTATCTCTGCTACCTCCACATTCCACTCTGTGAAGCTCTGAGCAATATCTAACGGATGTACAGCAATGAAACTTTAGACAGTTGCACATTAAATACAGGCGAGTACAAGAATGGCAACACCATTTCGTTCCAACACACCTCTAGCGCAATTACGAATGTTTAGGAAACTTTGGAAAGACAATATTCTTTTTTATGATATTCCTATGGCATCTCCTATTCCCAACACCTTGAATTGTTAATTGTGTAGTAGATCACTCTGCACTTTGTCGATATGTTAATGTGTGATTCCAACTTCTGAATCCCCTTCAGTCAACCATTTCTGAACTGCCGTTATTGTGGCAGTGGACATTTCGTAATCTTACACCAGTTTCGAACGAATTTTAGTCAGTGTTAAACTGTTTTAAACTTTCTGGTGGTGTGATATTCCGAGTTATTGTTTTGAGTGGAATGTATACAAGATGCCTGGTTAGATCTGATGTGTGGAACTATTGAAACCTATTTCGTTGTGGAGCATTACAACACTACCTCCAATAAGATCATTCATTGCCAGTACTCTGCAGGCTAGGCAATTTTCTTCCTGTAACCATAATGGGATCATTTACGAGTCACAGTTCTTATTTGGAGAGGACTAATCTTGGTTTTCATCAGATGGCTTGCTGGTTCATTTAACGCAATGGGTAGCTGAATTGTTGTCTGATGACTTAGTTAAGTAACAGTTTGTTCCACAAAAATCAGTGAAATACAGCAGCATTCTCTGTTGAGAAGGTACTGTAAAGAACTGGTGATCTGAACCCCCAGGGGGTTAACAGCTCTTCTGAATAAATGCTTCCACTATCCGACCCCCCCCCCCCCCCCCCCTCTGCCACACCAGATGGTTTTCCTTGGTTCACAGCATGCTGGGACCTGGTTTATGGAAGGGGATCGAGTTTTCAATTCAGACATTAATTAAATAAAAACATAGTCCCCATTCTTGGGTTTAACTTTCCACCTATTTCCAAAGTTCTCTGGAAGTGCAGATCATGCAGCGAAGGTCACCCAATGCAGTGTATGCTCCCATTTCGTGTCTTTCCATCTTTGCACCCTTCGCAATGCATTACTGGCCAGGTAGCCATTGGTGAGGCTGGGTGGTGCGCATGGGAAGAGTTTCAATTCAGAATGGTGTCACTACAGTAGATGAGCTGCAAATGTAGTAGATGAAGTTATCTTCCACTGGCGGTCATACAGCCCAGCAGTCTCTGGTGAAGGAAAGGCCTGACTTCATGCATAGAGGTATGACCCTAAAATGTTCCCTTCCTTGGCTATGCCAAGGGGAGAACCATAAGGCTAAGTGACAAGCAGAGAGAGATTCTCTCAAACACATGGTTTGTGTAAGGACTGATGGGGATTCCTTGTTGGCCACAAAACAAACTTACAAGACAAGTTTGTGTAAGTGGCAGTCATCTCTATAATGAAAAGTGGGTCAGTTTTGATCAAAACAGCATCCCCTGCCCAGTCACAGGTGCTGCTTGCTTTCAACATGCTGGGTGACATACAGGTGACTGCTCCATAACAGTCGAAATATAATTCAGGGCATCATTTTCCGCCAAGACCTGCTCTTGGAATCTGATGAGCTATGCACCAGTTTGGGGTGAGAGGTGTACACTTCATTCATCATGAACATAGGGGACCAAAGGACAATGGGTTGCTATAGGTGGCTTCATCTTGGCCTGTGAGGGCAATTAATTGCCTGAAAAGGTCAAGGTGATTATATACCGATATCTGATGTGAAACTGTATGCCCCCCTCCCCCCTTCCACCATTCAGTGCTTAAAGTGTCAACTGTGGAATGCACCATTCCTCCCTGCTCACCAGAATTCACCAATTTCCAGAGACAACAAAGACATTAATATGAGACCCTGGATGAACTAACTTATCAAGAGGCAAAGTATTAGTGTCTGCACCCAGCACTTACAAATGTCATATGCTGCAGCTGTCATGACCTTGCATGTTTTGGCAACAGTACTGTCACCAGCTACGTCTCCTACAGTGGGGCTTCAGGGCTGCTTGACCAAGCCTACCCCCCCCCCCACCCCTCCGCCCCCCCACCCCCCACTCCCCACCCATAGTTGGCAACTCTCCTCCTGCTACTTCCACCTCACATACTTGAAAATCATGGACTTCCCACCCATCAGGGACATTGGTCCCCCACCTCCCAGCCAGACAAGTCATGTTCCTCTGGCTTGCCTAACCAGAAAGAGGTCCCTTCGGACATGGGACACTGGCTTCCATTGTTTCCACTGGTCTGCAAACACTAAGAAGAAGAAATATCAAAAGTCCTCAAACAAGGAAATTCTGGTAGCCCCCACACCACCAAATCGCACCTGTTCCATTCCTGTGACCAAGGAAGAGATTCTGGTGGCCCATGAGGCCCAGTTTGTACCATATAGTGGAACCCAGAACCTGTGTATATTGATGCTATGACCCCTCAAGCTATGGCAGCACGTGACCGTAAGGCATAAGCCACCTCCTTGGTCGCTTTACGGCCCCACAGTACTTCAACATTATTATTCTCCAGTGGATCTATAGCAGTTTTTTCCACATCCAGGCTGAGCTATGACATCTTTCAAACACTTCCCCTGCCTTTCATATTCCCCTTCAGGAGACTCGGTTTCCACCAACACATACCCTGGCCCTTCATTGATAGCGGGGGCATTATAAGACTCGTGCTCCCTATGACAGGGAGTCGGGCAGAGTTTGCACGTATGTTCGGGACACTCTTTGTAGTGAACTTATGCCTCTTAATACACCTTTAGAGGTTCTTGCTGTTTGAGTAAGGGCATTTCAGAATATCACCTACTGCAGTGTTAACCTCCCCACCCCCAACGGTAAAGTGTGTCAGAATATACTGTAATCATTGGTTTCTCAGCTTCCCCCACCCTTTTGGGGATTTCAATGCCCATAACTCTTTTTGGGGTGGAACTACAATCATTGGCCATGGCAAAGGCCATGAAAGTGTACAGCCACAACCTGACCTTTGCCTACTGATTTCTGGTAGCCCCACAAACTTCAGCTTGGTGCGTGCAACTTTCTTGGTTATTTACCTTCGTATCTGCATTCCTTGTCCTCTCCCATCCATCCATCCACCCCCAAGAGAGTCCACGATGACATGTGGTGATGATGACTTCCCGATGACCTTCTCTGCCGAGATGGGCTCTCGACAGTGTTGACCAGGGTACTTTCACATCTCCTGTCACCCTGGGCTCCCTGCTGCATGGAGATATTGATGAGGCAGCTGAGAATATGACTGCACTCAATCATTGGCAGCTGGATTGGTGATCCCCTGTTCGTGGACCTGCCCCCAGAAGAAGACAGTACTTTGGTGGTCATTAAAAGCCTCAGAGGCCATTAGAGATTGTATGTTGGCTCTCCAATGCTCTAAGCAGCACTCACCAACAAAGTACCTTATCGCCTGTAAGCAGCTTCATGTTCGGACCTGCCACCTAATAAAACTATGGAAATAAGTGTGCTGGCAATGGAATCTTGAAACCGTCAGACTATGTACCTGTCCTTTGAGGTTTGGGCTAAGATCAGAGATCTCTACGGATACCAGAAACCTACAGATGTGCCTCGTATTACCTTGAATGGCACTGTCTGCAACGACCTAGGTGCCATTACTGAACATTCTGCTCTTCTTTGTGCCTGGGCATCTGCATCTGAGAATTATCAACCTGCCATTTGTGCCCTGAAAGAGTGGATGGAGCAAAAGCAATTATCTTTCACTACACCCCACTGGAGCCATGTAATGCTCCATTCAGCAAGTGGGAATTTGTCGGTATCTTAGTCCACTGCCCTGTTACAGCCCTAATGCCAGACCACATCCACATTCAAGTGATTAAACGTCTATCAGGGTACTGTTGGTGTCATAGCTTTACCATCTTTAACAGCATCAGGGGTGAGGGCAAGTTCATAACACAATGGCAAGAAAGTATATTTGTCCCAGTACTGAAACTGCGTACGCACCTTCTAGAGATGGAACATTATAGCCCAATTAGTATCACCAATGCTCTCTGTAATTTTCATGAATGCAGGGTGAGGCAGCAGCTGTGTTGGCTCTTTGGGTCTCAGGATGCAATTTAGTGTGGAGGTTGATGAATTCTTGTGCCAGATAGATACCACTGCAGCAAAATGAGGGAGATCAAGCAATGAAGTGAATCAAATATCCAAGCAAATAACAGTAGAGTACGAACAGCTCATGCGCCACCAAAGGATATAAGACAGGACCACGTATGTCACTTGGAAGTAAGGCAGAGATGCAAATTTCCTGAATATAATGAATTTATGTGGGTTTATTGTGAAAAGTATGTAGTCCCATTGTGCAGTAACAAAAATGAAGTGCTTTAACACTAGAACCGCTGATATTTGGACATACCAAGAACCACAGCTGGGTCACTAATGACCTGCGATCTTTCCCTTTATTTCCCCTATGTCAGTGGGTTAATGTTACTGCCAATGAATCTATTGTTAGAAGCACTACGATATTTAGAATGAAGTTAACAAAAAGAAACCATGTTTACACAAATTATAATTTAATATTTTAAAACTTACATGTATATGCTGAGTGTTTTTACTGGCTACCATTACATAATGAACACAAATGATAGTCTTTTGATGTACATTTGTTGCACACAGTTTCTTGCAGGTGTGACACTTAACAAATGATTTCTTTCCTTCACAGTTAGACTTTACAAGGCAGCGTGTTTGCTTTTTTGTCTGTCAGGAATATCTTCATGTCTGACAGGGATGCTAGTCTTTCTAGTCGCTGCATACTTCTCAGCAAGCTCCTCCCCCAGCTGCAGGATGAAATCCCTGCGTTTCAATTTTTTCTCATTTAGAGAATTAATCAATACCCTCACATTTATCCCAGCCAAATCCAGCAAGTTGTAAAATATGTGAACAGGCCAACGTCTCGCTGGTGCTTTGACAGAGTATTTGCGAGCCATTTGGTTGACCATGTCCACTCCATATTTAGAGCAGTTATAAAACGTAACAGTATCTGGCTTCTTTTTATACCATCCTCAATCTTCACATAAGGATGCATAGTGCTCAGAATCAGGACATTCTTGCTGCTCTTAAAATGATACAGTCAAGTGTGGTATCATCTTTTTTCAACAATACTGTGCTTTATAACTGTTCTCTTGCCTTCTTGATACAGATTGGCATTTCCCTGCGAGATCAATTTATTGTGCCCACAAGACTCGTAGAATTAGCTTTCAGTGTCTCAGAGAGTTCTAAGGAGGTGGAAAAAATTGTCACATGTGACATTTATTCCTTTTTTGAGGTAAGGTTGCATAAATTTTTTTACAACAAAGCCACCAAGACACTCGTCACACCGCTTAGTGTCATCCTTTCCTATATAAGGGATGGCATTCACAATATATTTTGAGTCTTTATCTACCACCATCCAATACTTTTGCCCATATTTGTCTGGTTTTGATGCCTTAAACTGCGTGAATGTGCAACGGCACTTTGAAGGAAAAAGCTGTTCAGCGATTGTTATATATGGACCCGGTATGTAGCTAGACTGTGGATTCGCAATGAACTCATTCCAGATTTCTGTTACCAAAGCAAACATGTCTTCTCTTAGTCATTCTGATCTTGTGGATCTAATGTCAAATCTGAGATAACGCATTATATCTCTGAATCTGTCATGAGCCATTGTTGATTTCACAAAATTATTTCCCCACTTCACTGACCACAATGTGTCCAGGTCTAAGTTCTTAGCTCCAATAGCACCATGGACGTACAATATAGCTATAAAAGCTTCCAGTTCTTCAATTTTTATAGTCCACTCATCTGAGCTCAGTACACAAGGTGCTTCAGTTTCTGTACATTTTACAATATGTTTCAAAATTTTGTCCGTTATCATTACATGCTGTGCACTCTAACAGGTCTCAGTCACGTTACATTTTGCATGCGGAGGTGGCCCTGTCCTATCTTTGAAAACATTCTGTTGTCAATATCTTCCAGCTGAACAGTCACCTATTACTCCAACTTTCCAGGTTGTTCCATCGGGTGCTACAATATCGCTACCTGAAGGAAACTGAAGTAGTCCAGAACCCTGGGCAGTTTGCTGCCCACACCGACCTTCAGGACATCCACTTCCTCGAGCTGACTTAGTCTTTGTGGCAGCTGTTCCTGTAATAGTAGTTATACATATTAGAACGCGACATAATATTGAATATATTGTGTAATATTAGAACAAAAAACACCTTCCTAAATGTAATATATAACTTGTAAAAATTCAACAGGAAACAATGTATAAACATAAGTGTTGCAATTCAAATTACTGTCTATGCAACATATACATAAACAAAAATTATTATAAAACAAACACACAAACAAACATACCTTTCTCATCAGCATTCAGTAGAACCTTCTCAGTAGTAACATCGTCTGCTGATGAAGAATCCGGAACTATTGGTGATGGAAATTCTTCCTCACATAAAGACTCCAGCAGCTCACCCTCAGATTCATTATTTAAAATCTCATTTAGAGCATTTATAATGTCCGCTTCTGTGCGTAGAAATTTGGCCATAATATATTCGTAAGTTACAAGCACTATCTACAAAGACAGAAAGCACTACTAAACCTGTTTCCGTGGTACAAAGCTCTGGGTGCGCAATATCTGCATACAAGGTCAGGCTTGTTTGAACTTCTCTCCCTTTCGTCCCCTGCTGAAAACTGGAACGACGGCCGAATGTGAAGTAAAAATGAGTTTCGCGATTGTTGACCAAACACACACTAACAATAGGCATGAAGCTACATGAAAAATGCGATTGTTATAGCGACTGCACTGGACGGGTCAGAACTGACCCTTCTGCAGTTGTAGGTGCATCTTCATATTTCTCTTTTATGTTTTCACCATAAAATGTGAAATGAAGTATAATCACTAATTACATTATTTCATAAAAAGTCACAGAAATGTAACACTCTAGGCAACAATACAAAAGCGTGACAAACAAAAGAATTATTAAGTGGGTCACGAGTGACCCAGCCATGGTTCTAGTGTTACGGCATTTCATATGCAATAGGACGAAATGGTTAGTACCAAGATAAGCTGAAAAATTTAGGATTAATTCTGTCTTGTATTTAAATAATTTTTCTTTATATAATCTCCTGAGACTTGAGTACTTTCTTTTATTTTTCCTCTCTTGTAATATCAGTTAAGAAGTGTGTGTGCATAAATTTTTGTGTGTGCATAAATATTCCTCAAACTACTCTGAAGTGTGTGGCAGAGGGTATTTTGGAAGGCACCATGTGTTAGGATTTTTCCTCATTGCAATTGAGTATGGACTGAGTGAATAATGGATTATTAACTGCCTTTATGTGTACAGTAAATAGCCTAATTTGGTCTTCAGAGTTTGTAAGGGAGCTAAATGCATGAGGCTGAAGAATATTTCTAGATTCTTCACTAATACTGGTTCTTGTATTCTCATAAGGTGACTTATGTGGAATAATTTGTATCTGTTTTCTCAGGATTATTGCTCCCATCAGTAAAGCAAACCTGTAACCATCTGTGACATCCTTCTTCATATATGTTCAGTCAGTTGAACAAATGGTCTGATCCCTCACACTTTTAGCAATTATCTAAGTTTGGTCACACACATGAACTGGAGTCATCCACCTGTTATGGACCCTGTAAAACTGTTTCATTTTGATTTCCTGAAAATTGTTATTGTCTTAGTTTACTGTTCATAATTTTGAATCATTGATAATGTAGTAAAAGTATGACACTTTTTTATTCATTTTGTGAAATCCAGAGTTTTACCTTTCTATCCATCAAATCAAGTTGCCAATCTTTGCCCCACTTTGAATTCTTTTTCATATCTGATTGATTATTTCTGGAAATATTTCCTGTCAATAATTCATTATTGGTAAGTATCATTTGTGAAAAGTCTGGGATTGCTAATAGTATTGCTGGTCAGCTCATTAACATAAAATAAGAATGACTAGAGTTCCAGCACTGTCATCTGGTGCAAGTCAGAAGTTATTCTTACTTGGGTTGATGAGTCTCCAGCCAAAATTTCATACTTCATTTATCTAGTGCATCACTTTATCAAATGATTGAATGTTCATACAGTTTTTTCTTTTTTTAAACTCATGGTCCTGAGTTCAGAAGACATTATTGTGGAAGCGCCTCCCTGCCAACAGGCAGGTAATAAATTTCTTGATTCCCTTTTAGTGCTTGACCCAGGTTTGCTTGAACCAACAGTGCTGACCTATGGAATGCGCTGACACACACTTCCTATTTCCACATCTGTCAAAGGGTCTTAGCTAACTCTCCCAACCAGTGTGAGTGGTGTTGACAAAATGGAAATGGGGTGAGAGGATAGAGGCAAGTAAAAGAAGAGACTTTTTATACTGTCCAAACATTCTTTGGTTGCTCCAGCACTAGTAAAGGATGTAGTTTTTACACATATGCCTATTGTTTGACACTTTATCTCCATTGTAAAACTTCTTCTCCCATAACCCTAACAAATAGTATAGTGAGAGGAGCCCTCTTCTATTCTTATTACAGTGGTTTGCAGAGTATATATGTAGACATATTGCAGTCTTTGTGATAGTGATTTACACTCAAATTTTGTTGATTTACATTTATTTAAGTGCTGAACTTTCTTTTCTTTCAGGAAAGAAAATCTGACGATGGCGATGGCGACTCATCAGTGTCTCGTAGAAAGCGAAGACGAAGTGATACTGCAGGTAAGCTGTTTACATGCTACTGCAATGTCTGTTATGAGAATTCTGTGAAATGTGTTCTTCCATACTCAGCAAATGGGAAGTGATTCTCCATTACATAAGTGGCACTTGTCACCCACTTGGTAATTCATATTCCTGTTCCAGGAAAAATCAAACAAAAACGTTGTTCATGGTTCATGTTGGGAATTTCTTTGAGCTGTCTGCATTCCTGAAATCAGAGGTCATTAGAAGTGAAAATAACTTTCTGAATTTTCTAGAATGTAAGAATTCACTTTCATGTTTGGCATTTATTCATTACTTCATTCACCTCAAGCCACCTGTGTTAGACTATATATTTGCTGGTGGTTACTTGACACCATGCTGTTTATGGATCTGCCCATCTAATAACATTATCTACACTCTACATCTACACTCTGCAAAGAACTATACAGTTCATAACAGGGGGTACGCCTCACTGCCAGTTATTAGGGGTTCTTCCCCTGTTCCATTCGTGTATGGGGTGCAAGAAGAATAATTGTTTTAATGTCTCCACGCAATCTGTAATTAATCTAACTACCTCCTCAGAATTCCTGTGGAAGTGGTATATATGGGGTTGTAATATGTTGAGAGTGGCATAATTTGTATCCAGTTCCTAATACTTTGTCAGCAGGCTTTCTTGGAATAATTCATGTCCACCTTAAAGAGTCTGCTAGCTCATTTTTTTAGCAGTTCTGTGATACTCTCCCATGGATCAAACAAACCTGTGACCATTTGTGCAACCCTTCTCTGTATGTGTTCAGTATCACCTGTTGGGTCATATTTGATATGGGTCCCATACACTTCAGCAGTATTTTAGGATGGGTGATTTACAAGCAATCTCCTTTGTAGACTGACTGGATTTCCCTAGTATACTACCAATAAATTGAAGTCTGCTGCGAGCTTTAACCATGACAGAACTTAAACATATTTATGTGATAATGTTGTATTACTAAGTTTTTCATTTTGTGAAGTGCACAGTTTTTAATTTCTCAACATTTAAACCAAGGTGCCATTCTTTGCACCAGTTTTAAATCTTACCAGGCTGTAACTGAACATCGATGTCACTTGTCACACTGTACTTCTTTACACTGAGGTGACGAGAGTTGTGGGGTAGCGATAAGCACATATAAAAATGGCAGTAGTTTTGCATATGCAAGGCATAAAAGGCCAGTACATTGGTGGAGCTGTCATTTGTACAAAAGTCATTTGTGTGAGGTGGTATCAAGCATGATTCTGGCAACGTGATGGGAATTAAGACTTTCAACACAGGAGGGTAGTTAGAATTTGATGTATGGAGCACCCATTTCTGAAATTATTAAGGAATTGAATATTAAAATACCAACAGTGTCAAGAGCATGCCAAAATAGCAAATTTCGGGCATCCTCTCTCACCACAGACAATGCAGTGGCGAGTGGGCTTCACTCAACAACACAGCAGCGGTGTTTGTGTAGAGTTGTCAGTACTAATAGACAAGCAATACTGCATGAAATAACCACATAAATCTATTTGGGATCTATGACAAATGCACCTGTTAAGACAGTGCCTTGAAATTGGGCGTTATTGGACTAAGCAAAGTCACCCTTGTCAGTCATCTGCTTGCAAACAGCACGGCAATGCCTGCAGCACCTCTCCTGCACTTGTGACTATGTCACTTGGACAGTATATGACCGGAAAACTGTCCAGAATTCTTCTGGTAAGATCACATGGTAGGATTAGTGTGTGGCATGGACCCGACAAAGCCACGGACACAAGTTCTCAACAAGGCTCTGTGTAACCTGTTGGTGGCTCCATAATAGTGTGGACGCTGTCAACATATAGCGGACTGGGTTCTGTGGTCCAACTGAACTGATCATGAACTGGAAATGGTTTTGTTCGGCTAGTTGGAGATTACTGGCAGCCATTCATGGACTTCATGTTTCCAAAAAATGTAAGAATTTTTATGGATGACACTGTGCCATGTCAGAACATTCTGGGCAATTTCAATGAAGGATTTTTCTACCCACATTGCCTGATGTGAACCCCACTGAACATTTATGGGACATAATCGAGAGGTCCGTTTGTTCACAAAATCCTGCGGTGGCAACACTTCTGCAGTTATGGATGGCTGTAGAAGCTGCATGGTGCAGTATTTCTGCAGGGGATTTCCGGTGACTCGTCGAATCCATGCCATGCTGAGATGTTGTACTGTGCCACACAAAAGGTGGTCTGATGCAGCATTAGGAGGTATCCCGTGACTTGTCACCTCAGTGTATAGCTAAATCAATCACCTGAAAAAAATGTTAAGGCACTAGTGATAACGTTTGCAAGGTAATTCATATAAGATCTGAACAGCAACATCCGCAATTAACTTCCCTGTGGCACTCTTACCATGTCCTTCCATAAAAAACGTAGTCAATCCAGTCAAATTTTTTGCTTGATACTCCCTAACAACCATACTTTTGATAACAAGTGTAAATGTGGTATTAACAGAAATACATTTTGGAAATTAAAAAATACTGCCGTTACTTCATTGTCTCCATCCAAAGCTTCCAGCATGTCATGCGAAAAATATGAGTTGCTTTTCAAATGAGCATTGCTATCAGAATACATGTGGGTGGCATGGATATTATTCTGCTAGGGCTATCTCATTATGTCTGAGCTGAGAATGTGTTTCAATGTTCTACAACAAATCAGTGTCTTGGATGTAGGATGGTAGTTTTGTGGATCAATTCTTCTACCCTTCTCATAGACAGCTGCGACCTACACTCGGACTACTCAGTACTGTTTTCTCTTCCTGGTATCAATGATATTATTATAGTTAAAAGAGGGGCTAAATCAGCTGCAAATTCAGTATAGGAACAGCAATGGATTGACAGGATCTGGAGCTTGGTTCAGTTTTTAGAACTTAAGCTGTCTATGAACACCATTGAAACTAATAAGAGGGTGACTCAAATGAAAACCTTAAATATGTAATAACAAATTGAAATTTTGCACTGTTATCCTGTAATTTGGTAAGTGTGCTACCAATAGCGTGCAGAATGGCCTGTAGGTGTCAGCATAGTGCAGATGCACACATACCATCGCAGTATGAGTATAAAAATGGCCACCCCACTTGTGACTCGCACCAGGGAAGGAAAGCATTCTTCTATTCAGTTTTTGCGTAGTGAAGGTGTGAAACCTATTTAAATTCATGGATGAATGAAGGTTCAGTAAGGGGATGCATGTTTGTCACAGCAGCAAGTCTTCGAATGAAGTAGGAAGTTCACAAATGGTGTGACTTCTGTGGAAGATGCTCCTCGTCCAGGTCAGGCATGCACAAGGAGTTGTGACTCCACCAAACATTGCACCAGTTCAAGCCATAGTGAAGTGACAATGAATGACAATGCAGCATGTTTACAGATTAGTCATGGGTCAGCACACCATATTATGCATGATGTGCTCCAGTTTCACAAAGTGTCTGCAAGATGGGTCCCATGGCAACTGACTCCTGAAATGATTTAATGACATGTTGATGCTTGTGAAGATCTTCTTGAGCCCTTTGAACAAGAAGGTGATGGCTTCCTTGCAAGAATCGTTACTGGGGACAAAACCTGGGTTCACTTCCACCAGCTGGAAACGAAGAAAGCCAGCAAGGAATGGCACCATTCCTCATCACCAAGTGATTCCCATATGTTTGGAAGACCCAATGGGAGGAAAGAAGTTCCATTCTGATGAAGAAGTACACCACGCAGTGCATGGTTGGTTGCGCGGACTACCAAAGAATTTTTTTCTAAAAGAATTTATACACTTTGTAAGTGCTGGAGGACTTGGATTGAGTGTGGGTGAGATTATGTTGAAAAGTGAGACAGCTTTGTACCATTTCTGCACAGTAAATAATATTTAAAAAAATATTGAAGGTTTCATTTGACTCACCCTCATACTTATTTCACTCATCTTTTCAGTGGTAAGCAGACAGTGATTCTTTCCAGATCAAATTTTTGTTTTGGTTGTAATCTTGACACTTGTATTACAAGTAACTTTCAAACAATAACTCATTACACCAGTGACTTGAATCACTGTCTTCACTTATATTTACGACAGAGGCTCAGTCCAGAAGCAGCAGCAGCTTTGATTAATGTGGAAGAAATCAGAGGTCTCATTAACTTGTCAAACAAATTTATTCAATATATCGATTTTTCAGTAAAGTACAAGACATTCTGAAAGGAGATCCACCATATCTACTGTTAACTGGACACACAAAAAGCTTTTCATTGGCAACTTTGGCAGTTCAGTGGGAAGTCTTTTTGCTGCTTTCTGTCCTCATATTGGGGCTGGAAGCTCTTGTCACACTCAGACTGACCTAAGAACCAGTGTTCAGTTCCCTGTGTCAGCATGACACTGCTAAGCTTTCAGCAGGGATGAATGCGTGAGAGTGACTGGTGGTCCAAGTGGGCCATTTGAATTTGTGTCAAAACTACAGTTGTGAAAATTGTCTCAAAGACACGAGCTGAGGTTCTATGACCCAAATCTTCCTGTTGTGTACTAGGCACTCCTCTTAGCTTCCTTGACACTTCCCCTCCCCCCTCCACCTGAACACATTTCCATGTATATTTCATGTTTAACAAATTATCAAATTTATTACTGTATTTCAGTAATTGCCCCTGCTATTGTGATAAATGTCAGTACATTTCAGTATAATCACATGATGCACTTCTCTGCTGATTCCTTACACAGCATGTTTTGCACAGTTTATACCATTGAAAATTTGTACACCAATAAGATTGCTACTGTGGCTTATTAGACTGCTCTCTGTCTGTCTGTCTGTCTGTCTGTCTGTCTGTCTGTCTCTCTGTAAGTGGAAATTTGCCACTTAACTGGCATATCAAATAACCTGGTCTGTCATTGTCGTACTTCCTTCCAACCCGTAGCAGCGTCAGTCATGCCCCTCTGGAATAACCAAATGCGAGACCGGCCTTGTGCAACAACGTGACTGATCATATTGCAGTTCATTTAGAGGAATTTACCACAGCTTCAGAGTCATGTTCTACATTATCAGAGGCAGGGCCATTCATAAAAATCATAGTGTATACCAGCTGTGCTGTAACTTCCATATCATGTTTAACCTGAACTGGATCATCAAACAGCTGTTCAGGGGCCATCTTGAATTGCAGCAAAGAGCAAGATTGACTACACAGTGGCAGAATATTCTGCCAAGAAAGCGATACTCAGCTATTACCTCACTTCATAATCCATGGCATCTGAGTTCCCAAGCATTCCCGCCTCATCACCGCCCTCATCTCCTATATAAGATTCTCTGATATAAGTAGAGGGTTTTGCCTTGTCATTGCTTTCAGTCTCAGAATCCTCCATGTCAGTCTTCACCAGCTCCTGTCCCAGACACACATCCACCTCTGCCCCTGTCCTGTGCCTTGTCTTTCTCTCTCTTCACTTTCACTTCCTCTCCAACACAATACTTTTCTGTCATGCACTTACTCCCACCAGATCAATGACCAGATGGCATGAGAAGGAAAGAGGCTTTCCTTCTCATTCTGTCTGGTAAGCCTCCCCTGACCTGGGGTTCAGGCTGACTTTTCTGAACTCTGCGTCTTTTCCTAAATCTCTTTCTAGTCCTTATCCTTCACAACACATCCTTACCCTTGAACACTTCTGCCAGGAGGAGGAGCCACTGGCTCCAAAAACTAGCAAATTTAATACCTTTCTTGAAACTTCCTGGCAGATTAAAACTGTGCACTGGACTGAGACTCGAACTTGGGACCTTTGCCTTTCACTGTAAAGTGCTCTACCGTCTGAGCTATGCAAGTATGACTGACACCCTGTTCTCACAGCTTTACTTCTGCCAGTATCTTGTCTCCAGTAAAGCTGTGAGGATGGGGTTGATTCCTGCCCTCCTCCCTCCCCTTTCCCCTACATGTTGTGTGGTTCTTTGTGCCATTTTGCTTCACCTTTCCACATTTCTTCTTCCACTGGTGTTGTCAGTCATACTATGGTGTGGGGACTGGGATGGGTTGGCAGCAGGGCTGGGGCACCATCATGTGTCACCTACTGCAATATCCCTCATGTTCTTCAATTTCCCTACCATCTCAGCATTTGTTTCGTCTCTTTCTTTGCGTGCTTTCATTTAGCATTCCTGTGTCATTTATGTTGTTTTCTGTAACCCAAACAGACCTTCCCTGAGGTTGGATTCTAACAGCTTTTCCATTCTTCTGCTAAGAATTAGTGTTAGTATTTTGCAGCCATGAGGTACTCTCACCTGTCAGTACCTGCTTTCTTTGAAAATGGAATCATTACACTCTTCTTGTAGTCTGAGGGTATTTCTCCTGTCTCATACACCTTGCTCATCAGATGGAATAGTTTTATTTTGTCGAGGCTGCTCTCCCATGGCTATCAGTAGTTCTGATTGGATGTTGTGTACTCCAGGGACCTTGTTTTGACTTGGGTCCTTCATTGCTCTGTCAAATTCCTCCTGCTGTATCATATCTCCCATCCCATCTTCATCTATATAGTCTCCTGATTCCATAAAATTGCTTACAGCTTCTCCTCCTATGTATAGACCCTCTATTATACTCCTTGCAGTATTACCTTCTTTATTTACTTGTTTCTGTCTATTTCAATTCTTGATATTCATACAGCTGCTTCTGTTACTTCCAAACACCTCTTAAATTTTCTTGTTGGCAGTGCCAATCTTTTGCCTTGTGAAATATGCTTCTAAATCCTTAAATTTGAACTCTAGCCTTTCTCCTTAGCAATTTTGTACTGCCTGTCACTCATTTGTAGATGTTTGTGTTCACTTTTACATGCTTCATTTGCTGCCTTTTTATATTTCCTTTCTTTTATCAATTAAATTCTGTTCTCTTCTGTTTTCCAAAGATTTCTACTAAGCCTTGTCTTGTTACATAACTGATCTTCTGCTGCCTTCACCATTTCATATCTCAAAGCTACCCATTGGTCTGCTGCTGCAGGGATGGGCAATATCTTTGGCTTGGGGCCATTCTTATGTAGGAAGAGGTTAGCAGAAGGCCACACCTTTTAAAATGATGGCATGCAGTAGTCCACTTTGCATTTCAGAAAAGTTATAAATTGTTGCAAGAAATTCTGTCTTGGGAGGCCAGACGAAAATCACTAGTGGGCCACTGTTTGCCCATACCTGTTCTGTGTTCCTTTCCCCTGTCCTGTTGTGTTCCTTTCCCCTGTCCTGTTGTGTTCCTTTCCCCTGTCCTGTTGTGTTCCTTTCCCCTGTCCTGTTGTGTTCCTTTCCCCTGTCCTGTTGTGTTCCTTTCCCCTGTCCTGTTGTGTTCCTTTCCCCTGTCCTAGTCAGTAATTGCCTAATGCTCCCTCCATAACTTACAATGACCTCTGGCTGTTTCAGCTTATTCACATACCATCTCCATAATATCCTACCCTTTTGCCATTTCTTCAGTTACAGTCTACAGTATATAATCAGTATATTGTGATCAGTCTGCATGGGCACCTTGATATATCTTAAAATTTGGACCCATAATTTAGTCTTTCTCTCAAAATTATGTAATCAATCTGAAACCTGCTGGTGTCTGCAACTCTTAAGTGTCTGTAACCTTCTTTCATGATTCTTAAACCAAGTGTTAGTCATGATTAATTTGTGCTCTGTGAAACAATCTACCAGGCAGCTTCCTCTTTCATTTCTTTCCCTAGTCCACATTTTCCTTCTATTTTTTCCTCCTCTTTCTTTTCCTACTATTGTATTCCCATCCACCATCACAATTAAATATCTGTATCACTTAACTGTCCAAATAACCTCTTTTGTTTCACCACACATTTGTTCAATTTCTCCATCTGCAGACCTCGGGCTATTGTAAACTTGGGCTACAGCAATGGGTTTTAGCTTCATGTATCATGTGTACAATAATCTGTTAACAATGTTGTTCATAGTGGCTTGCTTGAATTGTTGTTTGCTTATTCATTATTACATCTACTCCTACATTACTTTATTTGATTTATATTTCCAGCCCTGTATTCATCTGGCCAGAAGTCCTGTTCCTCTCGTCACTGAACTTCAATAATTCTCATTATATTCTAACTTTAAGCTATACATTTCCTTTTTTAAATTTTCAGGCATCCCTCCAAGATTAAAGGACACAATTTACCATCCTCCAACATGTAGAATACCAGTTGTTTTTCCTGAAAACATTCTCCAGAGCAGTCCCTACTTAGAAATCCACATGGGGATCATTTACATGTGTGGGACATTTTACTCAAGAGGATGCCATCGTTTAACTGTACAGTAAAGTCGCACGGCCTAAGGACAAATTACGGCTGTAGTTTCCTCTTGCATGAAGCTGTTCACTGTACCAGCACTGCAAGGCCATGTAAGTTGGTGTCACAAGGCCAGAACAGTCACTTGCTCAGACTGTTGCACCTTCAACTACCGAAAAGGGTCCTGCACTTCTCTTCAGCAACCACACTTTTGTCTAATCTCTGACCAAATACTCCTTCGTGGTTACATCTATAGTACAGCTGTCTGTTACCACTGAGGCATGCAAAATCCCAAAGAAAATGTACGTGGTGACTCTTAGAATGGATCATGTTTGTCACACGCGCACACACCAATGTTCATTCAGGCGGACACAAGAAAGTCTTTTCATTGTGCCTGTCTGCAGCTCAACAGGTCATCTTTATGGTGGATAGCAATCTATCTTCTTCAGAATGTTGTTAATATTCCAACTTGTGTTTTCTACTGTTTAATTAGTGCCATTTTATTCCATGATGAGACATCCTTAGTTTGTCTTGTCATATATTTGTGCCTAAATTTTGACAGTAACTCAAAACTGATTTTTTTTTTCCATGACGATCAGGAGCCCAACAACCAGCCAGAGAGGAGACGGGTGGTGAGAGAGGAGAGGAAGAAGAAAAAGGAGAATCAGGAGAAAAAGAAGCAGTAATTGTGAGTTTTGTCAGTAGCATATGGTTACTCCCACAATCATTCTTGTTTTCCTTTCAGGGCACACAGTTTTCATGTGCATGGAGCTCCAAGTGATTGCAATAGGCCATCCTTTTGTGTGCTGATATACCTTTCTCTAACTATTTTTTTAAGCTGAGACTAAATGTCCCCTTGCAGAAGTGCATTATTTCTGGTAAGTCACAATTTATGTCATCAATTAATTTCCTTTCTACATACCCCACCCACCTACTGAACTAATAGTGGCATTCAGTACGTGTTTTTGTACACTGGTAACTACAAACTACAGTCCCTGCCAAATGTATGCAGCACATTTACTGTGGAGCCAACGGAACCAATGACAATTAGAAGTTCCTGTCTTGGAGTGGCTCATTGTGCTACCTTCAAGTTATTAGCTAGCACTACCCCATTGTGACGTTTGCCTGCTTTATGTCTTCTTTGATAGTTCTTGGAGTCAAAGTGTTGCGTTGTGATACTGGCTGGAAATTGGGGATGGAAGTTACTGACTACCATAAATGATGTAGCTGACAGTTGCACAGTTGTTTCACAGTTCACTGTTCACAACCCCCTAGTGTTACACAGTTAATGTCCAGTTTGCTATTGGTTAACTTTTGATAAGCCTCATCAATAATTTGCAAGCAGATACCAGCATACTGCTACAATAGTTTACCACTGAAAGTCTATGAGCAGTAAAAACCCAACCACACAGTTCATGCAGAATAATACGGTATGTGTGACACTATTGAACAGACACTGTCATTATTTTTACACACGGCTATTTGTGTTGCGCTAATTTCATGGTTAAGATGATGCATTGTTGTTGATCTAACCAATATAAGTGTCTCGTTTAAAAATCGACAATGGTCTGATTGTCTTGGGACTAAAAATTGGGTCTTTATATATCCTCCCAATAATATACTGTAAGTATACTTTGTTTGATGTTTAAGTTACCAAAATGACAATTAAAACCTAACTCAATCAATTAACTGAATCTATTGACAAATTCCTTATTTTTAGAAGTTTCTTCTACCAGAAAGGTCAGGTCAAATTATTTCTTTAAATAATGAAATTAACAGAAATAAATATAGAAACAATACTTTTGACAAACTAGGGGAAATAATTAAGCACTGGCTTCGCTGTGCTGATATGTTTTTGAACGGAGTAAAATGAATACTTTAGGAATCCTAGCAGTCCTTTTTCCAAATGTTTATAATTATTACATAATTTACATTAATTTATAAGTCAACAATAGAATTTAAGTCACAAAACAATTACTGATGTCACCCTACAACAAATGATATGAACTAGGAATAGTTAAAATAAATTATGTAATTCATGGCATTAGATCTGGTGCTTTATTTTTGAGACTGAGGGACAACCTCCTCTTTTATTAAAACGCAGATTATACTCATGTATGTTAACGGCAATTCGTAAAAAATGAAAATAAAGTGAATGAGAAGGCAGACTGCAAAACGAGAGGAACTAAAAGGATCCCAGAATGAGATTTTTCACTCTGCAATGGAGTGTGTGCTGATATGAAACTTCATAGCAAATTAAAACTGTGTGCACTTCCTCATGAAAGATAAATGTCCCAAGTTACAGTCTCAGTCTGGCACACAGTTTTAATCTGCCAGGAAGTTCAGAAAGATCCCATCTTGCTTAATGACACCATGGAACAAATTCGTTGAACTAGGGCAGTTTAGTGCTACCATGATATTTGTTTGATGACTGAGGCACATCACTATTCCAGGAATGAGTTCACTGACCAACTTACTGAGGAAATGGGTAAGAGTGAATTAATAGATGTCAGAATAGTTGGTACTGACTTAAGAAACAAGGAAAGCTTGTAATTCTGAAGGTTTGGGATAGGGATTGCTAAACTTCTACTGCCCTTAATAGTTTGAGAATGGATGCAAAAACCACTACCAACCATTGTGGAAAATATGTTATCACTTTATGCAGATTGGAATGTCCACACTGGGTTCGCACTTGATTTTATCTTACAGTGAGAGAACACTCCTCACACTGACTCATACATTGACAAGTTATTCTATTGTGGCTGACCCAAGGAGGCACACCACAATATGTCCTTGTGGGTTCTCTGTCTGGAACTTCCCTACACAGCAGACACCCACAAACAGTATCCCAGTTTCATAAAAAATTAACTTTTGTTTAAGGAAACATAAATCAAGAGAGCATGTTAAATATCAGGATATTTGTACCTACTTGATATTAGTCAGTTAATGAATTACAGTAATTTTATTGTGCATGTTGCTACCTGAATCAAATCTGAACAAGTCTCATGTAGGGATTTTGTACTGTTTGATGTTCAATGGTAGATTTGACCACTGTTTTCTTCAAAGATCTCAATTTCAGCTGTCCTCAGGCAGAGAGTCAGTCAACCTGTTGCCCACTCTCTATGGACCATGATTTCTCAGTCGGCATGTGAGCCCCATAGCCATTGATTTGGGCACCGCCTGAAACAGTATCCTCAACAACAGAGTTCTTCAAATAATAATTATTTTCTTCGGTTGTAAGAAGAAAGTAACCCTGGCAAAGTTTTCCCATTTTGTGGTAATTCTTCCTGTCCTTTCTTCATTAATACAGAATGACAAAGGAAAATGTTGCACCTCAGAAGATATCAAATCCAGCAGTGGAAACCCATAAAAATGTTGTTATTGCCAAGTTACTACTGTTTGTAATATTCCACAGATGCTGCCACTGCTCAGTTGTTTTAAATTGCTTTTTCACTGTATTTACTTTCACTTCCATGAATGAAATTTGTGTATACACACTCAGCAATACCTCCATGAAGGGCACTATCTACTAAAAGAAGTCCTTTGTTCAGTATTTATCACATTAGAAACTTTTATCTCAGATGGACATTATCTTTTACACTTGAAAATACTGGAAAATTACTTTTTAACAAATTAACCATGTACTGGTAACTAATTTTTCACTCACCTGCAGTTATCATTGCCAAGTCCCCAAAACTGTTTCACCTTAACTTCAGCTATTCTTTCATATTAAATGTTTTTTGAACACTGAAATTCTGATACTAATACTGCTGATTTTGAGATGACAGGAAAATGTACAGTAAGAAAGAAAAATGCAACAGTAATGGCAGGTTGCCCAGTTATGTTAAGAGATTTCTTTTAAATCACTGATTTTGTTTGTTGTGACCTAACTGCCTCTCACATAACTGACAAAACTTTGAGGACTCTCACTACTCTCCCTGTCACTTCAGTGGACATTGGGCAGAGTCTTGCTGCACTGTGGCGGTTTTCTCATCCAAATTTGTAATATTTTAAGTTTAGGGTCAGTTGTAAAGTGAAAGTTCTAAAGGAGAACAGGTTTTCCAGTGTTTTCCTAATGGTAGTATATTTCTTAAGTTTTGTGCATGTTCTTCTATTTAAGAGGTTTAAGCTCATGTTTTTAACTGTAAATATTAATTCAGACAGTCATTAGTGCTGTTTTCATCTCTTGTAAACAGCCAGCTACACAGCTCAGTAAGCCATGTGTGCATTGGTGAAATGTTGGGGGGAGGGGGGCAGGTAGCAAGTTACATTTTAAATTTTTCAGTTGTTACCGTTAACATCTTCAGTTAGTCTTGTTAGTAGGATGGGTAGGATGGGTGCATACTGTGTGTGGATGCAGGTGGAGCTGGCCACAGCTAGCAAACAGCTGAATGCATGTCTATGGTCAGCCACTTTCAGACTGATGCCTCAGGTTGTAGCAGTAGCAGGCAATCTGGTGTATCGCATGGGACACCTTGGGTGTCACTTGTTTCACTCTGCTTTTGATGCACCTCATTGCTTAACAAAAGGGAATCTGCCCATGTAGCAGTGTGTAAACCAGTCAAGAAGGCCAGTGGAGAAATGGCAGGTAAGCAGCTGTTAGTATATCACTTGGCAATGAATTGACATCGCTTATTACACTTATGATGGTTGTAGAGGTATTACAAGCAAAGTTTAAACAGATTGCTAGTTGTGCTCTGGAGAAATAGATGCCTATGAAGTGAATTCAGGTTGGGAAAGACCTACTGGGGTTTAATAATGAAATCAGGAAAATACTGAAGCAAAGATTAGTAGAAAGATTCATGCATCTATGAAAAGATGTGTGGGTGTGTGAAGTGTAAAACTACTGCCGCTGTTACACTGTAGCAAAAAAGATGTCAGGGGATCTAAGAAAATACTGGTTCTATGTAAAATCAGTGTCTAGGGTTAAAGCTTCTTAGCAGTCATTCATTGACCAGTTCAGTGTGGCAATCTAAAATAGAAAAATAAAAGCTGAAATTTTGAATTTTTTGTTGAAGAAAACATTCCTGCAGAAGAATTGTACAATCCCACCATTGCTTGATCATCACACAATGTCCCATATATGGGTAACATAGTAGTAAACATCCCAAGTGTAGAGAAACAACTGAAAGGGTTGAAAACAATGAAGTCATCAGGTCGAGGTTGAATCCCAATTTGGTTTTACAAAGAGTATATTATGGAATTGGCACTTTGCTTAGCTTAGCTTTGATTTGTCATGAATTTTTCGCTTAGTGCAAAGTCCCAAGGGACGTAAACAGCACATGTGACTCTTGTATATATACAGGGTGAAAGAATGGATCCCAAAATTACAGACCAATAACCTTATTAGTTTGATGCAGAATTCATGGACATATTTTCAATTCAAATATCATGAACTTTCTTGAGACTGAGAAGCTTATGTCCACAAATCAGCATGATATTTAGAAAGCATTGCTCATTTGAAATTTCACAGTATATTGTGTGAGAAAAGGGAACATGGACTAGGGATGATGAAGGCCAGCAAACAGTTGATAAATTAATATTGTTCTCCTGAAAAATTAATGGTTTTAATGTCAACTCTCATTATTTACAGATGTAGCTCATGGCAGATACTTCATATAACAATGAACACAATTCATTTGCAAAGTTTGACACAAAAATGCTCGGTGTGTTAACAGTGGAAACATTTTGACTCTGTTATTCAGTGTTGTAACATTATGACTGATCTTGATATCCATTCAAAATTCACATTGTGGCACTGAACTAATGACAGTGCCTGTATCATTGAACTCTTTTTATCTTCAAAGAATTAATATCATCTTCAATTATACTAAGCTCAAGTACCACTGATCCAGTCACAACAGTGTTTCCTCCCTCACTGCACAAATTTATCTCTGATGCTAGAAAGTCAAAATGTGTAACATCATAACTGTTGGATGAGATGGTTGTTTGTTTTTGTGGTCTTCAGTCCTGAGACTGGTTTGATGTAGCTCTCCATGCTACTCTGTCCTGTGCAAGCTGCTTCATCTCCTAGTACATACTCCAGCTTACGTCCTTCTGAATCTGCTTAGTGTATTCATCTCTTGGTCTCCCTCTATGATTTTTACCCTCCACGCTGCCCTCCAATGCTAAACTTGTGATCCCTTGATGCCTCGGAACATGTCCTACCAACTGATCCCTTATTCTGGTCAAGTTGTGCCACAAACTCCTCTTCTCCCCTATTCTATTCAATACTTCATCATTAGTTATGTGATCTACCCATCTAATCTTCAGCATTCTTCTGTAGCACCACATTTCGAAAGCTTCTATTCTCTTCTTGTCTAAACTATTTATCATCCATGTTTCACTTCCATACATGGCTACACTCCATACAAATACTTTCAGAAACGACTTCCTGACACTTAAATCTATACTCGATGTTAACAAATTTCTCTTCTTCAGAAACGCTTTCCTTGCCATTGCCAGTCTACATTTTATATCCTCTCTACATCGACAATCATCAGTTATTTTGCTCCCTAAATAGCAAAACTCCTTTACTACTATACGTTTCTCATTTCCTAATCTAATTCCCTCAGCATCACCCAATTTAATTCGACTACATTCCATTGTCCTCGATTTGCTTTTGTTGATGTTCATCTTATACCCTCCTTTCATGACACTGTCCATTCCATTCAACTGCTCTTCCAAGTTCTCTGCTGTCTCTGACAGAATTACAATGTCATCGTCGAACCTCAAAGTTTTTATTTCTTCTCCATGGATTTTAATACCTACTCCAAATTTTTCTTTTGTTTTCTTTACTGCTTGATCAATATATAGATTGAATAACATTGGGGAGAGCCTACAACCCTGTCTCACTCCCTTCCCAACCACTGCTTCCCTTTCATGTCCCTCGACTCTTATAACTGCCACGTGGTTTCTGCACAAATTGTAAATAGCCTTTCGCTCCCTGTATTTTACCCCTACCACATTTACAATCTAATAACAGATATCTAATAACAATATTGTCACCAATTGAGAGGGGCTAAGTAATAAGTTTAATGATTACTTCATACACATTGCAGAATCTGACTTCTGTACTGCAGATAAAGTAAATGTTGGAAATCGCACCAAGGCGAGACCCACGAGAAAGAGGCCATGGCACGTACAACCCGACGGTAGGCCAAGCTCGCCCAACTCAGCACACAAACTGCATTTATACACCTATTAACTAGTAACTAGACGTTTATGTATAAACAAGAATTGCATCTTCTTCTGGGAGTCACTACTATGAAGTCTTACTGTTACTAGTCCTACAATGATAGTAAGTCCACAAGGTTACTGATAATTTGTTATGGTGGTACTATGGTATAATAAAATTAAAATCATGCCTAAATTACTATCTGTTGCATAAGGCTCTACATCTTGCATGAAATGAGGACTCTTAATCAGAAGAGACTAAATGCTAGAAACAAACCATTGTGCTGTTTGATGAGAACTGATCTTGTTTCATTGTATGACTAGTAATAAGTGAGACGACATAATAGCAGATTCCAGTAGAAAATGCAATTCTTGTTAGTACACATACACCCAGTTGAGAGCTAACATGTCTAAAAACACAGTTTGTATGCTGAGTTAAGTGAGTGAGCGCACTCAAGCCTACATTAGTGACCCCTGCGCCGTGGCCTGTCTTTCTCACGGGCCTCGACTGAGGTCAACTCAGTTATTCTCTTTGCTGATGATACAAGTATAGTAATTGCACCTGACAAACAAGAATTAACTGATGAAATTGTCAATAATGTCTTTCAGAAAATTACTAAGTGGTTCCTTGTAAACGGACTCTCACTGAATTTTGATAAGACACAGTACATACAGTTCTGTACAGTAAATGGTATGATGCCATTAATAAATATAGACCTTAATCAGAAGCATATAGCTAAGGTAGAATATTCAAAATTTTTTGGTGTGTCCATTGATGAGAGATTAAATTGGAAGAAACACATTGATGATCTGTTGCAATGTTTGAGTTCAGCTACTTATGCAATAAGGGTCATTGCAAATTTTGGTGACAAACATCTTAGTAAATTAGCTTACTATGCCTATTTTCACTTATTGCTTGCATATGGCATCATATTTTGGGGTAATTCATCACTGAGGAATAAAGTATTTATTGCACAAAAGCGTGTAATCAGAATAATACCTGGAGTCCACCCAAGATCATCCTGCAGATATTTATTTAAGGATCTAGGGATATTCACAGTAGCTTCTCAGTATATATACTCTCTTATGAAATTTGTTATTAACAACCAAACCAAATTCAAAAGTATTAGTGTGCATAACTGCAATACTAGGAGAAAGGATGATTTTCACTATTAAAGATTAAATCTAACTTTGGCACAGAAAGGGGTGAATTATATTGCCACTAAAGTCTTTGGCCACTTACCAAATAGTATCAAAAGTCTGACAGATAACCAACAAGTATTTAAGAAGAAATTAAAAGAATTTCTGAATGACAACTCCTTCTACTCCATAGAGGAATTTTTAGATATAAATTAAGAAAAAAGGGAAAAACAAACAAAAAAATTATAAAAAATAAAAAAATAAAAAATTTGTTATATTAACTTAATTATGTTGTTAAATTAACTTAATTATGTCATGTATTGGAAAATTTGACTCGTTCCACATCATTATGAAATATCATATTCATGATCCATGGAACTAGTATTAATCTAATCTAATCTAAACCTGATCAACTCCCTGAACTTGAACTCGAGGACACTTTGCAGCTCATCAGAGAATGTAAAAACATAAAATCTTCTGACTGGGATGAAATTTCTCCATTTTTACTTACACAGTGCCAATATAATCTAGCATATCATTTGATGGCTCTGGTAAATATCATCTTAAAAGGAGTAGTAGTCTGTGATAGACTAAAATTACCCACCATTAAACCTCCCTAGAGAAAAGGTGATAAACAGTTAGTAGAAAATTACAGAGCACTCACTTCAGCTTCTGTTTATAGTGAGTCAATCAACAAAATCATTCTGAAATGTGTTACAGTAGTATAATATGCACAAACTCCTGAGAGATTTTCAGCAGGGCTTTGCAAGTGGTCACAGGGCCATGACAGCAGCACTACAATTTATGCTGAAATTTCTTGAGAAAATCAATGAAGGCATGCAAGGAGCTTGAGTTTTCCTAGATCTATCACAGACTTTTGATAGGGTTGATAAAGAGGTACTCTGGTCAAAACTGGCCAGAGATGGCATCAGTGGAAAACTTTAGCACCTTCATACGTCATATTAGAAAACAGAAGACAGTGTACCAAAATCCCACACAATAATGGAGAAATATTAAAAAGCTACACATCAAGGGCCAGGAATATTAAATACTGTGATCATGAGGGATTGATAATTGATGCCCTCCTTTATGTAAGCTGTGCCAGTGAGTTCCCAAATAAATTCAAAACTGGTACCTTCATTACAATGTATGCAGATGACGGTTCAGAATTTATTGGGGAAACTGTATGTTTAAGCTTGTCATGAAGGTAAAAAATTTTATATATACGGCAAAGTCAGAGTTTGAAAATAACATTTTAAGTCAACTCACAAAAAAGAAGTATAATTTCGTTCAATGTTGGGGACTTGGAAAATTGTACTGGTTAGACACTGGACTCGCATTCGGGAGGACGATGGTTCAATCCCGCGTCTGGCCATCCTGATTTAGGTTTTCCATGATTTCCCTAAATCATTCCAGGCAAATGCTGGGATGGTTCCTTTGAAAGGGCACGGCCGACTTCCTTCCCCATCCTTCCCTAATCCAATGAGACCACCGACCTCGCTGTCTGGTCTCCTTCCCCAAACAACCCAAACCAAAATTGTACCAATAGTCAAGATATAATGTGTTAGGGAAAATCTGCAGTGAGTGTAAGTTTGTATGTATATGTGTAGACAGAAAACGGTTATGGACACAAGAAGTTGGCAATGTGTGTTTGTTAGACTAATATCCAGCTTACATGTTTCAAGAAGAATAGCTCCATATGTCAACACCCAACAATGAGGGTAGGCCTAATGCATTTCAGTTTAATGCAACCCTTTCTTCCATATGCTTCAGTATTATTGTGTGGGGCTTCAATACCTCATTTGGGCAGAGTTTTTAAGCTGCAGAAATGAGCTTTGAGAATATTAGGTAAGAAAGATGCAAGAACATCTTTCAGGGATTAATAGATTTTAAAGTAATGACTATCTGTTCTATGTATGTATTTGAAGCAATAGTACTGGCTATAGAAGACAAGAAATATACATGCCATAAAACAGAAATTCATGAACATAGCTCTGTACAAGTAGAAAATTACCATGTGGCAGACAGAGACTGAAAAAGAATTGCAAAATGTCCATACACTAAAGGAGCAAAATATTTCAATGCCCAGCTGTTAACTACTCAAAAATTCTAAATGCATTGAAAATCGTAGCTCACTGAGCAATTCTACTAGAGCCTACCATAGACACTAAAATTTAATATATTATTATGCAAAACAATTTAGTGTATACTTCAGTACCTTTTATAACATAGATTGTATACTGCTGTGTTTGTTGTACTACCAAATGCAATGCATGTGATCTGATGTTTCACACAAATAAATTACAAATTTTCCAGCAATGGAACATCAGCTGTATTAAAATGTACTACATTTCTTCCCAGGCATATCAGTTTTATCTTCAACATCCACTGGTGCATCATCAAAGTTTTCAAAACCGTGTCTCTTATCTTGCTACTGTGTCATTCCTGAAATTATTTTCTACTGAGACATGATGATGAACTGATATACCTCATCTTACTTCATTTGAGAAAGTCAGAAGTATATTTGATGTCCCTCACCCAACACTACTCTAACTCAGCCATCCATAAATGATACTTTAATCTTTAGTTTCACTTACTGTGATACACAACAGTTCCCACATTATGTACATTATGAATCGCTTTGTCCCAAGAGGATTTAAACTTCTCCAAAGTTACAGTTTTCATTGTGTTGACATTGTCTGTGGTATGTAATTCTTCACTGCGTCCACATAATATTTGACTTTGTATGAAGATTGAACTTCAGATGTTTCAGTATAGTGGATGGTTGTGTGTTTGTTAGTAATTTCTCCAAATTGCACAATCAATACCCTCAGATTTTTCAGCAGCACTACCTGGAGCCCCAACTGCACAGCTCTCCTACAATTTTGCAGAGCTTTGGTTTTATCCCACCTGATCAATGGATGTGTTGCTTGTGAGTCAATACCACATAAATACTGAGTTTGTTAGACCTTACCAGTATCCACTTCAATGGTGTGCAGTTGGCAGCTGGTGCTTTCTGTGAAGAGTCCCATACACAAAATACTGCTGGGAGTTGGTATCCCACTATTGAGGGTCAAGTGCCAGCAGCTCTTGGTGAAGAATTCAATCTAAATTTGCCACATGCCTAAACATCTATATTAGTCAACTCTGTTTCACAACTAACTGTTCATATTCATTCTGAATCCTCCAAAAATGGTTAAACTAGTTTAGATAACATTGGAAACTGTATGCGAGGACCGGGCCCCACTTGTCTGTTTACATAACTCCTTCTCAGCATCTTCTGCGATATGCTTCCAGCCTTATGATTCAAGTAGATCTCTCTTGTGGCCATAAGAAAAATGCAGATCCACCACCCTCAGGTAACTTGAGTTCAGTTCCCCACAACTACCCTAATTCGACGAGCATGTACATGGACAGACTGAAAGTTAATGGCAGGTTTGGTTGTGGTTTTTCACATGCAGAATGTATTTCCTGCCTCATGCATACAGTGTACACACTGGAGAGTTGGTCATCATGGCCAGGCTCTGCAGTTTATTGAAAAAATCACCACAAAGGGCAACTGGTTTCTAGGGACTACGTGAACTGCTTACAAAGGACATATCACCTCATGTACATTTCAGAAGTGAACATCCAAGTCATAGTAGATGACCTACACAGGTAAAGAGTACTAACATTCATCTGGACACAGAGCAATGTGGGTTTTCTGTGAAATGACCTGACAAATCGGCTAAAGAGGCAACCACAAGAGGCAAGCTTGAATGTGTGTACTGGAGAGAGAGACCTAAGATCTCAGCTGCAACATAAGATTCTGAAAGCCTAGGATATGAATGGCAGGCTACAACAACCCTCAGCGAGCTGAGAATAACTGATGGGACCGCTGTGGTATATGTCACTCCCGGCCACTCAGAAAGGTGCAATTTTACTGTCGACTGCATAGTGACCACTACGCAGTTTCCCACAGGTTCCTTTTTAATAGAGGACACCCCTTGATGCAACTGTGCTGATCATCTTATGCCAACTCATATTTCTGTAGAATGTGCCCTGCTACTTGATGTAAGATGAGCCATCAACTTGTCTACCACACACCCCAAATACATGGGATGATGAGATAGTAGCTAAGAAAGCCATTCATTTCCTGAACGAAGGTGGATTTTACAGTACACACTTTACATATGATGTATATTCTAGACGCATTTTACTTTTTCATTATTTAATTATTTCCTTGTTGTGGGTGTCAGTGTACCCCCTAGTTTCCTGGTTGCCTCAGTCCAGTTGTGCCCTGCTCACCATAGTGATTTGCGTGGACAAAATGTGAAGAAGCCTTAAAATTGTACAGAGCAACTGATCTAGCAGTTTCTGTATTACATGCTTGAATGTGACAACAATAGAGAATTCATCCATTGATGGTAGCTCTGTTGAGCTGCACTCTTACACATTAACTTTGAGCCCTCAGTTTTGATGTCATGTTTCCCTTTCTATATTCTGCAAACCACTGTGAGGTGTACGGCAGAGGGTACACCCCATTTTACCCATTATTAAGGTATCTTCCTGTTCTATCCATGTATGGAATGTGAGAAGAAAGAAAGTGTGAATGCCTCTGAGCATGTGATAATTATGGTCATCTTATTCTCACAGTCCCTGTTTGAACAGTACATAGATGTTTGTAAGTATATTCCTAGTGTAACCATTTAAAGCTGGTTCTCAAAACTTTGTTAATAGTCTATCTCAGCGTAGTTTGTCTTCAAAAGTCTGCCATTTCAGTTCCTTCAGTATCTGACACTCCCTCATGGATTAAACAAACCTGTGACCATTTGTGCTGCCATTCTCTGTATACATTCAATATCCCCTGTTAGTCCCATCTGGTAAAAGTCACACACACTCGAACAGTACTCTTGAATTGATTGCAAGAGTGATTTGTAAGCAGTATGTTTTGTAGAGTGATTGCATGTCTCCAGTATTCTACCAATAAACTGAAGTCTAGCACCTACTTCACCCGCTGATCATCCCATTTCATACCCTAACAAAGTGTTAAGGTATTTGTATAAGTTGGCTGATTCTAGTTGTGACTCATTGATATTGTCATCCAAGGATACTATGTTTTCTCGTTTTGTGAAGTGCAAAATTGTACATTTGTGAACATTTAGAGCAAGTTGTCGATCTCTGCACCATGTTGAAAACTTTTCAGGATCTGACTGAATATTTATGCAGCTTCTCTCAGATAGTGCTTCATTATAGATAATTGCATCTTATAGAAAAAGCCGGGTTTTACTATTAATATTGCCTGTGAGGTCATTAATATACAGCAAGAACAGCCAGGGTCCCAACACACTACCCTGGGGCACACCCCAAGTTACTTCTACATCTGATGAGTCTCCATCCAAGGTAACATGCTGTGCCATTCCTACCAAAAAGTCAATACAAATTTAACTTTGTACTCCATATGATCATACTTTTGACAATAAGCATAGGTGAGTCAAATGCTTCTTGAAAATCAAGAAACATGGCATCTAAATGATTGACTTGATCCCCCCCCCCAGGGGGTCCACTACTCTTTTGTGGATACGTGCGTAGCGAGCACGGGACCCCGAGCTAATGTGGCCCTCCTTCCTTTCCGGGCTGCATACCTTCCTTTTCTGCATCCTTCCCTGTCCCCCATCTTCGCCCCTCCTCCCCTCCCCTCCTCCCATCACCACGGCTCTTTCCTTCCCTTTCTCCCCCTCTGGGAGTATGGTTTGTGCCTACGTCCGGAGACGGACGCTCGTAAATGTACCGCATTCTTCGCCTTCTCTGCTTGTATGTCTTCAACCTTACTTTGTCCTTCTCTTTTCCTCACCTCTTCTCTTTACCTTTTTCTCCGCTGCGGCGTTTGAGACCTCTCCTCTTTCCTTTCTCTTTCTTTGTTTTTCCCTTTCTGTTTCTTCCTCCCTGTGCGTGTCTGAAGGCCGACCCACGCATTTTTGTACGTAACCGGTGACGTGGTAACGCATAATTCCCTGCCCTGGCTGGACAGGTAGGACACGTACGTTCCCCCTGGTAACGGCCAGGCCCAGGGAGGGGTGATTACCCGAGCTGATACCTTCCGAAAGTGCCGATTGGTACCTCCATCCGTTTGTCGGGAGGTGTGGCCTGAGGTGTGAACAATCACCTGAGGTGGGTGTGCCCTCAGAGAGGGCCCCCACAAGGGAGGAGTGCGCATTCGGAGACGCTGGTAATCATGGGGGATTCTTCCGCAATGGTTTCCTCCCCTTCCACTATGTCTGCTCACAAGCGTAAGTTCAGTGAGTCTCAGCCACAGACAGTTCTTCCATCGTTGCCACAGTTCCTTGTTGTTTCTCGGTCTGACGAAGGTCACGACTTCTCCACGGTCAACCCTTTCATTATTCATAAAGGTGTCGACGCAATTGCAGGTCCTGTAAAGTCTTGTTCCAGATTACGGAATTGCACCTTGTTGTTAGAAACAGTGACTGCCCTCAGGGCACAAAAATTGCTGCGTACTTCACTGCTCCACACCTTCCCTGTCTGGGTTGAAGCGCACTGCACTTTAAATTCCTCGCATGGAGTCATTTATACACGCTCCCTCGACGGGTTTGTCTGACGAAGAAATTCAGCACTACCTGTCTGACCAGGGCGTAACGGCTGTTCATAGAGTTATGAAAATGGTTGACACGAACATCATTCCAACCCGTACTGTCTTCTTGACATTTGACAAAGTTCAACTCCCATCGAAAATCAAAGCAGGCTATGAGAATTTCCATTCGCCCTTACGTCCCAAACCCTACACGTTGCTATCGGTATCAGCGGTTCAATCACACCAGCCAGTCCTGTTCCAATCCGGCCAAATGTGTTACGTGTGGCAAGGATGCCCTTGAGGGTGCTTGTCCACCTCCATACCCTCGCTGCATCAACTGTATGGGTGACCACGCTGCTTCCTCTCGAGATTGCCCCATTTTTAAGGACGAAAAGCTCATCCAGGAAATTAGTCAAGGAAAAGGTGTCGACCTTTGCCGCTCGAAAATTATTCGCCAGTCGACAGCCCACCGTGCCTCAGACAGGAAAATACAGCACTGTCCTTGCTTCTCCTCGGCCAACAAAGGAGGCGGCCACGCAGACTTGCGACCTCACCTTTAGTGCCACGGTCGTCAGATCGGCCAGCGCAAAGATCGCCCGTTCAACCTCGCCACTTTCGCCTGCCCACTCTACGGCTCACCCTTCATCAGGTTCTGCTAAATCTTGAGCCCAAAAATCAGACACCAAGACTAAGACAAGAGAACATACTCGTGAAGACTTTTTACGTACACCAACTTCACAACCATCGGTTCTTCCTCCTTCTAAACACCATATTTCCAAGAAGGCTACAAAGAAACCCAGTTCCTCTCATTCTCCGCCAAGGCGTGTCCCATCTACAGCACCACCTGGCGGAAATCGCCCTCTGCCGTCTTCTGTGTCTCCGAGGCGCACTGCTGGCGGCCGATCAACTGGCTGATCGCTGGTGGCAGGAGCTGCTCCTGAACAACCCATGGATCAGGATCTTCTGCCTTCGGCTGAATGCCATTCCATGCTGTCGGTCGCAAGCTCTGAGCAGTCATTGAGTTGACAGCGACCTTGGTCACATTCCTCCATTTTCTGTTCACCATATGTCCATTATCCACTGGAATATCCGCGGCATTCGAGCCAATCGGGATGAATTGTCGATCCTCTTGCGATCCTACTCGCCGGTAATCTTCTGTCTCCAGGAAACAAAGCTGCGTCCCCATGACCGCTTTGTTCTCCCTCATTTTCAGTCCGTCCGATATGATCTCCCCTCTGTTGAAGGCACTCCAGCCCATGGAGGACTCATGATTCTTCTCCATGATACTCTCCATTATCACCCAATCCCCTTAAACAGTTCCTTCCAAGCTGTCGCCGTCCGTCTTTCCCTTTCTGGATACACGTTCTCTCTTTGTACTGTATACATTCCATCGTCCACACCAATGGCACGAGCTGATCTTCATCTTCTTGGTCAGCTTCCACCCCCCTATTTGCTGGTTTGGGACTTCAATGCCCACCACCCGCTTTGGGGATCTCCACATCCTTGTCCACGTGGCTCACTATCGCTAGACGTCTTCCACCAAGTGGATCTAGTTTGCCTCAACACAGGAGTCCCTACATTTTTGTCTGCCTCCACGACAAATTTATCTCATTTGGACCTTGCGGTCGGTACTGTTCCGCTAGCTCGGCGCTTCGAATGGTTCGCCCTTGATGATACACACTCGAGTGACCACTTTCCATGTGTCCTTAGACTGCAGCCTCAACTGACCTATATGCGCCCGCGATGCTGAGAGTTTGCCCAAGCCGATTGGACACTTTTTTCGTCTCTAGCGACATTCGATGACCGTCACTTTCCCAGCATCGACGATGAAGTCACACATATTACCGACGTTATCCTTACAGCTGCGGAACGTTCAATACCATGCACCCCCAAACTGTCCCGGCGCGCCCCCCAGTTCCTTGGTGGAACGAGGCATGCCGTGACGCAATACGTGAGCGGCGACGTGCTCTTCGCGTTTTCCGCCACCATCCTACTTTGGCAAATTGTATCCGCTATAAGCAGTTCCATGCGCGATGCCATCTTGTCATCCGCGATAGCAAGGAGGCAAGCTGGAAATTCTTTATTAGCTCATTTAACACCTTCACTCCCTCCTCGGAAGTTTGGAGTCGGATTCGACGGTTATCAGGCGCGCCTAGTTTCTCCCCGGTCTCTGGACACACTGTCGTGCGTGATACGTTAGTGGACCCTGTCCAATTTCTAACTCATTGGGTCAGCACTTTGCTGAGATATCGAGCTCTTCAAATTACCCGCCAGTGTTTTTCCCGAAGAAACATGCAGTGGAAGTGCGACATCTTGCTTTCTCCTCTCAAAATCGCGAAAGGTACAATACTGTTTTCTCCATGCGGGAACTCCAACATGCACTCTCTTCTTCTTGCTCCTCCGCCCCAGGACCGGATGGTATCCACGTCCAAATGTTGCTGCATTTATCAACCCATAGTCTGCGTTACCTCCTCCGCCTTTATAACCGAATTTGGACCGACAGTACCTTTCCCAGACGATGGCGGGAAGCTATCGTCGTTCCTGTTCCGAAACCTGGAAAGGACAAACATCTCCCCTCTAGCTATCGCCCCATTTCTCTCACGAGTAGTGTCTGTAAGGTTTTGGAGCATATGGTGAATTACCGTTTGGCTTGGTGGCTGGAATCCCGCAGTCTTTTAACACCTGCCCAATGCGGATTCCGGAAGCATCGTTCTCCAGGTGACCATCTTGTTGCTCTCTCCACTTACATCATGAACAATTTTCTCCGGAAACGCCATACAGTAGCAATAGTTTTTGATCTGGAGAGAGCATACGATACCTGTTGGAGGACAGGCATCCTCCGCACACTGTTCTCTTGGGGCTTTCATGGTCGGCTGCCCCTTTTTCTTCGCGAATTTATGGCAGAGCACACATTTAGGGTGCGGGTGAACACTACTCTCTCCCGTACTTTCTCCCAAGAAAACGGGGTACCCCAGGGCTCCGTGCTGAGTGTTGTACTGTTTGCCATCGCCATAAATCCAATTATGGACTGTCTCCTTCCTGATGTCTTGGGCTCCTTCTTTGTGGACGAATTTGCGATCTACTACAGCTCTCAACGGACCAGCCTTCATGAACGACGCCTTCAAGGATATCTCGAACGCCTCCACTCTTGGAGCATCGAAACCAGCTTCCGTTTTTCTCACAGTAAGACCGTTTGTGTTAATTTTTGGCGACATAAGGAGGTTCTTCCATCCTCCTTACATCTAGGACCTGTCAACCTTCCGTTTTCAGACGTCGCTAAATTCTTGGGTCTGATGTTTGACAGAAAACTGTGCTGGTCCTCCCACGTTTCCTATTTTTCGGCTCGCTGTCTGCGATCCCTCAACACCCTCGGTGTCCTGAATGGTACCTCCTGGGGAGTGGACCGAGTCGTCCTTCTCCGCCTCTATCGCGCCTTAGTGCTCTCGAAATTGGACTATGGAAGCATAGTCTACTACTCTGCTCGGCCGTCTATTCTTCGGCGTCTCAACTCTATCCACCACCGTGGATTAAGTTTAGTGTCTGGAGCTTTTTACACCAGCCCTGTGGAAAGCCTTTATGCTGAGACTGCTGAACCTCTGTTGTCCAATTGTCGAGCAGTCCTTCTGAGTCATTATGCTAGCCATCTGTCTTCCATGCCTGCTAATCCATCCCATGACATTTTTTTCGACGCCTCCTTTGATGCAGGGTATGCAGGCCGCCCCTCCTCCCTACTACCACCGGGAGTCCGCTTCCGTCAACTGCTCCATTCTCTTTCCTTCCGCTTTCCTAAAACCTTCTTGACAACTTGGGGTACAGCATCGCCTTGGCTCCGTCCCCGGATCTGCCTGCTCCGTGACCTTTGTCGATTTCCCAAGGATGGTACCCCTTCAGTTGTTTATCGTCTAGCATTTTCTGCTCTATGTGCACAAATGACAGAAGCCACATTTATTTACATCGATGGCTCGAAAACATCGTTAAGTGTAGGGAGTCCCTATATTGTTGGCGACACCCCATATCACTTTCGGCTTCCCGACCAGTGTTTGGTTTATACTGCGGAGCTTTACGCTGTTCTCCAGGCTGTCCACTCCATCCGCCAGCATCAGCGGATACAGTACGTTATCTGCTCAGATTCTCTCAGCGCTCTCCTCAGTCTCCAAGCTCTTTACCCTGTGCACCCTCTGGTCCACCGGATTCAGTACTGTCTGCACTTGCTCCACCTGGGGGGAGGGGGGTCTCGGTGGCGTTCCTCTGGCTCCTGGGAGACGTTGGTATTTGTGGAAATGAGGCGGCCGATATAGCAGCCAAGGCTGCAGTCCCTCTTCTTCGGCCAGCTATTCAATCGATTCCCTTTGCCGATCTAAGGAGCATTTTATGTCGTCGTGTTGTTTTTTTATTGCATGCACATTGGTCGACACTTCCCCATACTAAATTGCGGGACGTGAAAGCTCTTCCTTATGCTTGGACCTCTTCCTCCCGAACGCGTCGTCGGGAGGAGGTAATTTTAACTAGACTCCGGATAGGGCACTGTCTTTTTAGACATCGACATCTTTTAAGCGGTGATCCTCCCCCACTCTGTCCCCACTGCTCTCAGCTGTGGACGGTAAGACACCTTTTAATTGAGTGCCCCTATTTTAATCCGTTATGCGCCCGTCTACAGCTGTCGCCTGATATATCATCAATTTTAGCAGATGACACGCGCTCGGCCGATCACGTTCTCGAGTTTATTAGTGCCAGTGAAATGACGTCAGTCATTTGAAGCTTTTTTTTGGGGACAACCAACCCCTTTCTGTAGTGTATTTTTAAGCCTTCCTTCTGCTTTGTTTTTCCAATTTTATGACTTTCGTTCCCATTGCTGCTGGTTTCCATTTTAAGTTTTTTACTGTTTCCTAAGTCACGGACCGGGCGCTAATGACCATAGCAGCTTTGCGCCCTAAAACCAAAACAAAAAAAAAAAAAAAAAAAAAAAGTTGACTTGATCCAAAGTTTTCAGTATGTCTTGTGAGCAAAGTGTGAGTTGGTTTACACATTATCAGTGTTTTCGAAAACCGAGCTGGTTGGCATTGAGGAGGTCTTTCTGTTCAAGGTACATTATCATGTTTGAGGTCAGAGTATGTTCTAAGGGTCTACATCAAATTAACATCAAGGATGCTGGATGGTAGTTTTATGGGTCACGTCTACTACCCGTCTCATAGACAGGTGTGACCTGTGCCATTCTCCAATTAGTGGGCATGGTTTTTTGCTCGGGGCAGATATGATAGTGTAGTGACAATAGGGGCTAACTCAGCTGCAAATTCAATATAGAATATGGTGGGGATTCCATCAGGCTTGAAGTACTGTTCATTTAATTCATCTTTTCAATGGTACAAGGATTAAATTGGGGCAATTCTCCTCGGTTTTCAAAATGGAGTTAAGCATTTCAGCTTTTGCTTTGCTACCATGAGTTTCAGATCCCATCTCATTCTCTAGGGAATGGATCTGAACTTCAGTGCCACTTACAGCCTTTACATATGAGCAGAATTACTTTGGATTTTTTAAATGTCATTTGACAATATTATGCTATGATAGTCATTGAAGGTAATATGCATTGCTCTCTTGAGAGCCAAATGTGTTCATTCAGCATCTCTCTGTCTATACTCCAGTGTTTTGTTTTACACCTATTCCACAGCAGTCTGTTTCTTTTGAAGTTTCTTTACAGTTGCTGCATACCATGGAGAGTCCTCCCACTATGAACTGAACTGTTCTACTAGGTAAATATCTATACAGTGCATGGTCAACTATTCTTTTGAACTTGTGCCATAGTTCCTCTAGATGCTCCTGACCCATGCTGAAAGCTTAAAGTTCCTCCTGAGATATGACACTACTGATGTTTTTTATCTAATTTACTCAACATATCTTTCTGCTCGTCGTAGTTGTCCTTTGTACTCTGGAAATCATTGTTGCTACAACCACATCAGTTCACTGACATAAGTTTCTTTGTCAACATCCTCAGAGAGATCAGGTCTGTTTGCTGTCAGCAGATCCAATGTATTTCCATCGTGAGTAGGGTTCCTAACTATCTGTTCTAGGTAGTTTTCAGAGAAGGCATTTAGTGAAGTTTTGCAGTATGTCTTATCATGCCCACCATTTACAAAATAGTAATTTTTGCAGTTAATAATTGGACCATTAAAGTCTCCACCAATGATTACAGTGTGATTAGGGAACTTGCATACAACTGAATTGAGGTATTCTGTGGAGTTTTCAGTTGCACCAGCAGATAAGTCTGGTGGGTGATAGAAGGATCCAATTATCATGTTATGCCCATCACTGATACTGAGCATTGCCAAAACAATCCCACATGCAGCTTCAGACTTTGTCTTGGTGGATTTGATTGTTTTTGTCTGTTGTGACATATACACCACCTCCTCCTCCTCCTCCTCCACCTCCTGGGCTCAACATTTTGGTTGCTGGGAAAAAGCTTGACAGTCCTGAGTTTCTGAGCTGGGGACTGGTGAGTGCCATCAGTCCTCTGTTACTGTAAGTTCTGGGCATGCTTCAGTGACAACCCTGCATTGCAGCTCTGGAATGTTGTGTGTTTGGAGAATGGGGGCCTTGGCTTCACCACCTGGACTGCCAGGAAGGTACACACCTCAAAAACAAAAAAAAACCCTTAACCTCATGGTGTGCTATGTGCTGGTGAGGTGAATGACTGTTGAGGAACAGTCTCCAATGGGCAACCTATTGGCTGCCTGCTGCCCTACAGCTGTATAATGCTTTCTCAGGCATGCAGGGCTCTGCCTGGGTTGATGGTTGTTTCTCTAGCATCTGCTGGGATCCCTATGGAACAGGTGTACCATCAGATAGTACCTATGCCCACTCATCAGAGAGAGCTTGGTTGGCCAGTCCTCCCAAAAAGAAGTCTGAATCATAGTAACAGGGCATTAGTGTGCACTAACACTTTCATTGTAATCAGGAGAACAGGAGGAACATCATTGTAATCAGGAGAACAGGAGGAACATTTGAGAAGGCCTTCCCTTTCTATATTCTCAAGGAAAGGAAAGGTATTGCTTGGTCCCAAAAAAAAAAAAAGTCAAATAACTATGTAAAGAAACACTTCTAGTTGAAACTGCTAATTCAACCCAGGTATCTAAGCTTCCGGGATGTAAGGCCTTAGATGAATACCCACTAGAGGCCTTAACTTTAGTGAGGGTGTTGTTACTTGCTTCAATATAATGAAGGCAGAGCCAACAGCTACACAAAGAACAGAAAATTATGGGCATTATGGAAGTGCAGAACCATGTGAGCTGAGTCAATGGCAAGTTGGAAAAATCTGCAAAATTTATCCTAGCATTTAGTACTCCAGAATTACCTGAACATAGCCATGCAGGCTATAACTGCCTCGAGGTTTGTCCATTTGTTCCTAACCCAGAGTGATGCTAAAATTTGGAAGAATTTGGCTGTACTTCTATGGGATGTAATGGGAGTGCTACATGTGGCCATTGCTGAGGCTCAGCTCACAAAACAGGCAATTATTGTATACTTCTTGCAAAATATGTGAACTGCTCCAAGGATCACCCATTGTGGAGCAAGAAGTGCAAGGTTTTACAACAGGGAATGGAAAATTCAGGAGTTGAAAGTCAATGGAAGCATACCCTATGGTGAAGCTATAAAAGATTTCAAAGCTACGCAACCTCATGTTCTTGCTACTTCTTTCACGTGAGCCCTTAAGATGCCAATCGCTGAGTGTGATGCCTCTACACAATCTTGGACCACAGATTAAAGTATGAGCTCATGCACTTGTTGGAGAACCTGTGGGGGAAACACTCCAGCTGAAACTAAAGTCTTCGAAAGCCATCAGCAGTGGGCGTCACCACCTAAGGCACATACCACTACCCACGATCAGAAGCGAACTAAGCCATACCTCTAACCCATCTGTAAAGAAAAAAAGTCATTCAAAAAGTAATTCAAAGTCCAAGAAAGTGGTAGCTAAACCTTCAGATTGGTGATCTCTCTCCCTCTCTGGTGGGAACTAAGCTTTGGAAGATATGGCCTTCTGGTCACAGGAACCAGAGAGCTGAGAACTGGCTAACATTCCCCCTGATCTCTCCGGCAAATCACCTCTGAAGGAGAAAGAAAATACCAACCATCACTAAACAATGGCTGCCACAGGGACTTCGGCATTGCAGTTGTATTTAAATAGATACCGCTCACGTTTGGAAGAATGACAGCTCCTGGTCCAGGAGAAACACTTCTGCATCTGCTTACAAGATACTCATTTTGAAGTCGCAGACACATCAGCATTATGAGGTTACCACCCCTACAGGAAAGATGATGATACTGGAGGCAGAGCTAAAGGTGGAGTGGCTGTTCTCGTTCATAACAGATACCCCTCCTCTCCTATCCCTCTTACCACGACCATGGCAGTAATTGCTGAGAAAGTTCTCACACCTTTTAATATCACAACGTGTTCTTTGTGCCTTCCTCCTAATGATGATTTGGTTGCAAACATACTGACAGAACTTTTCAGGCACTCCCACACCCATTCCTCATGGGGGACTTAAGTTAACACATTATGTTGTAGGGCTCACCTACCAACTGCTCTAGGGGTCAGATGATCTAGCGATTCATCCGTTATGAGAATATCTGCTTTCTGAACTTGGGTCAGATGACGCACTTTTCCACAGCTCCAATGTCTTTTTCAGCCATTGACCTTTGTTATTGTTCCCCAGCTGTTGCAGACTGAGTTCAGTGGGAAGTGGCTACAGATTCACATTCCAGTGACCTCTTCCCAGTGTGGATCTGTCTGCTGACAGTGGCTGACAGGAGACCACGCAGATGGATGATGGGAAGGACAAATTGGTTGCAGTATAGTTGATAGGCTATTTTTGAACAAAAGGATTGTGCACAGGACACAGTGGCCCATATCAGTTGTGAGATCCAATCAGCTGCTGCAGAGTCCATCCCCCAGTCTAGTAGCCACCTCAGATGATGGCCCGAGCCTTGGTGGAATTAAGACTAGACTGGCAATCAGGGCCAAATGAACAGCTCCGCAGAACTTCAAACACCATCCAAGTACAGGAAACCTTCATGCCTACAGATCTGTGAGAGCACATGCGAGGTGAGTGATAAAAGAACAGGTCTTCCTGGAAGGAATTCTCGACTTCCATTAATTGGTCCACTTCCACTGTGCAAGTTTGGGACTCAGTAAAGTGGATTTCAGGCAAGCGCAGTCCCCTTACGGGCTTGTCAAGGAATTTGGTGTTGATAGACATGACAAACCATGGCTCAGGCTTTAGCTGAAAACATTTTTAGTGTCATCAAGTCATCCAGACAAGCTCCTGTTTTTCAGGTGTTCCATAGGATTGCAGAGATGAGGAAATTCAATTTCTTGTCACGTAATGAGGAAGTCCATAACCTTCTGTTCTCCATGTGGCAACTGGAATTAGCTTTGTCTGTAGCCAGAGACACAGCTCCAGGGCGTGATAAGATCCACTATGCCAGGCTTTGTCATCGGTGCTCTGAACTGAAAGGATGTCTCCTTTGTTGTTTTAGTCAGATTTGGTTTCGTGGACACTACTCTATGAATTTGAAGGAGGCAATATTAATTCCATTCTGGAAACCAGGCAAAGACCTTAGTGCCCCTAACAGTTACTGGGGTGTAGCCCTTATAAGTGGTAAGACTCTTGAACGCATGGTCAACTGCCGCCTCCTCTGGTTGCTTGTGTCGTGAGGTCACCTGATCCCCTACTGCTGTGATTTCATGCACTACAATTCCACTCTTGACAATCCAAATTTACTGGAGACAGCGATACAGGAATCCTTCTTATACTGAAACCATTTGGTTTGAGACTTTTTAAACCTCCAGAAAGTATGAAACTTTTTGCAGGCACAACATCCTTTGCCAACTTCATGAATGGGGACTACATGGACATCTGCCACTTCTTATCCAGTTCTTTCTTGAGGACTGGCATTTTTGATACCACATTGCAAATGCCTCGGCTGACTAATATGTTAAAGAGAATTGTCATGCTAGGCAGTATACTCAGTGAAATTTCCTGGCAGATTAAAACTGTGTGCCGGACCGAGACTTGAACTCGAGACCTTTTCCTTTCGCGTGCAAGTGCTCTACCATCTGAGCTACCCAAGCATGACTTACGCACACTCTGCTGCAGAGTGAAAATCTCATCCAGTGTACTCATTGTCACACCGTTCGCCATCACTGTCAGTGGCATTTCCTCCACAGCCAGGAGAACTGTCAAATACTCTTTGTTTGTGGATGACTTCGCAATCTTCTACTCTTCCTCTGGTCTTACAACAGTGATGATGCAGCTGAAAACCTGAACCAGGACTACTGGTTTTTGATTATCACCAGAGAAGACTAAACATGCCTATTTAACTGTCCTTAAAGTTTTAACCAACCTGTATTCACAATGAGGGACAATATTTTACGTTTTCAAGAAACTGAGCGCTTTTTGGGTTTATTATTTGACTCAAAGTTAACTTGAAAGACATATGAACAAAGGGATTCCAGTCATTGAATACTTCGAAATGCCTTAGTGTACAAATATGGGTGGCTTGACAGATCCTCCCTCTTGCAGTTTTATACGGCATTTGTTCAATCACTTTTAGTTTACGGCAGCACGGTCTATAGATCAGTCCTTATTTCCTATCTCAAGGTGTTAGATGCTGTCCACCACGAGGATAATCTGATATTGACTGGAGCCTTTTGGACCAGTCCATTTCAGTCTCTCTGGATTTGGCTTGACAGGTGCTGAAAATCTCTGTGTCCCAACTTTGGTTTCATCCATTTTAAGCACATACCACAGTTTTATCATTGTTTATACAGATGGATCACAGCAAAAGAATGTCTTCGGTTGTTTTGCTGTTTTCCCTCAATGGGTTTTCAAAGTGTGTCTTCCAGAATAATTCACAAATTATGATACAGGGTTAAATGATATTCTGATGGCACTGAAGAGGATAGAGACATCACCGTACAAGGTTTTTTGTCTGTTTTGACTTGCTTAGGTTACTACAAGCACTTCACCAAATGTATCTGGAAATCGTGAAGACCAGTTGATTCAACACATCCATGACTCACTATAGTGATGCCAACACTGTGGCAAGGAAGTGATAATTTGCTGGGTACCTGGCCACATTATGATACAAGGAAACTACTTGGTCAACAAAAGCCACTGAGGATTCATGTTAGAATGCTGCTGTTCATCAGTGTCCCATTTTGTTGCATGCCATAATCTCATTTTCTGACAAATGCATCATGTGTTAGTAGGAGACTAAATGGTTGCATGTGATACAAAACAAACTTTTTTTTTTTGGTCATCTGTCTTCTGACTGGTTTTATGCCGCCCATCGCAAATTCCTCCTTTGTGCCTACCCCTTCATCTCAAAGTAGCACTTGCAAGCTATGTCCTCAATTATTTGTTGGATGTATTCCAATCTCTGTCTTCCTCTACAGGTTTGTCCTCTACAGCTTCCTCTAGTACTATGGAAGTAATTCCCTGATGTCTTAACAGATGTCTTATTATCCTGTCCCTTCTCCTTTTAGTGATTCCCATGTATTCCTTTCCCCTCCATTTCTAAGCATAACCTCTTCATTCCTTACCTTATCACTCCACATAATTTTAAACATTCGCCTGCAGCACCATATCTCAAATGCTTGATTCCCTTCTGTTATGGTTTTCCCACAGTCTGTGTTTTACTGACATACAACACTGTTCCAGACGTACATTCTGAAAAATTTCCTCCTCATATTAAGTCCTATGTTTGATACTAGTAGACTTCTGTTACCCACAAATGCCCTTTATGACAGGGCTAGTCTGCTTTTGATTTCCTCCTTGCTCCCCTGGTAATTGGTTATTTTGCTTGTCTAGGTAGCAGAATTCCTTAACTTCATCTACTTCATGCCCATCAGTCTTGATGTTAAGTTTTTCACTCTTCTCATTTCTGCTACTTTTCATTACTTTCATCTTTCTTTGATTTACTCTCAATCCATATTATGTACTCATTACATTATTCATTCCATTCAGCTTATGATGCAATTCATCTTCAATTTCACTCAGAATAACAATGTCATCAGTGAATCTTATCATTGATATCCTTTTGCCTTGAATTTTGATTTCATTCCCGAAGCACTCATTTATTTCTATCATTGCTTCTTTGATGTACAGATTGAACAGTAGGGAGGAAAGTCTACATCTTGTCTTTCGCCCTTTTTAATCTGAGAACTTCATTTTTGGTCATCCTCTCTTATTATTCCTTCTTGGCTCTTGTATATATTGTATATTAGCCTCTGTCCCTAAAGCTTACCCCTATTTTTCTCAGAATTTCGAACATCTTGACCAGTTTGCATTGTCGAATGCTTTTTGCAGGTCAACATATCCTATGAATGTGTCTTGATTTTTGTTTGGTCTTCCTTCCATTATCAACTGCAATGTCAAGATTGCCTCTCTGCTGCCTTTACCTTTTGTAAAGATAAATTGATCGTCATCTAGCACATCCCCAATTTTATTTTCAACTCTTCTGTGTATAATTGTTGTCAGAAACTTGGGTGCCTGAGCTGCTAAGCTGATTGTGTGATAATTCTTGCACTTGTCAACTCTTGCAGTCTTCTGAATTGAGTGGATGATTTTTTCCTGAAAGTCAGATGATATGTCCCCATATTCGTACATTCTAGACACCAATGTGAACAGTCAATTTGTTGCCACTTCTCCCAATGATTTTAGAAATTCTGATGGAATGTTATCTGTCCCTTATGCCTTACTTAATCTCAAGTCTTCCGAAGCCGTCTTAAATTCTGATTCTATTAGTGGATCCCCTATCTCTTCTAAATTGACTCTTAGTTCTTCTTCTATCACATCTGAAAAATCTTTCCCCTCATAGAGGCCTTCAATGTACCCTTTCCACCTATCTGCTCTCACCTCTGCATTTAACAGTGGAATTCCCATTGCATTCTTCATATTACCACCCTTGTTTTTTGTCTCCAAAGGTTGTTGTGACTTTCCTGTATGCTGAACTAGCACTTCCAACAATCATTTCTGCCGGCCGTTGTGGGCGAGCGGTTCTAGGCACTTCAGTTCGGAACCGTGCTGCTGCTACGGTAGCAGGTTCGAATCCTGCCTCTGGCATGGATGTGTGTGATGTCCTTAGGTTAGTTAGGTTTAAGTAGTTCCAAGTCTAGGCAACTGATGACAAATCATTTCTTTTTTGATTTATTCAGAATTTCCATGCAGCCTTTTTGTCTTAGCTCCCTGTGGTTCCTATTTATTTCCTTCTGCAATGACTTGTACCTCTATATTCCTGTTTCCCTGAACATTTTTGTACTTCTTTCATTCATCGATCAACTAAAGTATTTCCTCCGTACTCATGGTTTCTTCGCAGTTACCTTCTTTGTACCTCTGTTTTTCTTTCCAACTTCTGTGATTGCCCTTTTAAGAGATGTCCAATCCTCTTCAGCTGTATTGCCTACTGAGCTACTCCTCACTGTGCTATCTATAGCCTTATAGAACTTAAAAGTGCATCTCATCATCCCTTAGTATATCTGTATCCCACTTCTTTGAGTATTGATTCTTCCTGACTAATGTCTTGAACTTAAGACTACTCTTCATCACTATTTCAATACACTGTGATCCGAGTCTGTATCTGTTCCTGGGTATGCCTTACAGTCCAGTATCTGATTTCCGAATCTCTGGATGGCCATGATGTAATCTACCTGAGATCTTTCCTTATCTGCATGCCTTTTCCAAGTAGACCTCCACTTCTTGTGATTCTCGAACAGAGTATTTGCTATTACTAGCTGAAATTTATTACAGAACTCAATTGGTCTTTCTCCTCTAACTTTCCTTGTCCCAGGCCCATATTCTCCTGTAACCTTTTCTTCTACTCCATTCCCTAAAACTTCATTCCAGTCCCCGATGACTTTCATTTTCATCCCCCTTAATGTACTGTATTACCCTTTCAACATTCTCACGCACTTTCTCTGTATTTTCATCTTCAGCTTGTGGCATCAGTACGTATACCAGAACTATTGTTGCTGGTGTCAATTTGCTGTCGATTCTGACAAGAACAAACCTATCACTGAACTGTTCACTATTACACACTCTCTGACATACCGTCCTATTCATAATGAATCCTACACCTGTTATACGATTTTCTGCCACTGTTTATATTACCTTATACTCATCTGACCAGAAATCCTTGTCTTTCCATTTAACTTCGCTGACCACTACTATATGTAGATTGAGCCTTTGCATTTTCCTTTTCAGATTTTCTAGCTTCCCTACCACATTCAAGCTTCTTACATTCCATGCCCTGGGATGCAGGATGTTATGTTTTCGTTGATCATTCAGTCTTTTTCTCATGGTCACTTCCCCCTTGACAGTCCCATCCTGGAGATCCGAATGGAGTACTAGTCCAGAATATTTTGGCATTGGAGAGATCATGACACTATGTCAATTACAGGCCACATGTTCTGTGAGTACACACTATGTGTATTTAATACAGAGGTTTACATTGTCTTCTGCATCCCCATGACATTGATCATTGCTGATTCTTTCGCCTTTAGGAGCAGCTTCGTACTCAAGGACAAGAGAGTGTTCTGAAAATCTGTCGACTCCTCTGCCCTCTTCAACAAGGCTGAGACAGCATCTATGATGACTGGTCATACAAGGAACATCAAGAAAAGTAGGAAGATATTTTTCCTCAGCAAGGCAGACAGGATACAAATTCAAGATACTCAGCAGTCTGCAACAAATATTCGGTGATGAGGATGAAGAGATGGAGAACAAATGGAAAAAATTCAAAGGAATCATTCAATATGCCCTAGGCAAGTATGTTCTGAGTAAGGTTTTAAGGGATGGGAAAGATCCATCATGGTTTAATAGCCATGTTAGAAAAGTGCTATGTAAACAAACAGCACTTCATCTCAGATTCAAGAGAAGTAAAAACCTAGCTGACAAACAAAAGCTGAACAAAGCAAAAATGAGCGTAAGGAGAGCAATGAGAGAAGTGTTCAATGATTTCAAAAGTAAGATGTCAACCAACCTGAGTAAAAACCGTAAGAGATTTTGGTCATGTGTAAAATCAGTAAGTGGGTCAAAATCATCTACTATCCTCTGTGCCCACACTGGCACCAAAACGGAAGATAACAGAGAGAAGGCCAAAATACTGAATTCGGTCTTCCAAAGTTGTTTCACCATGGAAGATCATAACACTGTCCCTCCTTTCAATCATTGTGCGAACGTCGAAATGGCAGATATTGAGATAATCGATAGCGATATTGAAAAGTGTCTACAATTGCTTAGTAGTGGAAAGGTTGTAGGACCAGATGACATACCTATGAGATTCTATAAAGATTATGCAAAAGAACTTTCTCCCTTCCTAGCAGTAATTCATCATAGTTCATTTGAACAATGAAAGGTACCAAACAAATGAAAAAAAGTGCATCTCATTCCCATTTTGAAGAAAGGCTGTAAGACAGATCCACGTACTTATAGACCTATATCATTGATGTCAATCTGTTGTAGAATTATGGAACATGTTTTATGCTAAAAAATTATGACTTCTTGGAAGAAAATCAGCATGGATTCCACAAACACAGAACATGCAAAACTCGGCTGGCTCTGTTCCTCCACGAGATCCACAGCGCAGTGGACAATGGCGCTCAGGCTGATGCTATGTTCTTTCACTTCAGTAAGGCATTTGACAGCATGCCGCATTGCCATTTAATGAAGGGGAGGGGAAAAAAATTCGAGCTTACGGAGTATCAGAACAGACATGGCCCCGCTGTGGGTCCGGGGGTTAGCATAGGCCCAATGTATTCCTGCCTGTCATACGAGGTGACTAAAAGGAGTTTCACACATTTCAGCCTCTATGCGATGGTCCCCTGTAGGGTTTGACCTCCATTCTTCAAAATTTTTTCAAAGAGCGAGCCAACTGGGGAAGGGCGCCTTACAAGGTGTATCTTGTCCATCATTTATTGACATCTTCAGCACACTTTCTCGTCATCGCATTGTAGTCCTGCCCATTCTCCATCTCGTGGGTGAGGACACCTTCCTGGGTGCATTTTCCACAATTCACTATGCACCGTTGATTTCTGTGTCAATGATGAACATGGACTAGTTTGCACCTGATATCCAGCACGGTAGCCAGTCCGTAGTGGTGGGGCCGTCAGTATCCTGTTGGTTGTAGCCCCTTGACCACACAGGGATTGCTCTGCTGATGCCTGCACTGTTAACTCCCCACGTATACCAAGGGGTAGATTCCCAGCCCCCTGGGGCACCAGGACTCCCAATAATGCCCACCCTGACAGGTGGCCTTTGCTGCAGCTTGGTGGTGCCCATGGGGAGGGCCCCTGGTCAGAGTGGGTGGCATCAGGGCAGATGACACGCGATGAAGTGTAGTCCATCATCTCTTGCTGGTGGTGGAACACCAGCAGTCTCTAAGCGATGACAAACTCGATTCAATGCACAGAAGTATGACGGCAAATCATTCTCCTCCCTGGCCACACCATGGGAGGAACATCAGGCTAAGGATGGCAGCAGATCTTATTTGCCCCGGTACCTCGTATGTTCAAGAGCTGATGAGGAATCTTTCATGACGATGAAGCCTCAGTTTTTTGTTGAGCGTTTAGAGGACAAATTCAGGGAGGTGGAGGGCTTGTTGAAAATGAGATCTGTGTCAGTCTTTATCAAAACAGAGTCCTCTGCCCTGTTCATGGGAGTTACTCACTTCTGAAATGCTGGGGAATGTTTCTGTAACCATCGAGCCCCATAAGAGCTTAAATATGGTCCAGGGTATCACAGAGACCTTCTTTTGCAGTCCGACGATGAGCTTCATGCCAATTTAGAGCAGCGAGGTGTAGATTTCATCTGGCATGTCCACTGGGGTTGGAAGGATAATCAGGTTGCCACCAGTGCCTTCAACTTGGCCTTTGAGGGTGATACGTTGCTCGAGAAGGTGAAGGTGATGGTGTACCGGTGTGATGTAAAGCCCTATATCCCTCACCCAATGCGGTGCTTTAAGTGCTGTAAGTTTGGTCATTTGTCTTCCTGCTGTACTTCCAGCGTCACATGCCAAGATTGCGGACGCCCATCACATCCCAATACTCCATGTGCCCCGCCTCCCATCTGTGTCAGCTGCAGAAAATACCATTCTCCTTGCTCCCCTGACTGCAGGATTCTTCAGAAAGAAAGGAAAATCATGGAGTAAAATACCCTGGATCGACTGAACTACACTGAGGCTAATAGAAAATTTGAACATCTGCATCCTGTGCGTATGACATCTTACGCAACTGCTACAACAGTTTTGGCACCATCAGCTCCGCCAACCCAGGTCACCTCTCAGAGCCGGAAGAGTACACCTGCCCCCTTGACGGTGGGAGGCATTTCCATCCCTGTTGCTCCTGCACCACCTACTTCAGGAGCAACACCCTCTCAATCATCAGGGACATCCGTCCCCATTTCTAATCTGGAGAAGCGTTAAGTCTTCTTTGGGTTCTATTGCTAGGAAGGGTCCCTTGGGACACTCCATTCCCAGGTTTCTTCTAGTGGGAAAGACGACACCCGCCAGTGTCTGAAGAGCCCAAAAGCAGCTGGTTGTAGGGCTTCACGCTCACCCTCAGTCCCGGGCACTGAGCCAGTGAAGTCCTCCCAGCCAGGGAAACCCAAGGACCAGTGAGAGAAATCCAAGTACAAGGAAACTGTGGTGGCACCCAAACCACCGCTACCTACAAGCTCTGTAGCTGAGAATGGGGTGGAGGTTCTGGTGTCTGCTGAGAACCTAGATCTCGCCAGAACCTCAGACACAATGGGTATAGACTGCGTAGGCAATAAATCAGTGGCAGCGCGTGACTGAGGTGTAAACTGCCTCATTGAATGTTCCATGCCTTCCCAGTCTCAAGATATCATCCTCCAGTGGAGACAGAGCTATGGCAACTGTTACACTTTACACCTGCTACCTGCATTGCTCTCCAGGAAACCTAGTTCCCAGAAATGCAGATCCCTGTCTTCCACAGCTATAAGGGATATTACAGGAACCATAGCGACTACAATCGGGTATCAGGTTGAGTTGGCATTTATGTCCTAAACTCGGTCTGTAGCTGAAGCTGTGGTTGTCAGAATAAGGAAGACGTAGGAAATAACTGTCCGCAATGTATACCTCTCTCTAGATGGTACAGTACCCCTGAATGTATTAGTTGCACTGATTGATCAACTCCCTAAACTTCTCCTACTTCTGGGAGATTTTAATGCCCATAACCCCTTGTGGGTTGGTACTACGCTCAGTGGCAGAGTCAGAGATGTTGAAACTTTACTGTCGCAATTCTACCTCCGCCTCTTAAATACTGGGGCCACCACACATTTCAGTGTGGCTCATGGTAGATATTCGGCCATTGATTTATCAATTTGCAGCCCAGGACTTCTCCCATCTATCCACTGGAAAGCACATGACGACCTGTGTGGTAGTGACCACTTCCCGATCTTCCTGTCACTGCTCCATCATCAGGCACATGGACGCCTGCCCAGATGGGCTTTGACCAAGGCGGACTGGGGAACTTCACCTCTGCTGTCACCGCTGAATCTTCCCCACATGGTAACATCGATGTAATGGTTGAGCAGGTGACTAGCACAATTGTTTCTGTGGCAGAAAACGTGATCCCTCACTCTTTAGGGTGCCTGAGGTGTGAGGTAGTCCCTTGGTGGTCGCCGGAAGTCACTGAAGCAATTAAGGAGTGTTATCGACCTCTGCAGTAGCATTAGTGACACCCTTCCCTGGAGCACCTCATAGCCTTTAACCGGTTCTGTGCCTGTGTTCGCTACCATAACAAACAACGGGAGAAGGAGTGTTGGGCGCGATTTGTCTCCATTGGGTGGCACATGTCACCTTCCAAAGTCTGGGGAAAGATCAAATGTCTTTTCAGGTAGCAGGCTGTCCCTGGGTTACCATAAATTGCAAGTTCTGTACAGACGCAAATGCGTTTGCCGAGGGCTTTGCCTGAGCCTCTGCGTCGGAGAATAACCCCCCAGCCTTTCACATACTCAAGCGGCTGCAGGAAGTGAATGTTCTCTCATTCACTACATGCCGCAATGAATCCTATACGCCCCATTGACAGAGTGGGAACTCCTCAGTGCCCTTTCACATTGCCCCGACACAACTCCTGTGCCTGATCGCATCCACAGCCAGATGTTCAAACACCTCTCATCTGACTACAAGCGACATCTTCTCGTCATCTTAAATATCTCTGGTGCGATGGCGTCTTTCCACGGCAATGGTGGGAGAGCACCATCATTCTGGTGCTCAAATCCAGTAAAAACCCTCTTGATGTGGGTAACTATAGATCCTGGAGTCACGTGGCTTGCTGGCTCCATGTCATGGTGGCTTCCGCCAGGGTCGCTCTACCACTGATAATCTTGTGTCCATTGAGTCTGCCATCCAAACAGTCTTCTCCAGATGGCAACACCTGACTGCCGTCTTTTTTGACTTGCGTAAAGCATACGACATGACTCAGTGACATCACATCCTTGCCACATTGCATGAGTGGGGTCTCCTGGGACCACTCCAGACTTTTATCCCAAACTTCCTCTCACTCCATACTTTCTGTGTCCAAGTTTGTGACTCCCATAGTTCCATCCATATCCACGAGAATGGAATCGCACAGGGCTCTGTATTAAGTGTCTCTCTATTTTTAGTGGCCATTAACATTCTTGCAGCAGCACTCATACCCTCCATCTCACCTACTCCGTATGCATATGACTTCGGCATTTTGTACTGCTGCTCCAGCACTGTTGTTGCTGAGCAGCCCCTCCAGGGAGCGATCCACAAAGTGCAGTCATGGGCTCTATCCCACGGCTTCGTTTTCTGCCGCAAAGTCGTGTGTCATGCACTTCTGTTGGCATTGTACCCCATCTGGAACACTCAATTTACCTTACTGACAATCCACTCACTGTAGCGGAGACATATCAATTCCTAGGACTGGTTGTCGATGATTGATTACTTGGCTGCCTCATCTTCATCAGCTTAAGCAGAACTGCTGGCAGCACCTCAATGCCCTCCATTGCCTGATCATCGCAATTTGGGTGCAGATCACTGTACGCCGCTGCAGTTCTACAGAGCCCTTGTCCAATCCAAAATTGACTATGGGAGTGTGGTTTATGGTTTGGTAGCGCCTTCAGCATTGCATTTACTCGACCCTGTGCACCACTGTGGGGTTCAATTAGCGACAGCAGCTTTTAGGACCTTTTAGGACTAGTCCTGTGACCAGTGTACTGGTGGAGGCTGGTGTCCCTCCACTGCAGATCAGACGTGCGCGACTGCCCCTCAGTTACACAGCACACATTCATAGTTCACCTGAGCATCCAGATTAACATCTACTTTTACCACCTGCGGCAGTCCAACTCCCACATCCACGTCCCAGATTGGGCCTAACGATTGTGGTTCACGTGTGGTCCCTTCTCTCCGAACTGGAGTCCTTCCCTTTACCACCTCTACTTGAGGTCTATTCACATGCACCTCCACGGTGTACGCCTCGGACACAGCTTTGTCTGGACCTGTTGCACGGTGCTAAGTACTCCGTTAACCCCGCCACTCTCTGCTCTCACTTCCTCTCGATTCTTGACGTGTTCCGGGACTCTGAAGTGGTTTACATTGACAACTCAATGGCTGATGGTCACGTAGGCTTCGCATATTTTCATGGAGGGCAAGTTGAGCACCACTCCTTGCCAGTTGGTTGCAGTGTTTTCACTGCAGAGCTGGTGGCCATATCTCGTGCTCTTGAGTACATCCGCTCATGCCCTGGAGAGTAATTTCTCCTGTGTACTGACTCATTGAGCAGCCTACAAGCTATCCATCAGTGCTACCCACTCCACTCTCTGGTAGCGTCCATTCGGGAGTCCATCTATGCCCTGGGACCGTCCCACCATTCCTTGGTGTTTGTGTGGACCCCAGGACACGTCGGAATCCCCGGCAACGAACTTGCAGACAGGCTGGCCAAACAGGTGATGCACAAACTGCTTCTGGAGATAGGCATCTCTGAAGCTGACCTGCAGGGTTTTCCAGCTTTGGGAGATGGAATGGCATAACAGCACGCAAAACAAACTGTATGTCATTAAGGAGGCTATGAATATGTGGAAGTCTTCCATGCAGGCCTCTTGCAGGGAATCAGTTGTCACCTGCCGGCTACACATTGGCCATACGTGGCTAACATGTGGGTACCTACTCCGGTGCAAGTACCTACCTCAGTGTTGCTGTGGCTCCCAAATGACAGTCGTCCACCTCTTGCTGGACTACACACTTTTAGCCGCTCTGCAGCAGACTTTTAACTTTCCCAGCACCCAGCCTTCAGTGTTGGATGACAATGCCTCCAAAGCATCTTTAGTCTCATGTTTTATTTGTGAGAGTGGGTTTTATACTTCTACGTAGGTTTTAGCGCATGTCCTTTGTCCCTCTGTGTCCTTTACCATAGTGCTTTTAGGTTCGAGATTTTCAAGGTGTGGAAGAGAGGCTAGCTTTCCCTCTTTATTATTGTGGTTTGCCAGCCACTGTGATCTGCTTTCATGTTTCACTCTCTTCTGTTTCTAGTTTCTCTGTTGTTTTCTTGTCCTCTTCTGTGCCTTTTAGTGTTTGTTACCTTCCCTTCGTTCTTATATCTTTTCATTTCTTTCCGTTTTGTGTTATATGTTTAGTCCATTTTATTCTCACACTTGTGGTATTGTTTTATTAGGAACAAGGGACCGATGACCTGGTAGTTTGGTCCCTTATTCTGCCTTTAAACAAACTGACCAACCAACCAGACCTGTGACTGGATTCAAGACTTTCTTGCAGATAGAACTCAACATGTCGCTCATAATGGAACTAAATCGTCAGAGGTAAAGGTAATATCCAAAGTGCCACAAGGAAGTATTATAGGGCAATTGCTATTCACATTATACATAAATGATCTATTAGAAAGTGTTGGATGCTCTTTAAGGCTATTTGCAGATGATTGTTGTTCATACAGAGTAGCAATGCCAGAAGATAGTAAGAATTTGAAGAATGACCTGCAGAGAATTGATGAAGGGTGCAGACTCTGGCAGTTGACCCTGAATGTAAATAAATGCAACATATGGCTCATATATAAGAAAAGAAATCCACTACTGTACAGCTACACAAGTGGCAGGTTTTGAGCACACAACTGATGAATTTTTTTTTTACTGATCAAACACACTACCCCTACACCACTGGTTTAGAGAAGAGTGCAGCTGCTCAAATCAACCACACGGGCGTGTCAGCCTCACCACTGGATCAAGATTCTGCTTAGCAGGCTCTGCATCAGAGACAGAACTTTAACAGGTGGTTTCCTCCTCAGCATATTTTGGCAATGTGTTTATTACATACTGATATTAGGGTAGCTCTCTCTCAATGGAGATTTGCCCACCATCCATACCAGTACTGATTCCAATGTTACAACAGTGCGAAATTGTGTGAACGTTCAGGCCTCATCCCTAAATTGGTGGGGAAGGGAGGCAGATTTAAATACCTTATAACCTGCTCCACAAAGGTTGTCCCCACCCGTAAGACTTTTTGTCAGGGCACTGATGACCATGATGCTGAGAGCCTCTTGCCTCAAACAATCATCATCATTGTCATCATGATATCCTTCTGATATACATTTAAATTTTTGCCATAAAATCTCACTGCTGTCAATTTCAAGTTTTGACTGGCTTTCTGTATCTAGTATTATGAGCATTTCACTGCTCTTAATGAGGTCTACTAACTCTTGCACTTCTTTGCAAATATCTGGCAGTTTACTATTAGGATTTTAATACTCTCACCTGTGAGGAGGCTTTTCTTTTGATCTCACACTGATACTTCTGTGTTTCCCACAGCTATCATTATCTGCGTTGGATGGAGAGTTGCCTAATCTAAGAAACAGTTATGTGCTACCCACTCACAGTCAGCTACATGAGTAGCAGCCTCTGATGTGTAGCACACACATCCTATTTCGGGGGATCGTTCAGTTCTCAACCTTATGGCGCAAGTCCAGGAAGTCGCAGCCTAGCTTATCATAGAACTTTCTAAGTCTCTGGTTTAGTCCTTCCACTCCACTGAGAATCAGAGGGCCACGATCAGTTGTAGGGACAATGCTGCAAATTCTGAGCTTCGTGGAAACAACATGCACAAAGCTGGTATTCTCAACCTTTTCTGCCAGTCACTGGAATGATCCAGGAATGACTTCAGAGCCCAGCTGACACTCTCTTCACATCCAATGTGTATCACAGTCTGCAATAAGTTGCACCCTGTTCCCTCAATGGGTGCTGCAATGGAATTCAACATGCTGAATGAGGCCCCAGGCATGCCCACTGAGTGCACCTGGTGTCCTTTGCTGTCCCTTACTGCCATTTCCCTGAGGCGTTTTCCATATGTTTGAACTGCTGACAATTAACGGAACCTTACCCTTTTGTGTTTGCCTCCTCCTGACAACGGGCAGGTTTCCATGCGACAGGTGACGTTATTCGCAATTGGCCAGTTTCAGTTTAACTAAAAGACAGCATCTCAAACTTGTTGGTTTAGGGGATCGGCCCAACACTCTGAATTGTCTGTGGTCCCTGCCCACCCTGTACAGTATGCCTAGATACTGCCATAAACATAACACTCGCAGTTAAGTGGATGGGTAATAACAGATCCTGTACTTTCTGCTGAGGAGGCAGGGTCCACAGGAGAGCATGGTACTTGAGGTACCTCTGATAGACGTATCACGGGTACACCACTCTTGGGAGCTCTTCCAACACACCAATTCGCAGCAGCTGTCAATTGTTTGTCAGTAGTCAGAGCAATTTCTAGCTGCTTACAAATGTAAACCAACTTGTCCCATGTTTGAGAATTGCATTCACAGTAGTGCTGCATTTTGGATGGTGCGATATATTAAAAGGCAGTGGAAAAAGGGATCTACATTAAACCTGCTGATTATCTTCGAATCTGTTGAGCTAAAACATTGTTCCATTCCTTCACTTGTAGAGGTTGGTTCTTGAAGCTAAAATTTTTGATATCGTAGGTTATCATGGTTCCAAGTGATGTGGTAACTCCTGATGAATTGCCTGAATAGTTAATTTTATTCTCTCACATTTTTCTAGATCACACTGTCTTTACAATTTCCACTTCAAAACCAAAAACTACATTGTTACTGCCAGAAATAAAAACACGTCTGATCAATCCAGAGGCATGCCCACTACTACTCCATTCTGTGGTACTAACAATATTCCAAATAATTTATAATTTTCTTGAAAAATTGATCTTTACCAATTTTTCATTATTTTATAAATGAATCCAGAAGTAAATTTGATAAATAACATCAGATTGGGCAATTATTAATAGGAATTTTAAGTACACCGGATATTTCATAATTTCAAATATTTCTAAAAAGAAAGGTAATTTTAACTGTACATTGTAACAATAAAAATAATTTATTTTTATACGTTTTAGCCTGAAATATAATGTATCATGTACAAAATCAGATATAACTCTTCTTCTTCTTTTAAAAAAAAAGTGAGATAATATTAACCTTCTTACAAATTTGTAAATATCTTTTGGTATCACCTACTTCTCTTGAGGGAAAGTAATGCTAGAGGAGGGTGTCCCTTTACACGGTCCATGACACGTATCAGTAGCAAACTGAAAGAGTGGCAATTTGGAGCCCTCTAAGTCCAGCTAAATTTTTGAACAGCGGACACTGCAGCGAGCCAATAAAAGTCCTTTGAAGTGGTATCAGTATGTGGATGACACATTTGTGTGGTGATGGTGATGGTGATGGTGATTGGTTTGTGTGGCACTCAGCTGCATGGTAATCAGTGCCCATAGAAAGTCCCAGTCTTTATGGAGCCCAATCTAGCCACTGTCGATGATTATAGAAGATATACGCTCAGTCCCCTTTTGTGTCATGTAATCAGGGTGAAGTGAATTGTTTCTTGGTGCATTTAAATAGTATTAATCCAAAGATACAATTTACTGTGGAGACAGAAAGTAATGGACAGCTTAATTTTTGGGATGCTTTAATAACTAAATAGGCAAGTAGGACTTCAGTTCATAAAGTATAAAGGAAAGATACACGTACCAATCTTTAGTTCCATAAGGATTCGGACCGTCATCCCAGGCCGAAGTGAGGTGTCATTAAAACATTGGGTGAACAGGGCTGACAAAATCTGAGAGCCAGTTTATTTTCGAGAGGAACTAAATCATTTGTCAACAGCTTTTAAGAAAAACTAATACACTGATAAGAGAGAGATCGAGCACTCCATCATAGAAGAAAGATGTCCAAAAACATCCAACAACCACCACCATTGGGTGGGAAAGTTTTTCTTCAATTTATTTACAATATTATGGAGCATATTGGGAAAGTTCTGGCCACTCTTCAGACCCACCAAGCAGATTAGTGAATGTTTAACATCTGTGTGAGATGCACAGCACCCTTTTGCAACACCTGGGGTGTATAAAAATGTGTGTTGTTGTAAAAGGTTTATATTGGAACAACAAAAATAAGTGTTAATTTTCTCTTAACAGAACACAAACTAACAAATCGGCTTTACCAGAACATGGTTTTTTAAGATGGCAATCACAAAATAAAATTTAGTGAAATGAGTGTGTTAGCTAAGACATCACATTATTATGCATGTATGTACAGAAAAAGCCATAGAGATTTATAAACACCACAATAATTTTAGCAAAAATGAAGGCTTAAAGTTGGATAAGGTATGGTGTTGGCTTTGTACCGATGATGTGACAATAGATTATCTTTGATTGAGATTAATGTTGTTAGTGAGTTTTACTGCAAAAGCATACACTGAGTAGAGGCATCCTCTATTTATAAACTGGACCTCCAAACACTCGTAGCCAGACATGGCTCGACTCAGATGATGTTGCCTGCAGTTGGCAATGAAACATCAGGAGGAAGAATTTCTACTGTTCAACCATTGCCTCTTAGCCTGGAAGTTTAATTAATCACCCATAATACTTTTGCATTATGATATCATATAACGTCCCACCCTCCACTCCACTTACATCTTCACTACTGAATGTGTAAATCTGACTTGGGTTTTTGCACAGCACGTTAACAATATTCACAGGATTAACCCTCAACTCATTAGGTGTGGTCTCTCAGAGCAAACGGAAATTTTTGAACTCTCTCCAAGGCCAGTTGTGGTGGAATGCTTCTATGCTCCACCTAACCTCCTTAAATTGCCAAGCGTATGATGTTTTGTTGTCAATTGCATTATCACCTTCTGTGTTTATTGTTGTCATGTGATACTGATTGGCATTGGAGTCTCCTGGACCATGCCTCGTGAACTACATACCGTATAGCCCAAAACGTGTTGGTGCGATTGTCATTTTTAGCTTTCCCGAGTTTGATGAAATTGTTAGTTGGTCTATGGAGGAACGTGTCTGTGATATAGATCAAGAAATAAATGAAGACAGTGATTTTACATAAGCCAGTGACCACAGTTCTGCTATTGAACTAGAGTATCATTCGGAGGAAGAACTTCAGGAAAGCTGTGATGAGGATGTCTGTTTCTTCAACCAAATACTTAATGTGTTAAAATAAAATGTGTACGGAGTGGTGATAAGAAAAAATTGTTCCTAGCAATTAATTTCAATTTGAAAAAGCTTTTTTGTCCCTATCAGGTGGACTTTTTATGTGCAATTTCAAACCCTGGACATTAGATTTAATTGTAAATTTATTTGCTACGGAGATTGTATAATTTTCAGGATGTAAAATTCAGTACTCTAACAGTCTGTTTATGTGTACTATTTAAAAGAACCACACAAAATTATGTGCTGTTGTGTGATGAATAGTCAAATGCTGCAGGCTTTGTTTAGTGCAGTAAAATAAACTAGAAGCATTTAGACAACACTTAAATAATTGTAAAAATAAATGTTATATAGCATAAATTAAAAATTTCAAATCATTATTGCCTTGATCCCAGTTTAAACATCGGGCTCCCAGAGACCCCTCCTTGTGGTATGAAATGGAAAAAAATTCCCACGCTTCATGACAGAGCATAAGGGAACAATGCAGGGGACCTGCACCGCCATACTAGGCAGGGTCCTAATGGAGGTGGTTTGCCATTGCCTTCCTCCAACTGTAATGTGGATGGGTGGATGATGATGATGATGATGATGATGATGATGATGATGATGATGATGATGACACAACAACACCCAGTCATCTCGGGGCAGGTGAAAAATCCCTGACCCCGCCATAATCGAACCTGGGACCCAATGCTCGGGAAGCGAGAACGCTACCGCGAGACCACGAGCTGTGGAGCTCATGGCATATGTTACAGAAAAGTCACCTCTTGAGTTACAGGGTAAATGACTTCCATCTGTTGATACACTACCAAATACAGCAGCGGCCTCGTTTGTACTGTGTGTACAGTTACAATGCAGTGAGGCCAGTACACTGATGCTAGCAGTCACATATGTGTTGTTATGGGTGAATACTATAGATAACCACTAGGAGCGATACATCACCATGTTTTAAGTATGTTTGTAGTTGGTTTTAGGTGTATGAACTTGCAATAGTTCCCATGTCAGTAGTGAGGTGTTGGCTGTCATCAGTATGCTCTGATGACTGTTTGTGCCCTCTGGGAAGCTCTTCATAACTATATTGTGCTGTAAAAAATCATTTACACACATCATAGTGACAAGCTCAGTGTACTGACCAGAATTTGCTTAGTGAGCTACAGTGAGAGAACAGAAAGATTAGGGAATGGTTCAAGAATGGACAAACCAACATTTCAATTTGTCTTTGTGACAGTAATCTCACATTTTTGTTGGTAAGTAGTGTGGGATAGGGTAAGGATGACCTGCAAACATGGAAAACACTAAGGAACACTCAGCCACATAGTTTGTCGATTGCAAACATAACTTGATATCTAGTGGGGTTATACAACGTGATGTCCAGTCAGAGCTGTGTGCCTGTGTCAACCCGTGTCATTTCTGTGGAAATAACACTGTACCTGCATTTTTTGACCTGGAGAAAATGTAAACTACATGCTGGTGGACTGGTATACTATGTACTCTCTACACATGGGGCTTCTGAGGCCGCCTGCACCATTCCCTTCAGGAATTTTTAAAAGACAACTTTCAAGGTACATAAGGGTTTTGGCTTGTCAAACCCATTTATCCAGGAAAATGCTGTGCCTCAGGGATCCGTCCTGAGTGTTGTCCTCCTTGCTGTCACCTTTGATACTGTTATGGCCTGTATCTCACAGGGCATATCCGGCTCCCTTTTCATTGATGATTTTTCGATCTATTGCACTTTCCCACAGACTGGTCTCGTTGAGCAGTGTCTTCAGTGATGTCTTGATTGTCTTTACTCATGGAGCATTGACAAAGGCTTTTGCTTTTCCACTGACAAAACTGTTTGTATGAATTTCTTCCACTGTCTTTACATCTTGAGCCTGTTGCTCTTCTGTCTGCTGAAACTGTGAAATTCCTGGGGCTCATGTTTGATAGGAAATTTTCTTAGTCCTCCCACGTCTTACTTGGCTGCCTGCTATACCCTGTCCCTCAATGTTCCATCAACAGCACTTCCTGGGGAGTGGATTGGACCTTTCTCCTCCAGTCCTACAGATCCCTTGTCCATTCAAAACTAGGCTATCGGTGTTCTTTTTATGCATCCATCTTACACCATCATGGCATCTGTTTGGCTACTGAAGCATTTTACGCTAGCCCAATTGAGAGTATGAATGCAGAAGCTGCTGAATTACCACAGTCATACTGGTGTGATGTTCTTCTCAACAGGTGCACATGGTGTTTGTCTGCCATGCCTGGCTACCCATCCTCTGCCCTTTTTTTTTTTGATGATTCTTTTCACCACCAGTGTTAGGTGCATCCTTCTTCTGTTACTTCCCTTTTGGCTATTGCTCCAGCTGCTTAAATACATGCTACCTGACACTTTACCAACCTCGGCCTCTTGCGGCAGCCTGTGTTCACTCCAGACTTCGTAAGAACACTAATCCAGATTTGATCTATTGCACAAGTTTCTCAACCTTCGCACAGAATGTAGCAATAGTACATTTGTGTACACTGATGGCCGCCAGACTGATTGTGGTGTCACGTGTGCCTTTGTCATTTGCATTGACAAATTTCGGTACCAGCTTCCAGAACACAGCTTAGTATTTACAGCAGAACTCTTTGTTCTGTATCAAGCCACGCATTACATTTGGCAATGCAGGCTTTTCAATTGTCATCTGCTCCAGTTCTCTCGTATCCCTTCAGATCCTCTGTGTGCTGCACAAGGTCCATCCCTTAGGGCAACTGGTTGAAGAAAGCTTCCACTTGCTCACTCTTTATGGAGATACTGTGATGTTTATGTGGGTACCTGGTCATGTCCGTCTGATCAGAAACGCAGCTTCTCTTGTTGCTGCCAAGGCAACAGACTACCTCAGCCTGCTAGTTCTTCCATACCGTCTGATGATCTCTGTGTTGCCATCAGTCCGCAGGTACTACCCTTGGGCATCACCACTGGTCCCCCCCTTCATGCGAACAAGCTCCAGGAAAGTCCAGCTGCTTGTCATCAGCCTTTGACAGTTTGGCATTTCCTGACTGAATTCCCTTTTTTTTCAACCACTTATCTTCTCATTTATGATTGCTGCCTGAGTTATTACCCATTTTAGCGAAAGCTGCACACGTGGTTGACCCTGTCTTACCTTCCATCTATTGTAGCAATACAGCAAATGACATTTAATATTTAGTTCAGGACCTCTGTTGTCTCTATGGGAAATTTTGTGCAACTTTCTCCACAAGGAATTTTTCAGTTTTAACTGTCTCTCTTCTGTAGATTCGACTTAATGTGCACTTACTTTTAACTTTTTTTTTCTTCTTAGTTTTCAGATGCTCTGACATGGGCACATATGACCTTAGTTGTTCTTGTGCCCTAGAATAAAACAAATAAAACAATCAAAGTGTCAAGAATATACTTGATGGGGTTTCAAAAAACAAATTCAAATTCAAATTGAATTTCATCAAGATTTCAGATGTGGGACCCTTTTGCAGCTTTGACTGGACTCCCTTTATGAGTGCTGACAGGAAATGCACAATTGGGTTCTTTAGAAGTGAAGCAGTGTTTCTTCATGAAAAAGGAACTATTGAACTCAGTGTCCATGACTTAGTGTGAAAAACTGAAGTGATTTGTGTAATTTGATATAACAGAACCCTGGAAATGGGGCAAAAATAGTTAATGTAGCTGATGTAAATCAAATAAAGTAATTCCATTGGCACCTTTTGATCTGTATTTTCAGAACCTTCTTGCCCCTTTGTGGCCATAACATATGGTTTACAATCCTTTTACTTTAACCATTTTTTAGGGGAAGAATAAAGGAAAAATATGTGAAAGATATACTTGGCTAAATGACATACTTAGATAATTTAAAAGTAAAATAGTTCATACACTGGAATAAGATATTTGTTCTATTACATTGTAGTGGTAAAATTGAGCAAATTGGAATATATTTTGCAGTAAATATTTAATTATCAGTCCTTTGCCTTTTAACAATGACAGTATTGCTGAACAGCCTTGAATTCTCTGCATAACAGTTCCTGTTGACACATGCACTGATGACTAAGTTTATTATAAATCAGCATTGTACTGTAAGTGACACTTGCATGGCATTATTGTTAGCCATCTGCCTCCGGGCCACCCCTCTTACAGATTTTCAGGAAAACCAAGCAGATCTATGCTGATCTATCTTACTTCTTCATCACAGTTGGACTTGTAGCAATATAACTGATTTTAATTGTGAATATTGTCTTTTTAATTAATAATATAAGATGATTTGAATCACTAGCACATTAGTAAATCCACAAACCATTAATTCTTACTGCAAAAATGCTTTTAGTTTGTATAAGTTGTTAAGCTTGGATATATTCATTCAATGGTGTCATGTTTCTCTAACTAAGACTCAAGAAATTGAAATTCCATTTCAAACTTAGTGAAGAGGTGGGACATTGAAAGACAGCAAGTACCATCATATAAAATCAGTGTCACTGACAGGGTTTAGATCTTGTTTTCCTGTCAGATCTCTAACACTACCAGTTTGTTGTTTTCCTCCTCCATTTGGCCTCCTGTCTCTCTTCTGCATTCTGATTCTCATCTGAGATCATGAAAACTTTGTACTGCCTGTCCCAATTTGTCGTTAGCATTGACTGAATTTTTAAAGATGATTTCAATATTTCATTTATATTTACTGATTTAGCCTATATGACGACTGCAGGGTTGTCTTACTGACCTCCAAAGTGGGAGACAGTGCCACTTTCTTCCAAGGTTGTCTTCAGTGTGGCTATTGTGTGAGGATGAACACTGAGCAGCAACATACCTTCCAGCAGCAGGTCAAACATGTTCTTTTATGCAGTTCATATTGATGCTCAAGCTAACTGACTGTGCTAGATTGCCATGTGAAATGTATATTTAAGTGATGAGCCTCATATGATTGAATTTTGTTGCAAGAAGAATGAAATAGTCACCTACTGCTCCAGTGTAACTGTGGTCGCAGGTTCGAATCCTGCCTCGGGCATGGATGTGTGTGATGTCCTTAGGTTAGTTAGGTTTAAGTAGTTCTAAGTTCTAGGGGACTGATGACCACAGCAGTTGAGTCCCATAGTGCTCAGAGCCATTTGAACCATTTTTTTGCTCCAGTGTAAACTTAGAGGTGGACTGTGTTGTGTCTTCCAAAATGTGGAGTTTCAATGGAGTAATTAAAACACAGTAGGATAGAAGAGCTCATGTCAAAGAATTGGATAAGTAGTTCACTGTGACTTTTCATATTAGAGCACAGCATTACACATACACCTAAAATTAAGTAGCTTGTCCCCAAGTTGCCCTGGAAAGGAAAGTTGCTACTCACCATTAAACAGAGATGCTGAGTTGGAGATAGGCACAACAAAAAGATTGTCACAAATATAACTGGTTATAGTAGTTACAGGTACTCCTTTTAGGGTATGCAGTACTGTAGTCCAGTGTAACACAAATGAATATTGACAAATACTTAACACAGGTTTGTGTTTGCTTTTACTTCCAGTTCCAAGAACATCTACCAGCCAGGGAAAGTAGCTGTTTTTTATGCCGTGAACTGGTGGGAATTACGGGGACTCCCATGACTGCCCTCACCAGCACCAGCAGAATCAGCTTCAGCCAGAGGTTGGGTGAAATTATACATATGTGGAACGTAGAAATTGACAGAAAAGGAATGCTCTGTGAAACATGCTGTTCACAAATTAATGAGATAGATGAGAAGGAAATGCGAGTAAAGCAGCTGAAGGAATTAATTATACTCCGTGTGCTCCCCAGGGACCCTGATTATGGTAAGCACTGCAGATGTTACACAAATGAATCACATTATCTGATTTTTAGTGTTTATGATAATTTTGTCTTGAAACAAATTATTGTGATTTCAGCACATGGGAAAGGGTGGGGAGGGGAATGGTGTGATCATTCTACTTGAGAGTGGTTTATGGCTGTTATGGAACACTGAGTACCCTGCTATTTTGGCGGAACACCTTGCTTATTTTGAAGGTTAATAAATGTAAAAGACTGAGAATCCTGTTTTATTCAGTGATTTCTTCAATTTTAAATTATAACAAACAACATAGAGATCAGAACAAAGCAAAAAATCCTATTACAGTTTTCCAAAAAGTTTTATTGTTCTGGTACCCTGGTTGGAGACAGTAAGAAAATTATGAAACATGTCCAGTGAAATGTTCTAAACAGCATTACTCTCCTTTGATTTTCATAACATTTACTCTTGTGCTCCTAAATCCAGAAATTTAGGTGTAAAAAAAAAAAAGAAAACAAGTTCACAAGAGATGGCATGCAGTATGGCATCTGAACTACAGAATTCTTTATACTGTGCACCTAAATGTGTTAATCATTGGCCTAGTTCTTTGCAACCTTCATCAGAAACAGCTTTGAGGACTCGTGTCTTTGGCACACATTGCAACACACTTCTGTGTTATACTATTGTTTATTACTTCCACTATCTCCGAAGGAGCTGTGTCAGTGTGGGTTTTATCACAAATGTGTTGCTTTAAATGAGTGGTTCCTGACAGGAAACAAAATAATGCAAAGCTGTATATGTGGAATACGTACCTACTAGACGTGATGTTTCCATCCCTAACCAATCAAAATGTACTCTATACTTCACTGATTAGATCCCCCCTATTTACTTCCTCAATGTGTATGCATTGATTCCAGTCTTACTCCTCACTGCATTGGCTGTCTCATGTTGCAAGATTATTTACACATAAATGAGAAGATATTGCTGGATGTAGACAAGCATTATAGACATATTGAATGTCTTTGGAGTGAAACATTATTGAGGCCTGATGAAATAAATTTGACTTCTACTGCAATAGCACATTGAAACAACTGAATAGTGACAGGTGAAAATTTCTTTTGCACTCTGGGTATCAGTCTGTTTCCTTCCTAACCCAAATCTCCACAGTAGTGTACCCTATATATTACTCTTCTTTGCTTGCAGGTCTACTGTACTCCTGTGGGATATCTGACATTGCAGTGCATTTGGACTGAAAGGCCAATATTACATCAGGCATGAATATTTATAAAAGTGTGGTGTCTGTTCCTTTGGATGCTTATTTATTTATTTATTTATTTATTTATTTATTTATTTATTTATTTATTTATTTATTTATTTATGCAGCATCCAATAGATTACACATGTGATATAGGATTTGTCATTTGATTACACGTAACACATAACAACACATACACATAATAAATGGACAAACACGTACAAACAGCAAAACAAATTACATACACATAGTACATAAATAGTGTACAAAAACTTATTACACAAAAACAAAAGTACGTGCTCATGATAAACAATTATAGATCATGAACTACGCCTTATACACAAAACGTATTATGGATGTTTAACAGATTTTCTATAAGTACCATAATTCTGAATTTGAAAACATAATTAAATTAGTTTAAATTTTTTAAAAATAAGTACAGGTTTCAATCCACAGTCTGAGACAGGTATTCATTTACACGGTAGTAGCATTTTTCCATCAAGTATTTTTTTTTTACTTCATGCTTGAAATTATTTTTGCCTTTCAATTCTTTAATTTGAGATGAAATTGCATTTAAAAGCTTTATTCCTAAGTGGCTAACATGTTTCTGACTTCTAGTTTTTGCTACATAGGGAATGTGGAAGTCTTTACCATGCCTTGTATTGTGATCATGGTAGCTTGAGTTGGTTTGGAGATCGCAGTTATTTTTACTGATCATTTCCAGGCATTTAGAAATATATATCAATGGTATTGTCAGTATCTTTAGTTGTCTGAATAAGGGTCTACAGTGAGTTTGTGGTGGGCTGTGTGTCACGATAAGAATAGCTCTTTTTTGCATCATAAAAATTTCATTTAGTGTTCACCTGGTTTTTCCCCAAAAACGTATGCCATAGCTTGCAACTGATTGGAAATAACTAAAGTACACCACTCTAATACATTCCTTGCTACATACCTTGGCTATTATTCTTAAGGCAAAACATGCTGAGCTAAGTTTCTGAGTAAGATATACACTGTGTTCATTCCAGTTTAAATCTTGGTTAATTCGCATTCCCAGAAACTATTTTTGAACGATTACAATTTTCAGTAGACAAAAATCGTTTGTACTCCTTTTTATTTTCCTCCTCCTTGGGCATTGCAGTGAGATTAAAGGTTAGTGCATTATGATCTGATAATCCTATATTCACATTTGTAACTGCAAATTCATGTGTGACCATATTTGAGAAGATGTTATGTATTAGGCTTTCACTGAAATCTGTTGTTCTAGTGGGAACTGATACGTGGGGGAACATGTTGAAGCTTTTTAGCATGTATAAAAACTTTTTTACTGAACTATGGACCAATAGATTAATATTAGTCACCACAAAGAATTTTGGTTGAGTTCTCATTTGAGAAAGTGTTGAGCATTTCTTCCAAATTCTTAAGAAAGACTTCAGTATCTCCAGATGGTGATCTGTAAATTGCTGCAACAATTATTTTCTTCTTTAAACTATATAACTGAATGGCTACTGCTTCAAAATCCTTTTCTATGATTGTTTAGCCTTGTATCTTAACTTAAATTTAAGCTTGGGATTTAGATAAATGCATACACCACCACCTTTGGCATTTTGCCTACGGTACTGACTGGTAAGTTTATATTATGTGTGACCAAAAGGATTTAAACTATATCTGTACATTATATAAGGCTCAGTCACAACTTCTGTGCATGGCTATGACAGGTGGTGTGGGCAGCCTATCACGTTAGGCTGCGGTCACCTGATCTCACATTTTGTACTCACTTACTCAGTTGTGCAGGACTCTGACACTTGTCTCACTCCTCTGTCAACACAGCTTCCCTTTCATGTCATTTGTCTCCTAACACTGCAGTCAGGTGTTACGTGGTGTAACTATTTAATACAGTGATGTATTATATTCTGTACCTTATCTTCTATACTTCTTCTCAAACTCTGTTATAATTACTTTAAAAATCAAAATTGATGTCTCTGATGCATCACATTTTTATAAATAACTTACTATGCCACTTTCGACTCAACAAATTATTTATTCCCTTCATCATCACACTCATGAACTACACTAAAATATCACCTTCATTCAGTAAAAAAAGACACAATAATTTTGAAGGTACCTCTTCTGTGTCTCACAACATACATCAGTTGTTGCACTAACTCTCCTTCGGCAGCCTATGCCTTTACGGGACAGTGTGGTGACACCACAGAATACTTATTACCACAGCATATAGTTTCTCACCCAAAGCTGCTGCGATAGCTGTACAGTGCTGAAGGTGCATACTGTCCCCCGATGTAAGTCACCACACACAAAATAGAAATAACACTAATGAACAATATCTGTACATTTATGTTTGACATGTTGTTTTCTGTTACTCTTTTCATAATATGTACATAACACATCTTTCAAAATGGCATTCATTGATCAGAAGTCATTGATATGTGCATCTCTTTTCTGGAGTAGTATGTACAAGCAGTCTGTGAACATTGTGTCCCAGTGAACACAGTCCAAAGTTATTTTAAATTTTTTTTCCGTATGCCATGAATGTGGATTTCTTTTCGTAACTATGGCTTATGAGATTGGTTATATCCTCAGTACAGCATTGTCCATGATAAAAAAAATACACAAATTTACCTTTAATTGCAGCCATAATTTAAGAGCATGCCACTAAAGTGTACATAAAGTACTTGAAAGATGTTTTCCTCTCTGTGTGTACAATAGTAGGCAGTGCACAACCACAGCGGGTACGGACACCAGAGGCTGGACCCAGTACTGGGCCTGGGGACATTCCTGCAGCAAAGTCACCTAGTGAGTAAGAGTAAATTTGCCCATAATTGCAGCCATAATATAAGAGCATGTCACTAAAGCAGTACATAAAGTACTTAAGATGTTTTCCTCTCTGCATGTTCAATAGTAGGCAGTGCAGAACCACAACGGGTACGGACACCGGAGGCTGGACCCAGTACTGGGCCTGGGGACATTCCTGCAGCAAAGTCACCTAGTGAGTAAGAGTAAATTTGCCCATAATTGCAGCCATAATTTAAGAGCATGTCACTAAAGCAGTACATAAAGTACTTAAGATGTTTTCCTCTCTTCATGTTCAATAGTAGGCAGTGCAGAACCACAACGGGTACGGACACCGGAGGCTGGACCCAGTACTGGGCCTGGGGACATTCCTGCAGCAAAGTCACCTAGTGAGTAAGAGTAAATTTGCCCATAATTGCAGCCATAATTTAAGAGCATGTCACTAAAGCAGTACATAAAGTACTTAAGATGTTTTCCTCTCTGCATGTTCAATAGTAGGCAGTGCAGAACCACAACGGGTACGGACACCGGAGGCTGGACCCAGTACTGGGCCTGGGGACATTCCTGCAGCAAAGTCACCTAGTGAGTAAGAGTAAATTTGCCCATAATTGCAGCCATAATTTAAGAGCATGTCACTAAAGCAGTACATAAAGTACTTAAGATGTTTTCCTCTCTTCATGTTCAATAGTAGGCAGTGCAGAACCACAACGGGTACGGACACCGGAGGCTGGACCCAGTACTGGGCCTGGGGACATTCCTGCAGCAAAGTCACCTAGTGAGTAAGAGTAAATTTGCCCATAATTGCAGCCATAATTTAAGAGCATGTCACTAAAGCAGTACATAAAGTACTTAAGATGTTTTCCTCTCTGCATGTTCAATAGTAGGCAGTGCAGAGCCACAGCAGTTACAGTCACCAGAGGCTGGACCCAGTACTGGGGAAATACGTGCAGCAAAGTCACCTGGTGCGTAAGAGTAAGAGCCCACTGTGCGAGGCGTGCATTCCTGCTCTGTATACTAGTGAATCAAATGTATCTGGACACCTATTAGTGGACATTAAGATTGTGTGTTCTCCTTTATGAGGATTTGACTTTTCTGGGGACACTGACTTTTCAAAATCTCTGTGGATGGATGCCAGCCCATTCTTCCTTGATAGCTGATACCAGAGAAGGTAGAAGTGTTGGAAACAGGGTATGGAGTGAAGATGCCATTATAACTAATTCCTAAGATGATCCATTGCTTTCAGCTTGGAACATTGGCAGGCAAGTCTTCTTCAGGAATGCCACTGGTTATAAGCCTTTGCCTAGCAATGCTGATTCATGAGAGGCACCATTGTTGAGCTGATCAAATCAGTCATTGTCTGTGAACTGTTCCCCTGCTGTGTATAGTACACAATACTGTCAAATATATACTTACCCTTCTGCATTTATCATATCCTGAAGTGCAATAAGGGGAGAACAAGTTAAGGAGGAGAAATTGCATATTGTTACAATGCCTGCTCTGCACTGCATTGTTGGCAGTAGAGAAAATGGCAGATAATGTTCACTTACTAGTCACCACATCCAAATTCTTCCGTCAGATAGCCATGGAGTATAGCACTGTTCGTCACTCCAAATCTCGTTTCCTCTCATCCACTCTCCAGTAGTCATAGATTTTTATGCTACACTCAGTGTGGCTTTATGTTGAACAGAAATATGTTGTTTCCAGAAGCTGCTCAGTCAATGTAACCAGTTTTTCTAACTCCCTGTACACAGCCATTTCCTTAGGGGGCTCCTAGCTGCACTTCAAAACTGAAGAGTGACTGCAGCAGCTAATAGCAAGCTGGTTTTTACTATTTCCTACCGCAATGCAAGAAGCACTTGTCCATCAGCATACTGTATGTGCCTGGACTTCATTTAGCATTGGCTGTTCCTTCACATTTCCACTTAACTGGCACATCACGGACAGCTTACTTTTGAAGGTTTGGAAGGGCTGAAAGGCATCCCTGTATTAATTATTCAGGTGGAATGCAAAGACAAGTCCATGTTCAGTGTACTCAGATCCCTGACTGATGAATTCTGCTTACAAAACAGTATTACCTGCCACTTCCTATAATAGTAGATCCACCTCTCATTGAAGTAAAGTGCTCAGTTCCCTGTTACATAAGGGTGTCCAGGTATTTTGATTGGATAGTGTGTTGATAGTTCTTATCTATGTTATTTCTGCAACCCCTTAGTCAGTCCACCATACACAATTGAATTAGAATCCAGAAATCATAATATATTTTATTATAATTAAGTCTTTGAACATAGAGAACTTTGATTTGGGGCAGGTAGTTACTGACTTACAGAAATACAAAGTTTGCTTATAAAGCAGTGGGAATACATGTGCTGAGAATTACTGGGAGGGAAAAGGAAACAGACAAATGGACAGGGAACAGACAGGAGTTGGAGACATAGTGGGAAGGTAGTGGAGATGAGAGATACATGTAGTGAGTGAGTGAGGGAGTGAGTGACAGATAGGATGAGACAATTACATGCTCCTATCCTAGAGAGGTGAGTGGGAGGAACATTGAGGTGACAGTCTGGTGCGAGGCATTAAGTGGATATCAGTCTACATGGACTACAAGCAGCAATGCCTGTAGCTTGAGACCAGAATACCAGGAGAAGATAGGGAAGAGGCTTAATCAAACAGTGGGACTCCAATGAATGATGATTTGAGTAGAAGAAGGTGAGGATGATTTGTATTTCAAAACTGAACATTTATGTACATCCTATTAGGGTAGTAACTTAAATGAAATATTGGGGTGTGAATCTAGTTCATAAATGGCCTTAGCTGATACGTTCAGCACTACCATATGAGTTACTTGATACTAACATTTTCAGTGGCTCCCTTGATCTTTCTGTGATCAATCAGACATAAAGGTCCTGCCAAAATGTTTGTTTAAAAGTTTGCACAACCATAGGAATTTCCCATTTCATTGCATACCGTGATCTGTTGTTCAGTTTATGTAAAATTTGAACCCAGAAGCTGACAGGTGATGCTAGAATGTGTTTTTTCTTTGTTGGTACAGAAGTGAGTACAGTATGTTTTGTAGAAGGAGCTTCCTATCTTTTGCTTAACTGTGGGTGGAAAAGACAGTGTAGATACTATTTATTTTTGTTACATTATTTGCTAGGTACATACTATTTGACATATATTTTCACTGATAAATTATTCTTGAAGAAAACTGATGTCTGTGTCCTGTAACTAAAATTAATGCATGTCTTTATTAATGAAAACTATATCAAAATCGTGACTGTAGTTGGAGATCTGCCACAACAAATGTACAGATACTGTTCTTTTGATGTATTGTTTTTCTTCTTTCTCCTGAGATAGTGTACTGGAGACATTTGTTTTCTTTTTCTTATTTTGTCTTGGATGTCTCAGTAGTTTTTTGGAATAAATTGTTTACAATTATTTATGTAGCTGTCTTTTTGAATTAAGGGTAGGGTGGTTATGAAGAATCCAGTCAGCAGAAATAAGGTTTCTGTGATCTACTTTATAACATATAAAAGCTGATCACCTCTGAAATGAAAATGCTGGGAGTATATTATAGAGTGGAAACAACTGAAGCACGTGCGACAAATGTGTCAATACATGTGGAGAGAATGGCTGATAATACGGTATCATTTTCTGTTCACTAGACTTGTCTCTGGTGCCAGTACCTTTGTTCATAAAATATTTCCCATCAAGACTTTCACTACAGTTTGATCCCAGACCAATCTGTTTGTCTTTCTGTCTCACCTCTCTACAGGGAGTCCAGCAGGGAGCTGCCTTGCCCCATCTGCCACACATACTCGTGGTCATATGTCCCACCTAATGTGGATGATCCATGCACAAGGAGAGAAATGTGCTCAGGTAGCCATGAACGTTAGAACTTCATTGCAACACAGAAGGCACATGATTATGTTGGGCAAGTGAAAGAGCTTCATAGTGCAAGCAACATAAAAATAGTCCTGATGTGCTGTAAGGTTGTCACTAATATGAGCTAAGCTGAGCACTGCAAGCTGCACTGGCGATGTCCTAGATTCCAATGTTCTTGTGTTCAGAGGAAAAGTTGTGACTGTAACAGCAGCCAAAAGTATGAACTGTCATCCCCATGGAGGAGATGGCAGTGCCATCCATGAGGCACACACCTGGAAGAAAAATACAGAAATGAGGCCATGACATCAGTAGGGAGGGATGATGTAGTGGAATGGTGCAGGCAGAAAGACACCAGGATAAAGGAATGAAGTGGCACAAGACATTTGAACATGGAGCAAAACCATTCAAACACTACGCAGAAGCACTTGAACACAGAGATGAAGGCTACCTAATAGATCACAAGAAACTGGTAAAAAGTTTCCAGAGACAAAAAAGTAATGAGAAAAGCACAAGAAGAGAGATGTTCCTGAGTAGAGAAGAGGACTAGAGTTTCATTGCAGCACAGATTGTACATACCAACATGCAGCAAATGAAACAACTTTTTGGTGAAGGCAAGGTAGAGAATGCCCTGATGCACGAAAAGATTGCCACTAATTTGAAAAATATTCTTGAAGCTTCCAGTTGAGCACTCTGTCTGTAACAACTGACAAACACTGCTGTAGGCACCTTCAGTGTAGATTGTACCTGCAATGCCAATATTGTGGGCTGCATTCTTATTAATATAGTCATGGCACTCCGAAGTAGATAGTTGATGTTGAGTCTGGAACATTGGTTGGCTGGTGAGCCACTGTACATTCTCCTACAAAGGCTGTGCAGTGGAAAAATACTGTTAAGTTGTCCAGTGTCAGATGTCTCCAGGGTGGAAACCATGTAGTGGCTGTCACTAGCGAGATCAGCTCCACTGAGTGCGAGTTTGTTTCAGGCCTGTTAACACACCAGCAACTGACATACCTCTGTTGTGTGGCATAAGGCAGGATTGTAAAGCACCAGCCAGATGCTAGACCACCCACTTCCACCTCATTCCTATTATGTCTCCTAATCCATCCTGTTCCTATACCCATCAGATTTTCTTTCTGTCTCACCTGATTCTCCTCAGTACTTGTACCCATCCGTAAGTAAAGAAATGAGTGTTACATTGAATGTGTTTGAGGTGGCATTTTTACTGCACAAACAGCAAAAATGTGGTGAGTGATAAACAATTTTGCCATTACTTTCTGTGGGGCATCTGTGAGAAAAATTCATGATAATTTGAAATTATTGGTGAAGTTTCCTGCAAAACACTAAGTGCTCTCATTGTCATATTGGATGAATATAATGTCGGTATATGCCTGCAATCAGTGAAGCTGCATACACAGGCATACACACAGTTCCTAACTGTTAAACTTGCCACAATGTGTTAACTGTGTAACATAAGACTGTATGTTTTACTAAGCAGATTACTACAGGATTTTAAACTTTAAAATTTGATCAATAATTATCTGAAATGATGACAATAAACATTTATTTCTCCCTGACAGTCTCCAGACAGCCAGCCTGCAACTGGAATAAAGTTCTGGCTTTCTGGAAGTCAGTAGTATTGATTGTCATAATAATTGAGTAGATTAGATGCTCAATTATTCACTAATCCATAGGCTCTCTAAAAGAGAGAAACAATAGATTCTGTTCTTTGTCATTTCGTGTTGAAACACTCGTAGTTTATCACTAGTTTGGTTTACTTGTGCAGATAAAGTATTTTTTATATTAACACGCAAATTCTATTTTGTCAATCAGGCCCTGTTAAGGAGGAAGGCACGCGTCCTATCGCTCAGGTGAGTGAAAGTAGCGGCAGCATGTATGAGACTGGCAAGCAAATGTGATTTTCACCAGTAGCAAATAAAGTTTGGTTCTGTGGCATGTAATGAACCCCACACTGCTTCCTGGCCTCCTTCCAGGGTGAGGACATATTTAATCAACTCAGGGCTTTGAACCGTTACAATACTTACTCCTCTTCTGTGCTACTCTGCACACTACCCACATACTTATTCAAATAAACTCCTTTATTCATATCCTATTCATCTCCATTCCAGTCACATTGTATTTCCCATGGCAGTCGGTTTCCTGACATCACAAACTTTGCAAATTCTTTTGCACTGGTAACTGAGATGCTACCTGAAGTCTAAATTACCTGCTAAATGATCCAAAACATTTCTCAAAGACTAATCATATACTGGTGCTTAATTTAAAACAAGAAACTCTCTTCCTCCCCAGGGGGTCCACAACTCTTTTTGTGAATACGTGCGTAGCGAGCACGGGACCCCGAGCTAATGAGGCCTTTCTTCCTTTCCGGGCTGCATACCTTCCCTTTCCGCATCCTTCCCCATCCCCCATCTTCACCCCCTTTCCTCACCTCTGCCTCTTTCCTTCCCTATCTCTCCCTCTGGGAGTATGTTTTGTGCCTACGTGTGGAGACAGGTGCTCGAAACTGTACCAGAGTCTCTCTTCTTCACTTTCTCTGTTGGCAAGTCTTTGTCCTTCCTTTGTCCTTCTCTTTTCCTTATCTCTTCTCTTTACCCTTATCTCCACTGTGGCATTTGAGACCTCTTCTTTCCTTTCCCTTTCTTTATTTTTCCCTTCCTCTTTTTTCCTCCCTGTGTGTGTCTGAAGGCCGACCCACGCATTTCCATGCTTAACCGGTGACGGGGTAACGCGTAATTTCCCACCCCGGGTAGACAGGTAGGACACGTACGTACCCCCTGGTAACGGCCAGGCCCAGCGAGGGGTGATTACCCAAGCTGATACCTTCTGAAAGTGCCGATTGGTCCCTCCGTCCATTTGTTCACACCTCAGGTAACACCTCCCGACAATCACCTAAGGTGAGAGTGCCCTCAGAGAGGGTCCCCACAAGGAAGGAGCGCGCCATCAGAGACGCCGGTAATCATGGGGGATACTTCCGCAATGGTTTCCTCATCTTCTACTATGTCTGCTCAGAAGCATAAGGTCAAAGAGTCTCGGCCACAGACAGTCCTTCCATCGATGCCACAGTTCCTTGTTGTTTCTCGGTCCGACAAAGGTCACGACTTCTCCACAGTCAACCCTTTCATTATTGAGAAAGGTGTTGACGCAATAGCAGGTCCTGTAAATTCTTGTTCCAGATAACGAAATGGCACCTTGTTGTTAGAAACAGTCATTGCCCTCCAGGCACAAAAATTGCTGCGTACTTCACTGCTACACACCCTCCCTGTCCGAGTGGAAGCGGACTACACTTTAAATTCATCATGTGGGGTTGTTTATACATTCTCCCTTGACGGATTGTCCGATGAGGAAATTCAAAACTACCTGTCAGACCAGGGCGTAACGGCTGTTCATAGTCATGAAAAGGGTTGACACAAACATCATTCCAACCCGTACTGTCTTCTTGACATTTGACAAAGTTCAACTCCCATCGACCATAAAAGTGGGCTATGAGATAATTTCCGTTCGCCCTTACATCCCAAACCCTACGCATTGCTATCGGTGTCAGCGGTTCAATCACACCAGCCAGTCCTGTTCCAATCCGGCCAAATGTGTTACGTGTGGCAAGGGTGCCCATGAGGGTGCTTGTCCACCTCCTTCCCCTCGTTGCATCAACTGCATGGGTGACCACGCTGCTTCCTCTCGTGATTGCCCCATTTTTAAAGGCGAAAAGCTCATTCAGGAAATAAGAGTGAAAGGAAAAGGTGTCGACCTTTGCTGCTCGAAAATTATTCGCCAGTCAAAATCCCACTGTGCCTCAGACAGGAAAATACGGCACTGTCCTTGCCTCTCCTTGGCCAGCAAAGGAGGCGGCCACGCAGACTTGCGACCTCACCTTTAGTGACACGGTTGTCAGATCAGCAAGTGCAAAGATCGCCCGTTCAACCTCACCACTTTCGCCTGCCCACTCTATGGCTCACCCTTCATCGGGTTCTGCTAAATCTCGATCCCAAAAGTCAGACACAAAGACTTCGTAAAAAGAGCATACTCGTGTAGATATTTTATGTACCCCAACTTCACAACCATCGGTTCCTCCTTCATCTAAACATCATGTTTCCAAGAAGGCTAATAAGAAACCCAGTTCCTCTCCTTCTCCGCCAAGGCGTGTCTCATCTACAGCACCATCTGGCGGTAACCGCCCTCGGCAGTCTTCTGTGTCACCGAGGCGCACTGCTGGCGGTCGATCAACCGGCCGATCGCTGGTGGCAGGAGCTGCTCCTGAACAGCCTATGGTTCAGGATCATCTGCCTTCGGCTGAATGCCGTTCCGTGCTGTCGGTCGCAGACTGTGAGCAGTCGTTGAGTTGACGGCAACCATGGTCACATTCCTCCATTTTCTGTTCACCCTATGTCCATTATCCACTGGAATATCCACGGCATTCGAGCCACTCAGGATGAATTGACGATCCTCTTATGATCCTACTCGCCGGTCATCTTCTGTCTTAAGGAAACAAAGCTGCGTCCCCACGACTGCTTTTTTCTCCCTCATTTTCAGTCCATCCGATTTGATCTCCCCTCTGTTGAAGGCACTCCAGCACATGGAGGACTTAAGATTCTTCTCCACGATACTCTCCATTATCACCCAATCCCCTTAAACACTTCCTTCCAAGCTGTCTTAATGACAGCTCAACTTCATCTTCATTCTCCTGATGTAATGGCAGTCGTCATGGTGCTGACAGTTCCACGGGGAAGGCACATTGCTGAACAAGAATGAGACAGCGGAATAAACCTGTGGACTGGGTGTTTGTGTTGCCATCATCATTTGTGAAAGTGGCATGACTGGACCATGTAAAATTTGGGAATTCATGTGGATGTTGATAACCATGCCATTGAGAGCCCCCTAACCAGGTATGATCATCATCATCATGGAATAAAACACTGAAATCATCATGAACTGTAAAGAACGATAAAGTAATTAGCGTTATCCCACCCTGCAGAAATGCTGCATCAATCTGCACTACATTTTATGCACAACAGGGAAGTGTGTAAAAGTTTAAAGCCATCATTTGAACTATAAAAGAAGACTTTGTGGTGGTATCCATTGTTCATCGTTACTATAGACATTGTGAGACACCTTTACCAAAGCAATGGGTTACACCATAGTTGATACTAACTAAACATGACAATAAATATTCCTTAAAACTGACAATTACCACTTACTGTTGTCCAACATACTTACTGATTGCAGTTGGGAACTGAGATGTCCACATTTTTGAGCAAATATCACAAACACAAATGACAGGTACTCAAAATTGCAAACACGCATCAAAGTACCTTTCTAGAATGATAGCAGACTCACTCTCCTTCATACATTTATGGCCTGACAAACTTCCTAAAGTCTTCTGAAAATACTTTCCTCGTTGCGAAGTAAGTACCAAGTGAACTACTTCGAGAGGTCTACTTGTCATAGTGGTTGTTATGTTTGACATGTGTTGACCAGTAATTTGATAAGACTACCTTAGTGTACTTCAGAACGTGCATCAAAAATTTTGCAGTGTGATGTAAACGTAACTTTTGTCTTTTGGGATTTGCTTTCAATAATATTAATATAGGTCTCTGGTACATGAAACAGAATCGAATGATCATTCCTGTGGTGTACTTTCAGATCTTGCATTGACTTATTTGCCAGCTGCCATGACCATGGCAAACAGTCCTTTATCCAGTAAGAGGTTTCTTTTTCATACATCTCGTTCTGTAGGACCGATACGTGGTACAAATCTTAAAGGTCATGGAAAGTGTCAGATAATGTTTAAGAAACCAAAAAAGATGAGCCATAAGTTAATGTAAATGCAATCAAGAATGTAACTCAGGAATCAGCTTAATTTTTCAAGGAAATCCTCAACAGAATAGGAAACTCTTCAATTTTGATTTGAAACCACATGGATTACTGCTAAGATGTTTGAATTCGTGTGATAACTTATTGGAAATTGATGCCACAGTATACTGCATGGCTTTCAGCACAAGATTCAAGAAAGTGTGCCCCCAAAGGCAGAATGGATTTCTGCCTAGTGTTAACTGACTGAAAGCTGCTAATTCTTGGGAATAAGCTGATATTGTTAACAAGAAATGACAGCAAAGAATGTATATTTATTGAGAGGCCTATGTCAGATTACCCAGATTAATTAACAGGGGTCGACAGGAGTTACATGAGCTTATACAAGTTACTGCCTGAATCTCCCATTTCTGAGCTCAAACATCCTTTCAGAAATGGAAGAATTACTCCAAAATATACCACCATATATCAGAAGTGAATGAAAATAAGCAAAGTAGACTAATTTTTGGGTCAAACTATCATATACTTCATATACCATTCAAATAGTAATAATGACAGCATTAAGTCTTTGAACAAGATTCTGAATGAGTTTTCCACAACAGTTCTCTATCTAGCTGAACATGTAGAAATCTGAACTGTTACATTTCACTAATCTTACGGCCATTCTGTAAAATTAAAATGGCAGGTTTTGTTGAATTGTTTGTTAGAAATGGTAAAAACTCATTTTTGCTTTGATTTAGCATTAGTTTATTATCTACAAGTGATGAACCAGTGTTCGAACTTCAATAATTGAAACAATGCCAACATTTCCAAGGACAGCTATATTGCAGAAAACCCACACCATTCTGTCAAGGTATATAGGCCTCGATGAATGTGTTTTGTGACAGCTGAATACGCTGCCAAAGGTACCATGTATATAAACACACAGCTGTAAACTCTGTTCATTAAACGTTATACTAGTTCAGACAGTAGTTTGGCATTGGTGACTGATCAGCAGGAGGATGATCTGTGAGAATTTGAAAAGCACCTTGAGTCTGATATGGTTACATATTCCTTCCAGTGAGTGGAAGCCCAGTGGTGCACTACATTTTCTCACATCATGTTGAGAGTATCTGAAATACCCCAACAATTACAGTAAAATATGCATTTATAAAGTTTTTAACCTTGTATGTTGGGACGGGGATGCCCTCTCCCAGGAGTTGAATAAGGTTAGGCTTCAAACCTATCAAGGGTCCTCATCCTCAGGACAATGGAATGTGCCAACTATTCAAAGGGAAAGGGACTTCTTAAATTCTATGGATATTTATACCAGTACCAGTTTGACTTTAGGCTATATATGGATGCAGACAAACTAAGCTCTTGGAAACTAATGAAATGCCTCAAGGTTGGCAGCAGAAAAAGCGGATCCAGTTTGTCTTCAAAAAAGTGTGTTCCATGACCTTCTGTGGATTCTAGAATAGGCATCATTACTTATTTAAGACACAGATTTCCAAGTTCCTATTTTTATTACAGGAGAAGTCAGGTAAATTCTAAGAACCTTGAGAAAGTATCATCCCTTTGTTCAGGTCAAGTAGAGGTAAGGCCAAAAATTTCTTAAATTCCGTAGTCATTGTGATGTGTTAAATCACTTTATCAAATCAGCAGTTTCCCTGGACTTTTTATCTGATGAACCTAAATATCAAGTCCCTCCAGCACATAGAAATAAACTTTACAGAGGCCTATTAAGTATGGTATATTCAAAAATTGCACCCCCGCCCCCCTCCCCAGGCTTGAAGAATGTTTCTTGCTACTTTGTGTGTGGGTTTTGACTGAATCTGCATGCTGTTTCATTCCAGTATAGCACAGAACTTTTCTGGATTAAGTTTGACACAGTGATAAATTTCTTTTCAGCTATAATCTTCTTACTTTCATCACTTTTTGACTTTCTGAAATACACACACGACATTGTGCCTGAAACAGGTTATTTGAAATGAAAAGAAAACAGTGACTGACAAACAGAAAAAGCCTGTTTGTATAAAGATCATGGATAACCTTTTTTTATTTTTATTTTCTCCTGTGAATAGGCCATCTGAGGACCACATCCCAATTTCCGGTCCTCACTGTTTGCTGTTTCCTTTTTTCCATTACGGTTTCATCTGTTCACTACGTTTTTTTCTGTCATTCTTCAGACCATTTTGAACCAGTCTTTCTAGTTACCCTGCTGTAGAATCCTCATTTTTAATACTTCTTTCTGAAATATCACTCTGTTGTTAACATCTTCTGTTTTTATATTGTTTCTTTCTAAATGCTGTTTTTTACTTTGTTGACCCAGCTTGTTTCGTATTGCTTACCCCACAACTATTAGAAAATGTTACTTCTTAGCCTACTGCCTTGTGTTCAAAATAAATTTTCTGTATTTTGTAAATTTCAGCATAACTTTGTAATATATAACCTTCTTCTGTGTTTTGTGTTTTTATTATTTTCATTGAAACTTGCCTTTTAAGTACTCCTAATTTATTTAAATTGTAGGTTAGTGCCAGACATTCACTTTAATATAAGCACTCTGCCATCACTACTGTTGTTGTAATGCGTTATCTTTGCATTTCTGGAGAGGCACTTTTTACTGTAGAGGTCTTCAGTGATACCATATTGTTCCTCCAATGTATTCAAACTTCACTCTGTTGCAGAATTCTGCAAAGCACTTTCTTGGATTATCTTCCATAGATTTTTTTTTACCCCTTCCATTTGAACCACGTCTATTTCCAGGGATTTTCTACCAGTCTTAAGAGTTGATAATTTTTTTTCCCCTAGAGAAATCCTTAAACCAGTACTACTGGCTATTTCCTCCAGGAAATTCATTTGTGTTACAGCAGATGCCACATTTTTCTGCAGGTATAACAAAATCATCTCCAAATTGATTTTGATTTTTTTTGCTTCATCTTCCTAATCTTATTGCAAAATGTTGAGTTCAACACATTCTTTGTTAGAAATTATTACTATTTTCTCTAACACAGTATTAACCCAGATAGTCCTGAATTATTTGTTTTTCAAAATTGATTTATATCTTATCTACATTCAGTCACAATGTTGTAAGGAAGAAAGTAAAAACAATTTTGAGTATTTATTTTTATTTAGTATTTCCAAAAATGGGTGTCCTTCCAGATGGACGTCAGGATAATAAGAGAACATGTTTTTAAAGTATATGACATTGCACAATTAACTTCTTTTGGTTTTTTTGTGGTAAGTTTGACATTTCAGTGCTGCTTCTTTTTTGTTATCTCGTCCATTGATAATTGAGCAACATATTGTTCTCTTCCATCAAATCTAGAATCAAGTTTTGCCCTCTTACTAGGACATCCTCTGCTGGTAGTGACCCTTTTGTTAGTTTCAAGAATTGCAGTGACAATTCGATGACGAAATGTCACATGATCTATGGGTTCTTCGTTGTGCTTGTAAGGATCCCAGGCATTTTGCTCTGCAATGTCTATAAAATTTCCAATGATTAGGAAATACCACTTTTTCCCCTCTTATAGAGCATCTGTATAGGGATACCTTCTGGTCAGCTTGATCTATTCCCATATGAGTATTGTAGGAGTCTAACAATTTAGGTTGAGGCACGCTAATCCTTTTATTTTGTACCCTGGCAAATCTTTCTACAGAGAGTAGTGGTCGAAGTTGGTGGCTACAGTAACAACATTGTTCTCATTTCAACATACAATGGAAATCCTGGATGCTGAGTTAGAAAAAACTTCATATGATCCTCTATTTGCTTTTATCATTTTATCTACAGATGATAGAGTATAATTCTTAACTCTGTATCCTCTTATTCGTCCTGTTGCTTCCATGCCCCTCTCTTTTAAGTAATGTAGTAGTTCAATACTGGTAAAGAAGTTATCAAAGTATATTCGATATGGAACATGTGGAAGTAACTGATCAACATAAGTCATTACCACACCGTACCCCATACCTTTTGTTTCATAATCCTAACTACCTGTGCCAGCTCCTTAGTAGGGTTCGAGCCAAATAATACATCCACCACTTGTGCCTCCACACCAAAATTTGAATGCACATCAGATTGGTTTCCCTTTTATGAATTGTTTGCATCCGTGACTTCCGAAGTATGGGATCATCAATTCATCGACAGAATGATGCCGCACGTGAGGCGCAAATTGTTTGAATCTATCATTCGGCATACACAGTAATGGGTGCATTTTCCCAGAACGGTCTGATTTATCTAAGCTGTCATTGTTGCATACATGCAAATTGGAAGAGATGAAGTCAAATCGATCTCTGGACATGACATTTGTTACAAGGCCACTGTGACTGTCTTTATCTTATTGCCAGTACTTCTTTCTGCACGACACTGTTACATATCCACTTAGCAGAAGTATTGCAATAACCATCAACATCTCATCTTCTGAACAATCACCTAGTCTATTTCTCTTGGCTGTGTACTGATTTGTGTAAGTGATCATTATTTGAAGCACTTCGTTGTCAAAAAACTGTTGGAAATATTCAAACGGTGTTTGCCCTTTCTTCATTGCAACTGTGAACATTAGAGGCCACACAGGTGTTGGATAATCTATTTCACCACTTTTCCAGTTATATTTCTTGAGGTTTAGAACTTTATTCTTCGATAGCCTTGCTGGTTTTTTTGTTGTTTTTGTTGTTTTTGTTGTTGTTGTTGTTGTTTTTGCTGCTGCTGTTTTTGTACTGCTGGAGGGTCCTGGAACACCATCAGAAATAAATGATGGTTTCCTTGTTGCAGTCACAGCATTACCATTGGTAGAAATGGCCTAATCACAAAGTGCAGTAGCACTGAGCTGACTTGCTTGGTAATTTATGTACACTAGGATTTTCTTCAGCACCCAAATCTTCATGTGTTAAGTCATCAGTTGAATTCAGAGGAGGGCGTAATGTTACATTCACACCAGTATTAGGTATTTCCTCATCTCTTGATTCTAATGTGTCCAAAAGTTCCATCAGTGTATAACATTTCCTGTGAATACAAAATGACAACATATTATCCTGACGTCCTTCTGGAAGGATGGTTGAAAACATTATTGAATTACAACTGACGAAAACTTTCAATTGTAATGTGAACCCATAAATAATATATGTTAATTCTTTACTATATTATATGACAAGTTTCAGAATTATTGACACAATATGAAAGAAAATATACATACCCATCGATGACAAGGTCAGTCAGTTCATCCATGGTAAAATATGCCCTATTTCCAAGACACAATTTCTCACTCACTATGAACGACAGTGTCAAACTGACTGTTGCAGTGCGCAACTGACACTGCCTATTATATATAACAATGCATCACAGCCCATTGCAACAATGTGTTATTCGCAAAAACAAATAATTTCTACAGTGAGTGACATCGTCCTTCGAGAAGGATATCAGGGTTATCTGGGTTAAGAAGAATTGGGGACAGGCAATCACCATGTGGTACATTTTTTTATTTTGAAGTCTGTGAAATTTCTCCCATAAGATTTACTTTAGAGAGCAGTATCTGTAAGTGTTTCATTTATTAGGTTCGTTAGTTTAGACTTTATACCAAATTCTCGAATTATTTTCTCTTTAGTTTTTCTGTCAACATAATCAAAAGCCTTCTTGTTATCCACAAATGTAAGTACAATGTCCTTTGAACTGAGTAATCGGTGATGAATTACTGACTTGAGATAAAATATTCGTTCTGATCATGGCCTTCCCTTCCTCTAAAGCAAGCTTGATATTCACATAAATGGCTGTCTAGTGTTGTTTTTGATTCTGCTTGATAAAATTTTGGAAAATACTTCGATGCTACTGACAGTAGAGATTACTATGTAGTTGTTTACATCCTGTTTATTAACTTTCTTCTGCAGTGGATGTATCAAGGCAACTTTCCATTCTCTGGGATATTTTTTTTCTGTTTTCCAGATTTCATCAAAGAGTAAATTTAGCTAATTTGCTTCATTTGGCAAGGACAACTTCAAAAGTTCAGCTGTAATAAAATCTTCTCCACAAGCGTTGTTATTTTGGAGGGTGTTAATTCCTTCTTCAGTTTCTTATATAGCAGGAGGTAAATCGTCTTCACAATTTTCATTACTATCATGAGAATTCAAATTCATGAAAAATCTTGAAATTATTATTTAACCCAATTTGGCCATTTTCATTTTAGTTTGAAACCCCTTTAATTTGTTCTTCACAGTTACATAAAAAACATGGAAATTATTTTTGTCTATTTGCAAAAGTTTCTCTTTCTCAAAGGCTTATTTGGTATTTCTGATTAATCTGGTTGTTTTCTTTCTTTGTTGTTTAGATTGTCATAATCTATAATTTCCTTTGAGCATTTTCATCTTACTCACCTTTTAGCCCTCTCTGGTATGGTTTCTGTGCATATTTCATTCCAACACATTTCCCTTTATTTTTTATTGATTGAATTTTCTTTTGCACTGTGGATATCTTTTTGCCAGCTGCCATGTTTAGTCACTTTTGATAGCGTTTAACTGATTCTTTTGTTAGTGAGACTTTCTGCATTATGTTTTAGTAACCTTTGTGACTTTTGTTGTTCTTTATTAGTCAGGAGTTTTACTTCAAATTCACCATTCCTTACTACTTTCAAATTCATAACTTCCATTGTACTTCTTTGTGAAATAGGCACATGATCTAACTGAAATTTTTCTGACATTTGGTTGCAAGATATCCATGTTTTAACTTCTCTTCACAACTTCCTAAGGTGGGTTGACATCAATTTCAAGAGAGCTTTGACGCAAAATGAAAGGCCCAGTTGTGTTTTGTTCTTCTGTGAGGTGGGTAATGTCCTACTTTTTTTATGAATTTCTTTACTTTCTTTTTATTTCATTGCTATCATGATTTTGGCCTCAAGCCCTTAACGAGCACACAAAAATATGTGGCAGATGGGTGAGAAAAATATTTTCATTGAGCCACAGAATTGCAATACATTCATTACACGTGCTGTTTCCCGGAAAATGTTAAGAAGTTGCTGTGCAGTTTGAGGCCAGTTTGGTTTCAACATTGTAGTAATTACAAGAAAAATATCTTCCTCCATCATTTGGAAAATGCTCATTTGACTGAGAAAGTCCATTAGCAGTTAGTCTTCTTTTTAAATTAGTTTCAGTTACATTTACTGGAAATTCTAAAAGGCCTTGAATTTTTCATGGTAGTTCATCGTGGACAGACCTGCATCAAGGTAGTCTGGCACCCTTGGCAGAATTGCCAAAGCCTGACCCCCTCCTCTTGTCCAGGCAAGTACTTGAAGCAATGCTGCAGTCAATAGGAGTGTGATAAATATTGTATGAAAATTTTGATATTTAGATAAGCATCTCTTAGCCTTACTTGAAAATGTCTAATGGAGAAGCCTTGTCCGTGTTCAGTTCTGTGCTTCCAGGAGTCCTGCTGAGTTTTCAACATTTTATGCACAACATTTAGATGACATATTGGGCAGGCTCTTTCAGGTACTGCAAGTCTGAAGTTGCATGAAGTCGGTGCTAGGTATTCAATCTGCCAAGAAACCATTTGTTGTTGGTCATGCACAACTGTGTATAAGAGTTTCATTGCTGGTACTCACTGTGCAATTCCATGCTTTTTGTTGTTTGGAGCCCTCACTGATATTCTGTGATATGCAAATATTTTGTGTGAAAGTGATTGCCAGTAATAGCTAAATAAATTCAGCCTTAGACCCCAAGCCTTGTTTAAATTGAAATGCTTGTTTCTGTTTATTAGATTTCTTGATATTTATTTAAATACACCTGGTGTTCTGGTTTTTGTGACATAAGCAGAAGTATGGTGTACTATATACACATGTAAAGGACGACGGTCTTGATACCAAGGTAAAATGTGTATGAGCAAAACGACAGATTAATCTTAATTTGATTAAGCAATGATAAAATAAACCCTATTATATTAGCTGAATCACTGCTTAACTAAACAGTATTAAAATAAAATTCATTGTATAGATCTGTTTGCCACATACAAGTGTTAGCACACAATTATGACACTTTGAGTATTAAACAGCACAGTTGCATCAGATCCCTGCCAGACGCATATTCAAGTAGTATTTATCTTGTAGGTAATTGCCTCATAGAGGGGTTGTGGTGCTAGCTCAGAATCTGGGTCCCTCTTCTTCTTCTTCTTCTTCTTCTTCTTCTTCTTCTTCTTCCTTTCTTGTTTTTCCTCACAGGTCGTAAATTTTTCTCACATGGTTCACTATGTATTTTATGATACTACTGCTCACTTCGACATACAACAACACAGCTTACCAATGTGTTAGCTGAAGCAATAATGAAGGAATAGAAATAGGCTCTCATTGTACCCTGAAATGAGTAATTTCCTACCCACTACGTCCCCCCACTACGTACCCCCAAACCAGTACTCCAGTGCCAAATGATGCTACACAACCTCTGCTTCCAACCTCGTGGCCTTGTGTCTCATACCGTTGTAATAGATGTAGATCAAAGACATGTCCCACACATCCTCCCACCTCCACCTACTGAAGTCCAGTCAGAAACATCACCTACCCCATCAATGGTGTGCAACCTGTGACACCAGTCATGTGATCTACAAGCTAGGCTGCAACCAACCAAAGTACTGCATTCTACAAGGGCCTGACAAACAAGAAGTTGTCTGACTGCATGAATGACTACTGAAAAACTGTGGCCAAGAAACAACTGGACCACCCTGTTGATGAGTGCACAACCAAACTCAGTGCTCTTTCCCACCCAACCCCACCCCACCTCACCTCACTGCACCCAACCCCACCCCACCCCACCCCACCACATCCACCCAGGGGACTTGCCGCTCTTTGACAGGTTCATGCTTGGTTACCACGGGGCCTCAGCCTTTGCAACATCTTTTCACTGCCATACTGCATGTCTATCCCCTTGCTATTCCTTTCCCCGCTCTTTGGGTGCATATCTGTGACATTTTTGGAGATGTGTTCTGCATTTTCAGTTGCCAATATCAGAGAAGTAAAAGGAATGAGGCTCACGATTCAATAACCCTCCCATCTGTAACACTGTGCTTTGTGGTTTCATGCACTGAAGACAGTCAGTCCTTTGCTACGGTAAAGCCATTTATTGTTCAGAATGGTGTTGATACCATTGCCACTCCTGTGAAATCCTGCTCCTGTGTACACAATGGCTCTTCGCTTTTCGACTACTTGTAATTCTCAGGTACACCAACAACAACTTGCAGCTTCAGTCCACCACACCTATCCTATTCATGCTAAGCCCAATTGAATGCAGAATTCTTCCCATGGTATTACAGACACTAAATTGTTTGATGGTCTGAGTGAGGGCGAAATCCACACACAGCTCCCTGATCAAGGTGTCATTGCAGTCCATTGGTTGATGAAAAGGTAGATGCATTATTAATGACCTTGCACACACTTTTTCTCACTTTTTCTCACTTTTCATAGTGGTACTTCCATCAAAGATCAAAGCAGGCTATGAAGTTATCACAGTCAGACAATACATTTTGAACCCAATGGACTGCTACTAGTGTTGTCATTATGACGACTCATATGTCCTGTCGACACCCAGCCAACTGTGTATCTTGGCTGCCTCCTTCTCTGTGCTGCGTGAATTGCAATGGTGACCATGCCACCTCCTACCAAGATTATCATGTATCTCAATGATCGGGCCGTCCAGGAGATCTGGAGTTCTGGATGAAGGAAAAGATATGTTAAGAGGTCACTCACGAATTGCCGGCTAGTCAGTAACCCTGCATTCTACCGTCAGGCCATTACAGTACCGTTCTTGCTACATCTCGCTCCATAAAGGCCATGGACATCCGACGTGTGATGTGAAATACAGCACTGTGGTTGTGAAATAACTCGGTGTCATAGTGGCAGCCCCATCTCCTCCTCCTTGTCTTCGTCTTTGTTGTCATCATCATCTTGCTCCTCCTCCTCCAGCTGTGCAACAAGCATCAAACTTTTGCCTCACAGGACAACGTCACCTGCTGCACCACTGACAGACCAGAATGGACAGAAGGAACACTCTCACATAGTTTTTCTGTTTTTCTTTGTCCCTCTGGCCAACTAACATTTGAGGCTTCCTCTGCCAACCAGAAAGGCTCCAAGAAATAAAACAAGGATAAATGATCTGCTTCTTCATCGACTCTGAGATCCTCTTCAACAGTGTGGCTGACCACCTCGTCACCAACTTGTGCCACCAACCATTTTTCTACTCTGGACTCATAGGATGGATAGAAAGAGAATGCCAATGCCTCTGTAGATCTCGTAGAGGAGTATCCTCCAGCCTCTGTGCCCTGCAGCAGTGAGCTTTCGAAAGCTGCCATTCAATAGCCGCTGAGGTGCCACCTCTCCATTTCTTCCCTCCTCCTCCTCTTTCCTAATCATGACACTATCACAATGGAATATTGGTGGCCTTTGATCCAACAAAGAGGACTTGTGGCTGCTCTTGAAATCACAGCCTCTGCTTTTTCTCTGCCTGCAGGAGACAAAATTGCATCCTCAGGATGGCTTTGAGCTTTCATATTTCTTCCCAGTCTGCTTTGATTCCCCCTCTCAAAAGATGGCATTCCATATCATAGGAGGAGAGAGGGGAGTCATGCTGCTCATTAGGAATGATGTTCAATGTCAACCCTTCTCCCTCACTACCTGGATTGAAGCTATTCCAGTCGGCGTTTTACTTTGTCTCCTGAACTTTTCCATATGTACTGTTTACATCCCTCAGTCATTCGGTGTCACTGGACAGTCTTCTTCCAGCTTACTGGCCAACTCCCTCATCCCTTTCTGCTGCTCATTGACTGTAATGCACATCATTCCCTTTGGGACTCTCCCAGAACATGTCAGAGAGGTGCCCTCTTGGCTGACCTTCTCAGTCACCTTAACCTCATTTGCCTTATCATGGGAGTACCCATTGTTCCTTTTACACTCCATGCACACTTACCCCCATCTGGACCTCCCCTGCACTGACCAATTTGCCCATCATCTCATCACTGTCTCTGGAACGTACTCGAGCAACCATTTCCCATTTACTATCAATTTTCTGACTCCTACCCCACCTATGTGAACACCCAAATGGCAGCTTTCTAGGGATGACAGGAGATTTACTGTGCCCTGGCACACTTTGAGTAACATAATTTCTCCAGTTGTGATGCCCAGGTAGAATATCTTACAAATGCTATCATTACCACAACACAATGTTCCATTCTCGCACTTCATCTTTACTGCACCATGTCCCAATGCCTTGATTGACTGAGCTGTGTTGTGACTCAACTCACATGCAGAGATGTCCTATCCATGTTTTTAACCATCATTCTATGACTGCAAATCGCATTCATTATAAACAGCTGCATGCACAGTGTTGTCGCACCCTTCAGGATAGCAAAACTCTAGCTATATGTCCTTTACTAGTTCTTTTAAGAGTTCCAACATGTCTTCTGTTGTGTGGGCTCTGTAGGACCAAGATCCATTCCCCAATTTCTGGCCTGACCGTAGTAGATAGTCATAATGGATGCTATCACTGTCTCTGACAATTGGGCTGCTATTCTGCGGAGATTTTGAACTCCACCCACTATCATTCTGCCTTCCTCCATCAGAAACAAGTGGAGGAGGCTTGGGCAGTACCCTTATTTTGGCAGATTCGTGAGTGCTGCAAGCTGCCTTTACTATGAGTGAGCGAGAACTTGCTCTCACTCCATATTGATCCTCCACCCCTGTGCTGGACGATGTTTGCATTCACACGTAGCTAAACCTTTCTCTTGTGGGCAAGCACTTGCTCTTTCTGATATACAATCACATCTGGGGAGAGGGCGCCGTTTTCCAGGTGCCAGCATGAAGCCACTGTCTTACCCATACCTATACCCAAGCCCAGGAAGGAAAAATACCTTCCTTCTAGTTACTGCCCCACTTCTCCCACAAGCTGTGTTGTTATTGTCAGTCTGAAGGTGGCTTGATGCAGTTCTCCATTCTGGTCTACCTGGTGCAAGCATCCTTGTATCTCTGTAGCCATTATTAAATTCATTATCATTTGTTTAAATCTGGTACGAGGCATACAGTAATGATTGTAACACAGCACCACATGGAATGACTTCAGTGCAGTCACCTCCACCGACTTCTGTGTGAATGACTGGTCAGAGAATTCTGTACTGCCTTCACAGAGTGAATAAAAGTACTTGTTTCTCGTGATGTACTGCAGTGCTGGAAATCGAGCACTATCCTGTTAGCTACTGACACAGGCTGAGTGGACCAAAATGCATTTAATTCATTCAGAGGAGTAATTCCAGACCACTGCTGCAGCCCCTCAATGAGCTATGGACATTTGTGGACGTGCTTAGTCGGATGTTTTTACCTATTTTTCCACTTTTTGTTTCCATTTTAATTTATTTCCTTTGTTTTGAGTGCCATTGGGACCCTAGTTGTTGGGCTGCCCCAGTCCTATTTTGCTCCTGCTCAAGTCACTACTCGACAAAAATTCTTATTTGCAGTTTCCTGTTTATTGGGTGTGTTCACATTAGTCACATTGTGTTGCTGCTGTCATAATATCAGCTTCCATCACTGTTAGCCATGACCACAGAGATACATATGGCCAAAATACAAGGACACTTCAAAATTGTCCACAGCAACTGCTCTTAGCAGCTTCTCAATTAAATGCTCGAATGTACCAAAATGGAATAATGAGGCACTGCCTGTAGTTTTATCAAACTGAGCTGTTACAGATTACTTTAGACTTCAGTTTTGACATTTCCTTTCCCCTTCAAGTGATGTAGGACTTGTCTTTTGCGTGCCTGATGTTAAGTCATCAGTACTGAGTACCACACTTGTTGATGATAGTTTTGTTGGTTAAGCAGTGTATCCACATTGACATATAGTTCCTTTAGTTGCTGGATATAAAACTTTGGAAGTGTTGGAACTCCCATACCTTTATGCTGATTCTTCACACAGTCATTGTTGCTCTCTGCAGTGTTACTATGAATATGTGCTAAGCTGTTACAGTATTTGTGATTTATGATGACATGTATCATTGCTACCAATGTCGCATAGTAGTCCCCATGCGGGTCCGGGGTAAGAATAGGCCCGAGGTATTCTCTGCCTGTCGTAAGAGGTGACTAAAAGGAGTTTCAACCGTTTCGGCCTTCCATGTGATGGTCCCCCTTGGGGTTTGACCTCCATTTTTCAAAATTCTACAGAAGTATGAGACTTTTTGGGAAGGACGCCTTACGTGGTGTACCACTGGTCCTCAGTGCACTAAGACCTTGGCACTCAGCATTGTACCGGTGTTGTAACCATACCCACTATTCCTCAAATTGGGCCTAAACGCCTGATGGGTTGTACAAGTTACGCCCATAGTGCGTCCCCATCTGCACCTACGATCATGATGGACTTTCCATGGCACCAGAAATCCAGCACGGTAGCCAACCCGTTGTGGTGCGGTCGTCATGTACCCTCTAGGTTGTAGCCCCCTGACAACATGGGGATCGTACTGCCGATACCTGAGCTGCACCCTCCCCACGTCAGCCAAGGAGTAGATGCCCGTCTCCTTGGGGCATCAGGACTCCCGGCAATGGTCATCCTGCCAGGTGGCCCTTGCTGAGGCTGGGTGGCGCCCGTGGGGAGAGCCCCTGGTCGGAGTGGGTGGTATTGGGGCGGACGTTTCGCAGATGAAACGTCAACACGTATCAGGTCGCTGTGCGGCCGAGTCTTTCAAAAGGAAAGGTACTGTTTCTAGTTCTGGTTCTCCTGCCCTTTCCCCCTTGGCCACTCCCTGAGAGGAAGGACAGGTCCACCGGCTTGGGGCGAAGTACTTCCCCCGCTATTTGGTCTGTTCTCGAACCGATGGGGGGACGTTTGCCACCTCCAAGCCCATGTTATTTGTTCAGCACATTGAGGACATCTTCGGGGAAATTGAGGCTCTCAGTAAGATGCGTTCGGGGTCCGTTCTTATAAAGACCACCTCCGCCACACAGTCAGTGGCGCTCCAGGTGTGCGACTGCCTAGGGGACATCCCAGTGTCCATTGTCCCGCATCTGGCACTAAATAGGACGCAGTGGGTTATTTTTCATTGGGACTTGCTGCTGCAATCTGATGAGGAGCTGAGGACCAGCCTGGAGCGCCGAGGCGTGCATTTCGTCCGGTGTGTCCAGCGCGGCCCCAAAGACCGTCGCATTGACACCGGGCCCTTCATCCTCACCTTCGAGGGGGACGTTCTCCCAGAGATGGTAAAGGTGATGTGCTACCGGTGCGATGTGCAACCTATGCGCTGTTTTTGGTGTTTGCGCTTTGGGCACATGTCGTCACGGTGTGAGGCTGAGCCCCTTTGTGGCGATTGTGGACGTCCTCTTCGTGAGGAACATACATGCACCCCACCACCTCGGTGCGTTATTTGTCCTGGCATCCACTCGCCTAGATCCTCAGACTACCCCGCATATCAGAAGGAGAAGAAGATACAAGAACTCAAAACTTTGAATCGGCTCTCTTATTCTAAGGCCAGGAAGAAGTATGACCGCCTCCATCCCGTGCCGTTGACCACTTCGTTTGCCTCAGTTGTGTCCACTCCTTCCGCGGTATCCTCACCCCTATCCTGTCCCCCCTCTGCCTCCTCCCCCCATCCGGGATCTCTGCATCCGCCTCCCAAATCCCTCCCTTCCACAACCTCCTCCCCCGTGGCCCCCACCCCCTCTGCCCCAGGGGCCACCCTTCCTCCTCCTCCTCCCCCCCCGCCGCCTGAGAAGTGATCCTCTTCTCAGGCGTCCATCGGGGAAACGTTCCGGACCCCAGCTTCCGAGGTCCGGCGTTCCAAAACGGACCCCGCCCGTGAAGACCTTCTTCGGGTCCAGCCCACCATCCCTGTGCCCCCTCGGACTTCCAAGGCCTCCAAGAAGAAGTCTCTATCCCCCTCTCCACCCCGACGCATTTTGTCTGACTCTCCATCCGTGAGTCGCTGCTCCCGGCCGTCCTCAGTTTCGCCGGGATGCTCTGCTGCCAGGCGCTCAGCTGGCCTCTCATCGGCAAATGATGCTGCCCCTCCTACGCAACCAGGGACAGCGGCCACAGCTGGCGATGACTCGATGGAACAGGATCCGCCTCCCGCCGGTTTTAGCGTTGTTCCCTTGAAACCTGGCCCTCCGCGGCCGTCGAGGTGACCAGCTCTTCCCCCGTCTCATTCCCCCTCTTTTTTGACTAGCGATGGCCTTGTTACATTGGAACATAAGAGGTATTCGATCTAATCAGGAGGAATTACAACTGCTCCTCCACCTGCACTGTCCGCTCGTCCTTGGTCTCCAGGAAACCAAGTTGCGCCCGACTGACCGTATTGCCTTTACCCACTATACCTCGGAGTGGTATGACCTCACCCCTGTGGACGGTATCCCAGCTCATGGTGGGGTCATGTTGCTCGTTCGGGACGATGTCTATTTCCATCCCATCCCATTGACCATCCCACTCCAAGCAATAGCGGTCCGTATTACTCTTTCTGCTTTTACTTTTTCAGTTTGTACCATCTACACTCCATCGTCATCTGCTGTTAGTCGGGCTGACATGATGCACCTGATCGTTCAGCTTCCCCCGCCGTTTTTATTGTTTGGCGACTTCAATGCCCATCATCCCCTTTGGGGCTCTCCTGCATCCTGTCAAAGAGGCTCACTCTTGGCGGATGTCTTCAACCATCTCAATCTTGTCTGCCTCAATACTGGCACCCCGACTTTCCTCTCGGACTCTACTCATACCTACTCGCACTTGGACCTCTCGATCTGTTCTACCACTCTTGCCTGTCGGTTCGAGTGGTGTGTCCTTACTGACACCTATTCGTGCGACCACTTCCCCTGTGTCATTCGTCTCCTGCACTACAACCCATCCCCACGTCCTTTGAGCTGGAACATACCGAAAGCTGACTGGGGACTTTACTCCTCCCTGGCGACCTTTCCGGACCACGATTTTCTCAGTTGTGACAGTCAGGTCGAATACCTCACGGCTGTTATCATCAATGCTGCCGAACATTCCATTCCTCATACTACCTCTTCTTCACGTCGCGTTTCCATCCCCTGGTGGAATGAGGCTTGTAGAGACGCTATCGGTGCTCAACGATGTGCTTTACGCACCTTTCGCCGCCATCCTACGTTGGCGAATTGTATTGGATACAAACGATTCAGAGCGCAATGCCGTAGAGTCATCAAAGACAGCAAAAAAGCTTGTTGGGCCTCTTTCACCAGCTCCTTTAACAGTTTTACTCCCTCTTCTGTCGTATGGGGTGGCCTTCGGCCGGTTTTTCGCGGAGTTTTCAAGCTCCGCCCATTACCACCCTGCCTTCCTTCCCAGGAAAGAGGCAGAAGAGGCTCGGCGACCTTCCTTCCACTCGCTGAATCTGGAAACTTATAATGCCCCCCTTACTATGTGGGAACTCGAACGTGTGCTTGCACTGTCCCGGTCCTCTGCTCCGGGGCCAGATGCCATTCATGTTCAGATGCTGGCACACCTTTCTCCGGCAGGCAAAAGCTTCCTCCTTCGTACCTACAATCGCGTCTGGACCGAAGGTCAGGTCCCCATGCGTTGGCGTGACGCCGTCGTTGTTCCTATACCCAAACCCGGGAAGGATAGACACCTTCCTTCTAGTTACCGCCCCATTTCTCTTACAAGCTGTGTCTGTAAGGTGATGGAGCGCATGGTTCATGCTCAGTTAGTTTGGATTCTTGAATCTCGATGGTTACTTACCAATGTCCAATGGGGCTTTCGTCGCAGCCGCTCTGCTGTTGACCACCTTGTGACCTTGTCGACATTCATCATGAACAACTTTTTGCAAAGGCGCCAAACGGTAGCCGTGTTCTTTGATTTGGAGAAGGATTATGTTACCTGTTGGAGAGGAGGTATCCTCCGCACTATGCACAGGTGGGGCCTACGCGGTCGCCTGCACCTTTTTATTGATTCCTTTTTAACGGATCGAAAGTTTAGGGTACGTGTGGGTTCCGTATTGTCCGACGTCTTCCTCCAGGAGAACGGAGTGCCTCAGGGCTCCGTCTTGAGCGTAGGCCTTTTTGCCATCGCGATCAATCCAATTATGGATTGCATTCCACCTTATGTCTCAGGCTCTCTCTTTGTCGATGACTTCGCGATCTACTGCAGTGCCAAGAGAACATGCCTCCTGGAGCGCTGCCTTCAGCGTTGTCTAGACAGCCTATACTCACGGAAGTGTGGCAAATGGCTTCCGGTTCTCTGAAGAGAAGATGGTTTGTATCAACTTTTGGTGATATAAAGCGTTACTTCCGCCATCCTTACATCTCGGTCCCGTTGTTCTCCCATTCGTGGAAACAACTAAGTTTCTAGGGCTCACGTTGGACAGGAAACTGTGTTGGTCTCCGCATGTCTCTTATTTGGTGGCCCGTTGTACATGTTCCCTTAATGTCCTCAGAGTTCTTAGTGGTTCATCTTGGGGAGCGGATCGCACTGTCCTGCTTCGCTTGTATCGGTCCATAGTCCGATCGAAGCTGGATTATGGGAGCTTCGTCTACTCATCTGCTCGGCCATCCCTCTTACGCCGTCTCGACTCCATCCACCATCGGGGGTTACGTCTTGTGACCGGAGCCTCCTACACTAGTCCTGTCGAGAGTCTTTATGCTGAAGCTGCCGAATTACCATTGACCTACCGGCGTGACTTACTGCTGTGTCGGTATGCCTGCCGGCTCTTGTCTATGCCCGACCACCCCTCTTACCAGTCCTTCTTCGCCGATTCTCTCGACCGTCAGTAGGGGTTGTATGTGTCTGCCCTGCTGCCCCCCGGAGTCCGCTTCTGTCGCCTGCTTCGACAATTGGATTTGGCCCTCCCTACCACCTTCAGAGAGGGTGAGAGCCCGACACCACCTTGGCTCCAGGCTCCGGTTCATATTTATCTCGACCTCAGCTCACTCCTGAAGGAGGGTACTCCGGCTGCAGTGTATTGCTCACGGTTTGCCGAACTTCACGCTCGACTTGCTGGTCACACCTTTATTTACACCGATGGCTCCAAAACTGACGATGGTGTCGGCTGTGCCTTTGTCGTTGGGGCTGCCACCTTTAAATAACGGCTCCTCGACTAATGTTCGAGCTTTACGGCTGAGTTTTTTGCTCTCCATCAGGCCGTTCAGTATGCCCGCCGCCACTGCCATTCATCGTATGTACTCTGCTCTGACTCACTCAGTGCTCTTCAGAGCCTTGGAGCTCCCTATCCGGTCCATCCCTTGATTCAACGGATACAGCAGTCCCTCCATTCTTTCGCTGATAATGGTTCTCCTGTCAGCTTTCTGTGGGTTCCCGGACATGTCGGAGTGCCTGGGAATGAGGCTGCGGATGCTGCAGCCAAGGCTGCAGTCCTCCTGCCTTCGCCAGCCTCCCATTGTGTCCCATCATCTGACATTCGTGGGGATGTTTGTGAGAGGCTTGTGTCGTTGTGGTAGGATGCTTGGTCATCCCTCCAAGGAAACAAGCTCCGGGCAGTAAAACCGCTCCCAACTGCTTGGACAACCTCCTCCCGACCATCTTGGCGAGAGGAGGTCCTTCTGACCAGGTTGCGGATTGGGCATTACCGGTTTAGCCACCGCTACCTGCTTTCCGGTGACCCAGCCCCGCAGTGCCCTTGTGGTCAGGCATTAACAGTGCGCCATGTTTTATTGTCGTGTCCCCGCTTTAGTCAATCTCGTGTTGTCCTGTCCCTGCCATCTACTTTACCGGATATTTTAGCTGATGACGCTCGAGCAGCTGCTCGTGTTCAAAGTTTTATAACTTTGATTGGCTTGTCCAAAGACATCTAACCTTTTTACTTATTTTATCTGCATCTTTGTCAGGTCTTTCTGGTGTCCCCCCCCCCCCCCCCCCCTTGAGTTTTACTAGATTCCATGTGCTCTAACAACAGTGACTGGGCGCTAATGACCTCAGTAGTTGAGCGCCCTTAAACCCCACCAAAATAAAAATAAAAAACTGTCACATAGTACACTTCAAGATACCTACACTATCTTCTTTGTAAATTAGATATACTTTTCTGCATATCACATTAACACTATCCACAGCATAAAGTGGCTTCTTTCTATTCATTCACTATGAAACAAAACAGTCTCACTGGTTCTGAGTGTACAGCTACAATGCAGTGAGGCTGATACACTGATGCCAGTAGCCACTGATGCATTTTTACAGGAGAATGCCATCAATAGCTATTTGCATGCCTAGAGTGCTATATTTCAGTCACATTGTAGTCTGCTGTGAACAACAATAGCTACTGACTGTAGTTTGGGGGCTAACTGAGCATGTGCTAATCAACACAAAATACATAATTCACATAGAAAATAACCATCCTTACCCTAACCAACAATGTACCTTGAACAAACTGCTTGCATCAGTAAGAAGCTGCCTAACAGGGTTGTGTGACTCAATTGAAATGAAAACTTACGTGCTGGCCCTGCATGTTAAGTATTTGTGGGCAAATCCTCAACACATTAAACTTCCTTACCTCTGGGGCAGCTATTAGCGTGTTGGAATCCAAAATATGAACTCTGATGAAGAATTATTCTAACACAGTAACCCTCTAGAACAGGTCAATACACCCCTAAATAGACAAAGCTCATAAAATCATAATGTATTGTTGAGGCCAGTGTCCTCCAGCTTTGTAGGTATGCAGTCATTACAGTACTTGCAGATGGTTTAAATTGTTTCAATCAGGATTCCTGGTAATCATGTGAACTTTATGGCTTCCTATCAACATGACACTACTAATACAGAAGAAAGTGAGTCACATATGAATTTAAAGTTCTGCTACACTACACGGCATACCATTTGCGACATCTGCCACATGAACTGCCGTGGCTCAATGCTTTGTGATCTGCTGGTTCTCAGTAACTTTAAATCCATTGGAGACACTATCAGAATTATACATGACATAATTTCTTTCTCTCCTAACTGTGACAGTCTGTAATGTTATAATGGTCTGTTAGTCCTTTCACCTTTAATGAGGGGTGTTCATTCCAGCAAAGTAAGCTTTACTTTTATCTCGCTCACTGGCAGTATCCTTACACCAGCCTTCAAACACCTAGCAGCTGTGGTCTCATTACCACAATGTTGACTTGATTTTTGTGGGCACATTTGTCCTTCTCTGTGACAGTGGTTGTATATGCCAGCTGTAGTGAATTCAGAAAATTAAACTCAATTAAAATTCAAATATTTGTGTTTCTTCACTTGGAATTATTATGCAGTTTTCATCAATGTCACTTTATTAAAATTTTACATGTATCTGCTTGTCACTGCACATGATTTCTAATCTCCATCACTATTTTAGTTTAGCAACTTCTTGAAATTAAGATGAGCAAGTGCAGCAAGATGACAACCACTGCCACATTTCAAGGTGTTTGATTTACACTCAGATTCTGTTGATGTAAAGTTATTCAGCTTTTTAATTTTTTGCAGATGCCGCAGAAGTTGAGGATGGAGGAACTATTGGCATGTGAGATTTTTTTGCTTTCTTCAGTAGCTTAATTACACATTAAAGTTACCACTTTAATATTTTGTTACATGATACTTTATTTTTCATCTTTGTCTTTGATGTTAATGCTTCATTGGTGGTGTGCTAAATTATTTTTGTGACACAATTTTTTCAAAATTGTATACTGTAACTTAACACTGTATGTTAATTATGTAGTACACAATTCATACTGAAAATTGGCAGTGGTATTGTAACTAGAAAAGATTGGTTACAAATGTGCAGTTGCATTGAAATTGTGTACTGTGGTAGATTGTGAGGAAATGTGGTCAAAGAGAAAGAAAACAAATTTTTAAGTACCAAATTGACATTTAAAAATATGCCATTGTAATGTTAAGCAAACATTACAAATAGGCACACTACGATAAGTAGTAATGAATTTTGCCACCTGATTGACGTGTGAAATAGACTGGCCCATCTGGGTGCCACAGTTACTCTCAATCTTTTGCTTGCCAAGAGTGTAATTGACTACCCAGTGACAACATGCTACTGAGTACAAGGTGCCTGACTTGTTGGTAGCTTCACAGCCTGTGTACTGCATTCTCGAGACCCATCTCATACTCCTGTCACCGCCTCCACTCCCATACCAGCTTCCCTAATTTGAACATGTGCGAGTTCCCCTTAACTTATCCTTAAAATCCACAATCCTCCTTCCCTCAGTAGTTGATACACCTACACCGCCCTTTTCCATGCATAGCTCTGTTCCTGTTCCTGTACCTGTATCTGTACCTCCTATATTACACCCTCTGCCACCCGTCCCCTTTCTGACATCCTCGTTCAATCTGTCCACCACAACTCCTCATGCAGTTGGCCTGCAGGTTTAAGACAATTTATCTGATTGGCAGAGGGACAGAGCATGGCAAATGTTATTCCAGACTTAGCCTTTTACTGCTTACTTCCAGATTAAGCCTTTCATGGCCAAATGAACATCTTAGGCTGATGCATAAGACTGTAGTGTTTCCTATAAGTTAAAAAAAAACGCAGGCTATACATAATGGACACTTAAATCATCATATATAGTATAATTTGTTTCATTGTTCACTACAGTCTGTTGGGATAACTTTCTGAATCCACAACTGTAGAAATCATGTGGTTTTGTAGCAAAGAGCCATGTTCGAAGTGTATTTTCACCCCAAAGGAAGTATGCCAAGATCATTGAACAGAGAGCAGAAAAGATGAAATCTGTGGGTGCAAGATCAGGTGAAAAAGATTGGTGCAGAATGACTTCTCAACCCAATTGTTGTATAGTATTTGTTGCCAGTCTACCAGAATGCTGGTGGCTGTTATTGTGGAATAGCATCAGTTCACACACTATTCCTGGTTGTTTTTCTGGGACTGCATCTGCAAGATGTCTGTTGTTGTTAATAAATGCCAAGAGGAAAATTACACCTCATGCAAACAACTCTTAGTACACCACATGGTCACTGTTCCACCATATGCATAACATTATCGTGTGCGGATGCACACAAGTCTTTCTATGTGGCATTGCTGCTTTGTTTGGACTAAAGCTTTCCTTTCTTTTTTTCTCTGACATTAGCATAAGGACAAAATTTCTAGTCATCAGTAATGATACAGGATAGAAATGGTTAATGGTGTTCAACCACTAATCAACGACAAGCAAGAGGGTAATGTACATATGGCGAACCACTGATTTTTATGGTTTGGTGTGTGGTACACATACGCTTTATTCTTAAACCTTCCCCTTTGTATTCAAATGCTGCACAATGATGGAATGGTCATACTTCATCACATTTTCTGGTTCTTGAGTGCAATGATGTGGATCATTGTGGATTAATGAATTTCGATGATCTTCATCAAATGATGAAGGTCTTTCTGAAAATGGAGGGTTACTAATGTCAGAACAATCACCCTTTAAATGAGAAAAAACTTTTTGTGCCTAGCTCTGTCACATGGCATTATCCCCATACATGGTGAGAATGTTACCATTGAAACCACTTATTCATAAATACCACTGTTCTCATTTTGCCCATTTAGACATTTTAAATTAAAATCTAGCAGTGCTTTGTGTTAATATAATATTCATAGATTGACTATTTACCTAAAAGAATGTGTCCACATTAAGTGAGAACAAGTTAATGTACTTTGTAAAAATGGTGAAAAAGCACACTGTATCCTTTGAGTCCTAGGCATATGAACTTGTCTTAGATCACATGTAATGCCCCCAACAACACAAAGCACAAAGATGGGAAAGGCCGACTTAAAGCATACAATGTGTGCTCACTGTTACAATTATTGGTATCGGCTGTGTAAGTAACACTAACAGGGTTCACAGTTTTCACTCAAGAAGTATCTCTTTTATGCTACCAAAATTTAATGTTATAATGATCTACAGACATCATAATTGTTTTGATGGGTTGTTTCAAAAAAATATGAACAAAACAATTGAAATTTGTGACAAGGCTGAAGATATATTGGTACATAGGACACTGCATAGAACTATATAGGACATTGTAGAAGAAACTGTAGATGTGCTCCAAGGAAGTGTGTTTGGGGCCCTTGATGTTGATGTTTTATATTAATGACATCACAGACATTCTTCTTCTTATTATTGTTTTTTAATTTGGGGTATCTAATGACCACATACTAATTTCAATGCTTCCTCCTTTGTTCTTCTTCTTTGTTTTCTTCCAGGTTTCCTTCGTCTTCACTATCTATTCCTTTTTTTTTCTCGTCAGACCATTCTGACCCTGTCTTCTTCTTTCTGCCTTGGAATTCTTCCATTTGCAACACTTTCTTCTAGAAAATCTTTCTTTCTGCTGGGTCTTTTTCTTGTATTTCCTTCCAAATCTTTCCTAACTACTTGAATCCATGATATTGTTGACATCTTGCCCCAAAGATGCTTAACAATCTGTTTGGTTAACCTGCTGTTCGCTCTGTATAAATGTCCAAAAAATAGTAGTCAGCTCTTGTGCAGCATTTCATTTGTTTTTCCTATGCTGCAATATACTTCATTACTTCTTAATATTCATACTTCTGGATTTCCTAGCAGCCTGAGTATTTTTCAAATGATTCTTCATTCTAGGACTTAAAGTTTGTATAATTCATAATTCAACATTAAACATCCACTTGCATAGAGACATTCTGGTTTTACTACTGTACTGCAGTGCTGTATTATCAAATTTTTAGACAGACACAACTTGTGGTAAATGTTCATGGTTATATCAAATGCTTTCTCCATTTTACATACTCTTTTTTCACTACAGCAAATATTTTTGAAGCCATTGCTTTGAATCTTTCCTCCCAAATATTTAAATTTAGAAAACCTCTTTATCTGTTTGTTATCTGTTACTAGGATTTCTCGGACATTTTCTTATGTTTGTCATAATTTGTTTTCTACAGAAACTTTTAAAGCTGCTTTGTTGGCTATTCCTTCGAAGAGGTTGATTTGTATTTCTGCATTTGTTATATTTTCATAGAGAATGGCATAATCATTTGCAAATACTAGACACTGAATTTCAATATCTCACTTTCCTGAAGTCTCCAGTCTCATTGGTGACAGCTTATGTTCTTTTGGCCTTTGTTTCCATTTTCTTACTATTTCCTCTAAGATGCAGTTGAGGGGATGTGGAAACAGGTTGTCACACTGCATTTCACTGGTTATTTTGAGTGCCTTAGGTATTTCACACCAAAACTTTACTTATGCTTCAGTGTCTGGGTGTTTCATGAGTAAGGTTCGCTAGTTTCGTGTAATGCCAAATTCTCGAGTCACTTTATCCGCTGTTTACCTGTCAATCAAATCAAATACCTTTCTAAAATCTGTAAATGTTAAAACTATTTCTTTAGAATTCATAAGTCTGTGACAGATTATGGACTTAAAGTTGAAATTCTGTTCTGAGCCAGATTTGCTCTTTATAAATCCACTCTGATATTCTCCCAAATTGCTGTCAAGTGTTGCTTCTACCTCGTTTAGTAATATTGTTGAAAATATTTTACAGCCCACTGGCAACAGATATATACCTCTGCAATTATTTAGACAATGCTTGTCACCTTTATTGTGCACAGGATGGATAGCAGCCATTTTCCAGTCGTCTGGAATCTTCACAGTTTCCCATATTTCTTCAGACATAATCTTAAGGTTAGTTGTCATTTTTGCTTGAGACCAGTTATGGTTGAGATGATTTTATAATTTCTTCAGTGCTTTGTTGTTTTTCAGGTTTTTTGTTGCTTTTTTAGTTTGTTTAGCTGTAGGTGGTTGATCTGTTTCCATGTTTTCATCAAATATCTGGAAATTCTAGCAAACAATTCAGTTCTCTACAGTTCGAGTTGATCAAAGTACTTTCTTAGTAATTTACAGGTGTGGTTATTGCTTAGACCTGTTTTACCATTTTAATCTCTGATGTAAATACTTGGAGCATGGCAGCCCTTTAGATGATTTTTAAATGTCTGACACAGAGTTTGGAAGGATAACAAAGATTCTCCAACTCATCCTTCCTGCAGACGTTGTTGTTGTTGTTGTTGTTGTTGTTGTTGTTGTTGTTAAGTCATAGAACACACACACACACACACACACACACACACACACACACACACACACACACACACACACAAAACAACACCACTCTAAAAGATCCCTTTCATTCATTCAGTATTAAATAGACAATTATTAAAATCCCAACGATCCTCTTCTGTGTCTCATTGCATGTATAGTTTATTGAAATAACTGCCCTTTAGAAGCCTATGCATCAGCAGGACAGTGTGGTGACCCACGGAATACCTATTTCCACAGCCGAGCACATAGTTCTCACTGAATGCTGCTGGTACAACTGTCCAGTGCTGAAGTTGCATATTGTCCCATGACGTACAAGTCACCACACACAAAATGGAAATAAATCTAATGAACAATATCTATATGTATGACAAGTATATTACTATTTTCATACTGTATTAATGACATTCTTTCTTAAAATGTCATTCATTGTTAAGAAGGCATGGGTATGTGCATCACTGCTTTGAAGCGGTATGTATAGGCATATTCCATGAAAATTGTGTGCTAATGGACACTGTCTAAAGTTTTATTTTTACACGGACCATGAATGTGGCTTTGTGTTTCTTAGTAATGTCTTCTGAGATAAGTTACAGGCGAAGTATGGCAACGGTGTGTGTTAAAATTAGCATATGTGCCAGTCATTACCACCATAATTTGGGACTAGTAGAAAAAGCACATCACTAAAGCAGTAAATAAAGTTATTAAAAGATGCTTTCCTCTGTGTGTGTACAGTTGCAGCTGCTGGAAGACGGCGGCAACTTGAGGAAGATACCGAACCCAGGACAGAAGCACGGGCTGGGAAAGCCAGACACTCAGTGGGTGAGTAGTAATTAGAGCCCACAGTGGGAGGCTTGTGCATCAAATGTATCAGGACACCTATTAGTGGACATTAAGATGCAGCGTATCCACCCTTCTCCTTTATGGTGACTTGAACTGTTCTGTTAGTACTTTCATTCAGACGTCTGAACCTCTGTGAAGGAATGATAGCCCATTCTTCCTCAAGAGCTGAACCCAAAGAAGGTAGAGATGTTGGACATTAGGTTTGGAGTGAAGTCACCATTATAACTCATCCCTAAGATGATCCATTGCTTCCAGATTGGAACATTGGCAGGCAGGCTCATTTCAGGAATGTCATTGTCCATAAACCTTTGCCTCACAATGCTGCTCAATGACAGGCGGTATTATTGAGCTGATTGTCACTCTTTGAACTCTTCCTCTGCTGTAGACAGTACACTACTGTGAAATACATAATTATCCTTCTGCAATTAGCATTTCCTAAAGTGCAATAAGAGGACAACAAGTTAACAATGTGGAATTGCATACTGCGACACTGCCTCCTCTGGTACTGAAGATGATGGCAGGTAAAGTTCAGCCAGCATTCAGCAAACCCAAATCCTTTAATCACATTGCCATGGAGTATAGAATGATTTGTCACTTTGCTCCCAGTCCGTTGCTTCCAGTTGTCCACTGTCCAGTGGACATTGCTCATTACGTGACCTTCAGTATTGTTTAATGTTGAGAACAGGAGTGTGCAGTTTTGGGAAACTGTTCAACCATTGCAACCAGGACTGCGGAGAGTAAGGTGTGGCACTTTTTCCCTTTCGTGTTGTATGTCTGTCATCTGGCTGCACTTTTTTCCTCTCACTTGGGGAACATGTCTGGGGTATTCTTGGGAATGTCCAGCATTCTGTTGCGAACAGTCTCGCCTTTGTTTTCTGCTCCATTTTCCTTTCTTTGTTTCCCTTCTCCTCTTGTTCCCTGTGTGCTCCTAAAGGCTGGCCCATGCATCTGACATGTAAGAGGTGACTAGGTGACTCATAATTCCCAGCCCCGGGTTGGCAGGTAGGGTTTGCATGTTCCCCCTGCTATAGGCCAGTCTCAGGGTGGGGTGTTTGTTTGAGCTGTAACCTTTCCAAATTGCCGATTGTTCCCTCTGTCAGGTCTTCAGGAGGTGTGACGTGAGGTGTGAACAATGACCTAAGGGAGGTTCACTTCCTTCTGAAGGCACAGAGTTGGAAGGAGCACGTGATCTGAGACACTGGCAATTGTGGGAGACTTCCTCGCGATGAGTCAGCCATCTTCCCTCTCAAAACCTACAAAATGTAAATGCAATGATGCTAATGATTCGAAGACCCTTTCCACTGCACCATGGTTACTTGTGGTCTCAGGTACTGAAAACAGTCGTCCTTCACCACAGTAAATCCGTTCTTCATTCAGAAAGGTGCAGTTGCTGGCCCTGTGAAATCCTGCTCTCATTTACAGAATGACACTTCGGTTTTGGAGACCACTTCTGATTCTCAAGCACAAAAACTGCTTGCTGCCTCACTTCTCCACAGTTACCCTTTTCATCTGGAGGTCCACAGGACTTTGAATTCCTTCCAGTTCGTAATTTATACCAGGCTGCTCGATGGTCTAACCGAGACTCAAATACAATCTTACCTCTCTGATCTTGGTGTGATTGCCATTCATCATGTAATGAAAATTGTAGATTCCTCCTCAGTGCCTACCCACACTGTCTTTCTGTCCTTTAATAGAGTGGTGCTTCCATCCTAACTCAAAGCAGGCTATGAAGTTTTCACCGTCTAGCCATACATTCCAAACCCGATGTGCTGCTACCAGTGTCATCGTTTTAACCACTCTAGAACATCCTGTCGACACCCAGCCACATGTGTTGCCTGTGGTAGGGATGTGCACGAGGGCTATTGTCCACCTACATCTCCATACTGTATCAACTGCAATTGCGGCCATGCCGACTCTTCTCAGGAATGTCCAGTGTATCTTGATGAGCAGGCTGTTCAAGTGATGCAGTGAAAGGAAAAAGTGCCTTATCCAGTTGCTCGCAAGTTACTGGGTAGTTGCAAACCCTGTGTTCTCCTGTCAGGCATTTATAGTTCTGTTTTTGTTACCCCTCGCTCCATGAAAGACGTGTCCATGTAGACATGCGACCTCCAACTCAACTCTGAGGTCGTAAAATCGGCCAGTGTCAAGGTACCATCGTCATCCCTCCATCGTGCAGTGCAACAAACAGTCAAACTCTAGCCTCAAGGGGCGAAGCCACCAACTACACGACTGGTAGGCTGGAAAGGACAGGAGGAGTACTTCCATGAAGACTTACTCCGTCCCTTGCACCAAACAACACTTGCGTCTTCATCTAACTGGGAGGGCTCAAAGACGTCCTCCAAAGGCGAATGGTCCACTCCTTTGTCACCTTGGAGGTCCTCTTCGATGGTGTCTGCACGTGATACCATAGCCCGGCCAGCCTCCATGTTGCCGGTGTGCACCAACAACTGTTTTTCGGCATTGGACTCCACAGACTGACCGCACAAGCGAACTGATGCTTCTGTGGACTCCATGGAGCAGGATCCTCCTGTGTCTGTGCTCTGTAGTAGTGCCTCTTCCTCAGCTGTCACTCAGCATCTGTCGAGGTGACACCCGCACATCTCTTCATCGTGACTGTTCTCCAATGAAACGTTCACCACCTTCGGTCCCACAATTAGGATTTACAGCTGCTTTAAGTGTTGCACTCTTATGACCACTTTGAGCTTTCATATTTCTTACTGATTTGGTGTGACCTTCCCCCTGAGGTCGAACAAGAGTCGAACAGGAAAGGAAAAACGGACACGACACACTGAGCAAGACATCAAGGACAGCAACAACAAGCAATAAGCAATGGGGTCACAAATGAAAACCTCACGAAATGGACAACGGCCACTCCTACATGGAAGTAAGCCAAGTAAACATGATGGCTGTAAGAGAGATATCGAGAGACTCACGCGAATATCAGACTGCTTCGCTGAGTGAGATGCAGGCGCTTATATACACAATAGGGTGTGTTGCTATTGGCTGCCGGGACCACGTACTCGACAGTGGAGCCCTCACATTACATGCAGGCGAGTAGTGCATGCAGCCATGCCTGACGACGCAACGGCTACAGAGACCTCTAGTGGTAATCGAGGTCCATGCCGTCTGGCACAGATTCGAAACGCATGGCACTCGGTACCAGATCCCTCCCCTCTGAATCTAACACGAAGGGGTGGAAAGGCCCCAAACAGTGATGCAGTGGTCAGCAGATGGGAAGAGACCTGGGCTGGTCATCTGCTGTTGGCTAGGTGGAAGAGACATCTGAGGTGTTCACGACGGCCGACCCAAAGGCTAGGGCAGCTGAGGGAGCTGCTGATCCACCTGGGGGTGGGAGGGCCGGCAGCAGGCTGGCAGGGAGGCAACAACTGGGGGGCAGTGGCAGTGACTCAAGGACCATGTCTGTACCTGAAGGAGGTAGCGGTTGAGGAGGTGGTGGCGGGAGTCCCGCAGGGAAATGAGTGTGGAACTGTTTATGATGGTGGCACTCCAACCCTTTCCACATGTGCACTGACATCTCACGCCACTCACGGGCTGCGATGACTGTGGCAAGTGTACAAACCCACCTTGCTCCTGTAAACGTGGGCCCACACTATTGTGCTGGGGGCGTAATGTTGAGAGGGCCAAGAGAAGGGGCAGTAAGAGGATGGCATCAGCAAATGCAGCAGGGTCCATGGCTGTCACCCATAGAGGAGCTCCACTGAACTAAGTCTGTCAATTGGCGTGGTGCGATAGGTGCTCAAGAACAGGGTGAGGGCCGATGTGGTTGGAGACGTTTCGACCACCTTCATCAGGTGTTTAAATGTGTGGACAATCCTCTCCGCTGCGCCATTGGAGGAAGGGTGGAAAGGCGGGCTACGGATATGTTTGATGCCATTGGCCAGACAGAATTCATGGAAGGAGGACACCATGAATTGGGGGCCATTATCGTAGACCAATGTGTGAGGCAGGCCCTCAATGGTGAGAACCTGGGCCAGGGCCGTGAGTGTGGCCTCCTCGTTGGTGGATGCCATGCGGATGACATGTGGGTATTTGGAGTAGGCATCAATGGTAAGTAGCCTCATAGACCCCAAAAACAGGCCCTAAAAATGAAGATGGATATGATCCTATGGCTGGAGAGGCACAGGCCAGGGTGAAAATGACTGAGGAGGGGCTTGCCTGGTGACGTGCACACAAAGTGCACCCGCAGACCAGGTGGTCAATATCACCATTGATGTCGGGCCAATACATGTGCCAACGAGCCAAAACATTCGTGTCGGACATACCCCAGTGCCTGTGGTGTAACAAACTGAGCACTACATGCCACAAATTCAGAGGGATGACCACCCGAAGGGCATCCAACTCCATGGCTAACAGAAAGACATCATCGACCATGGGAGCCTGTGGTATAGGTGGCGCCAGGGGCTGACGTCGGTCTGCATCTGATGAGTAATATAGAAGGGCCACCAGTGGACTACATAGCTTAGAACCTGCCACAAGATAGGTCTCGACATGTAGCTGTGGCAATGTGAGCAGCCATAAGAGGCAGACCATACAGCATGTCCTGGTGGGTGAAATCAGAGTGAAAACAGAGGACCTTCCATTTTTAAAACACAGGATCGGGGTCTGCTGGGAGACATGACAAAGTGTCTGTATTAGCATGGTAGGCGGTGGGCTTATATCGGATGGTGTAAGTGTAATCACATAAAAATAACGCCCAGTGGTGGAGACATTGAGCCGTCCACTCTAGAAGGTGAGAGTAGTGCCCAAAAAGCATAACTAAGGGTTTATGGTCTGTCAGGAAGGTGGACTTCGTTCGCCGCAAAGAGATAGTTGTGAAATTTTTGGACGAGGAACACTATCGCCAGGGCCTCCTTTTCAATGTGGGAGTAGTTCTGTTGTGCTGGGGTCAACGTCTTAGATGCATAAGCGATGGGCTGTTCAGAGCCATTGGTATTCTGATGCATGAGGAAGGCCCCAATGCCATATGCTGATGCATCAGCTGCCACAGCCAAGGGGCGGTCCGGAAAGAAGGGAGTAAGGCAAGGGGCGGGCTTCAGCATCACCTTTAAACAGAGAAATGCCTGGTAACAGGCAGGTACCCCTTTGTGACACACATGATTGAGGGATTGAGCTACAGTGGCAACCTGGGGTAAGAACTTCAAGTAATGAGTAACCTTGCCGAAAAACACCTGGAGTTCAGGTAAGTCCTTGGGATGAGGAGGACCTCAATGGCCACAACATTACAACACAAAGGTTGAATGTTATCTTTGCTAAGCCAGTGGCCTAAGTATTCCACTTCTGGTTGAAGAAAACAACACTTGTCCAGCTGACAGCATGAACCTGCAGACTGGAGTGCTTGAAATAGGGCGCTGAGATTTTGCAAATGTTCCTGGCGGGAATGACCAGTGACCAAGACATCATTCAGATAATTCACACGGGGGGATAGAATGCTAAGGCGCTCCAGGAACCACAAAAAAATGGCCAGCACAAAGAGACACCAAATGGAAGGTGCTTTTACTTGTATAATCCGAAAGGAGTGTTGATAATCATAATGTTCTGGGAATTGGCATCCAAGGATAAATGGTGCTGTTCCACAGCCAGGTTGATCTTTGAACAGTTCTCTCCCTCGGCAAGCTTGGTGAGAAGGTCTACCTGTTGGGGAATGGGGTAAGTGTCTACGAGGGACTGAGCATGGACAGTACCGCCAAAGTCCTCACACAGCTGAAGGGTCCCATTGGGTTTCCGTATGACCACCAAAGCTGTCGCTCAGGCACTATATGTCACTGGTTCCAAAACGTCAGCAACCTGGAGCTGATCAAGTTCCTGCTTGAGCCAAAGGGGTCGGGCCTGGAAAAAGTGAGGCTGCACATCCGGCTGAAGTGTGATGTTCACCTGAAAATCTGAAGCACATCAGTGATCAGTTGCAAACAAAGTTCTGAAAAGAAACAGCCGTGAAAATGACCTTAAATTCATCAGAAATTGGAACGCCAAACAGTTGAAATGCATCCAGGCCAAAAATATTCAAAGCCGACAGATAGTTGATGATAAATAGGGTAAGGAACTGGATAACGTGTTTGTACGTTGCCTGAACAATGAACTGCACACGAAGGGGAATGGAACAGTCTCTGGAGGTGACCAAATGCTGAGACGGAAGTGACAACTCAAAAGAGCCCAGTCACGTATATGTTGCCATGTTAATCAGGGAGACGGTGGCCCCAGTGTCAACCTGAAAACTGACATCCTCCATGAAAAGGCGGAGCGTGAGTGAAAGCTACAATGCAGATGGGTCATCCAGTGGGGCAACAGATTGCAGAGCATGTATGGTAAGTCAAGGCCCAGGAGGGGCAGGACTGGGGCGAATAAAGTGACTGCGACACTCCGATTGGATGTCGTCCCCCTCATCATACAGCATGTACGTTTTCGAATGGTGGGGGCAATCAGCTCAAGAATGTGTGGTAAAGAACTGTGGGCAAGATGAAAGTGGACAACCCAACCAGCGACTTGAGGCGCAGATGCCATAGAGACATCAGACAAAGAGGAGTCCCAACGGAGCTGGCCTCTGTTGGCCGGTCCACCTCAACTGACGAGGGTGGTTGTGAGGTTGGCCATGAACGAAAGTGCAGCGGAACTGCACAGGAGCAGCCCGCGAACAAACAAAATGGATAACGGGTAAAGGACAAGCATGACGACAGATGACCAAGCAAGACAACAAGAACAACGACAAGCATTAAGCAACAGGGTCACAAGTGAAAACCTCATGAAAACAACAATTTCCACTGGTACACAGAAGTAAGCCAAGTAAACGTGATGTCTGTAAGCTGAATATTGAGAGACTTAGGCGAATATTGGACTGCTTTGCTGAGTGAGAGGCAGGCACCTTAAATGCATTATAGGGTACATCACTATTGGCCACTACTTCCCTCATTTTAGCTACTTGGTGACTTTAATGCATATCATCCCCTTTGGGGTTACCCCAGGACCTGTCAGAGAGGTGCCATCTTGGCTGACCTGCTTAACCAACTTAACCTCTCCTGTGCCTTAATACTGGAGCACCCACTTTCCTGTCCAACTCTTCGCACACATATTCCCATTTGGATCTATCCTTCTGCACTGCCTTGCTTGCCCATCAACGCTTTCTAGGTTTAACTGGCAGCCTTACTCCTCCCTGACGACCTTCGAAAAATGAGATTCCCCAGATGTGATGACTAGGTTGAATATCTCACAAATGTTATCCTTACTGCTGCAGAATGTTCCATCCCCCACACTTCCTCTCTACCATGTCGTGTCCCAGTCCCTTGGTGGACTGACTCGTGCTGTGACGCAATTTGTGCATGTAGATGTGCTCTCCACATTTTTAACCACTACCCTATTCTGGTAAACTTCATTCATTATAAACAGATGCGTGCAAAGAGTCATTGCGTTCTTCGAGATAGCAAAAGAGCTAGGTGGATTTTGTTCACTAGTTCTTTCAACAGTTCCACACTTTGTTCTGTCATGTGGGCCAACACCAGACAGCTATCTGAAACCAAGATCCATTCCCCAATTTCCAGCCTGACAGTCGCTGATGTCATTGGGGATGCTATTGCCATCTTCAACACCTTGGGTCGCCATTTTGCAGAAGTTTCAAGCTCTTCCCACTATCACCCTACCTTTCTCCATTCTCTGAACCGTGAGTGCTACAATACTGTCTTCACTATGACAGAACTAGATCATGCTCTCAGTTCATCCTGATCCTCCGCCTTAGGGCCAGATGCCATCCACATTCAGATGTTGCAGCACCTTTCTCCTGTGGGCAAGAGCTTTCTTCTAAAAATCTTGCTTCTGGTGACCCCTCTCCCCCAATATCTCTTACCAGCTCCTTTTGCAAGGTGATGGAATTTGTATGATTCATGACTGGCTGGTGTGGTAGCTCGAATCTCACAATTTACCGTCGGATGCTCAGTGTGGATTTCGAGTGCGGTGTTCTGCAGTTGACCATCTCATTACTTTGTCCACCCATGTCATGAATGGTTTTCTGTGAAAATCCCAGACTGGGCTGTGTTTTTTGATTTGAAGAAGGCCTAAAACACCTGCTGGAGAACTGGTATCCTCTGTACTCATTAAATGTGGGGCTTCCGTGGGCACCTATCCTGTTTTCTTCGGGCATTTTTACAAGACCGAGTTTTCAAGTGGTGTGTGGGTTCTGCCTTGTCGGACATCTTTATTCAGGAAAATAGTGTGCCTCAGGTTTCCATCCTGAGCTTCGTCCTCTTTGTTGTCACCATTAACCCTCTAATGGCCCGTATCCCACCAGTCATCTCTGGCTGTCTTTTTGTAGACAATTTTGCCATATATTGCAGTTCTCCATAGACTTGTCTCACTGAGCGGCGTCTTCAGAACTGTTTTGATAGTCTTTACTCCTGGAGCATTGACAAAGGCTTTCACTTTTCCCTTGACAAAACCATCTGTATGAATTTTTGGCGGCGCAAATGGTTTCTCACACCATGTCTACACCTTGGGCCTCTTGCTCTTCCGTTAGTTGAAACTATGAAATTTTTGGGGTTCATGACAGATAGGAAACTCTATTGGTCCTCCCATGTGTCTTACCTGGCAGTCCGCAGCTGTACAAGGTCCTCAATCTCCTACATGTCCTGAACGGTACTTCGTGGGATGCCGATCGAACCACCCTCCTCATTTTGTAGCGGTCCCCTTGTCTATTCAAAACTCGACAATGGGTACTTTGTTTATAAGTCTGCACGCCCATGCATCTGTTTGGTGAGTAGATTTTATCTATCCAATTACATTATTTTGTAAAAATGGTTTATTTTTGTTGTTAAACTAATCCAATTAATTTTTATCTTAGAGAAAGTTTGACGTGAAACATAACATAGTCGGGGATTATTGGTGATACAGAAAAAATACTCATTGAGATAGAATCTAGAGTAAATGTAATTTTTTATCAAACACTAAACTTATCTTAACATTTGCAGTTGATGATACGAGGGCAGTTCAATAAGTAATGCAACACATTTTTTTTCTCGGCCAATTTTGGTTGAAAAAACCGGAAATTTCTTGTGGAATATTTTCATACATTCCCGCTTCGTCTCGTATAGTTTCATTGACTTCCGACAGGTGGCAGCGCTGTACGGAGCTGTTAAAATGGCGTCTGCAACGGATGTGCGTTGCAAACAACGGGCAGTGATCGAGTTTCTTTTGGCGGAAAACCAGGGCATCTCAGATATTCATAGGCGCTTGCAGAATGTCTACGGTGATCTGGCAGTGGACAAAAGCACGGTGAGTCGTAGGGCAAAGCGTGTGTCATCATTGCCGCAAGGTCAAGCAAGACTGTCTGATCTCCCGCGTGCGGGCCGGCCGTGCACAGCTGTGACTCCTGCAATGGCGGAGCGTGCGAACACACTCGTTCGAGATGATCGACGGATCACCATCAAACAACTCAGTGCTCAACTTGACATCTCTGTTGGTAGTGCTGTCACAATTGTTCACCAGTTGGGATATTCAAAGGTTTGTTCCCGCTGGGTCCCTCGTTGTCTAACCGAACGCCATAAAGAGCAAAGGAGAACCATCTGTGCGGAATTGCTTACTCGTCATGTGGCTGTGGGTGACAATTTCTTGTCAAAGATTGTTACAGGCGATGAAACATGGGTTCATCACTTCGAACCTGAAACAAAACGGCAATCAATGGAGTGGCGCCACACCCACTCCCCTACCAAGAAAAAGTTTAAAGCCATACCCTCAGCCGGTAAAGTCATGGTTACAGTCTTCTGGGACGCTGAAGGGGTTATTCTGTTCGATGTCCTTCCCCATGGTCAAACGATCAACTCTGAAGTGTATTGTGCTACTCTTCAGAAATTGAAGAAACGACTTCAGCGTGTTCGTAGGCACAAAAATCAGAACGAACTTCTCCTTCTTCATGACAACGCAAGACCTCACACAAGTCTTCGCACCCGAGAGCAGCTCACAAAACTTCAGTGGACTGTTCTTCCTCATGCACCCTACAGCCCCGATCTCGCACCGTCGGATTTCCATATGTTTGGCCCAATGAAGGACGCAATCCGTGGGACGCAGTACGCGGATGATGAAGAAGTTATTGATGCAGTACGACGTTGGCTCCGACATCGACCAGTGGAATGGTACCGTGCAGGCATACAGGCCGTCATTTCAAGGTGGCGTAAGACCGTAGCATTGAATGGAGATTACGTTGAAAAATAGTGTTGTGTAGCTAAAAGATTGGGGAATAACCTGGTGTATTTCAATGCTGAATAAAACAACCCCTGTTTCAGAAAAAAAATGTGTTGCATTACTTATTGAACTGCCCTCGTATATATCCAGTGTCACTTCTTGTTCTCTTGATTTATCTCTGGTGCCAGTGCCTTGATCATAAAATATTCCCCATTAAGATTTTCACTACAGTCTGTTCCCAGAACAATCTGTTTGTCTTCCTGCCTCACCTCTATACAGGGAGTCCAGCAGGGAACTCCCTTGCCCCATCTGCCACCCACACTTGTACCCCCCTGCAGGTCCGGGGATTAGAATAGGCCCGAGGTATTCCTGCCTGTCATAAGAGGCGACTAAAAGGAGTCCCTCCCCCTCAAGGGGGTAATTAGCGCCTGCGTCCGGAGACGGACGGTTCCACGACCTCTATTTGTGGTCATTTTGCTTTCACTTCTCGTTTCTTCCTTCCTTTGTTTGGTTCCTTTCTTTGCTCTTCTCCACCTCACTGTCTTCCTTATTCTTTCCCCTGCAAAATCTCCTTGCCTTCTCATTGCCTTCTTCTCCTTGCCTTCTCATTGCCTTCTTCTCATTGCCTTCTTCTCATTGCCTTCTTCTCATTGCCTTCTTCTCATTGCCTTCTTCTCATTGCCTTCTTCTCATTGCCTTCTTCTCATTGCCTTCTTCTCATTGCCTTCTTCTCCTTGCCTTCTCTGGTCTCCGCCTCGGCGTTTGAGACAGTCTGTCCCCCCTCTCTCTCTCTCTCTCTCTCTCTCTCTCTCTCTCTCTCTCTCTCTCTCTCTCTCCCCCTCTCCCTCCCTCTCCCTCCCTCCCTTTTTCCCTCTTCTTCCTTCCTCCCTGTGCGCGCCTGAAGGCCGACCCACGCGTTCGCACGCGTAGCCTGTGACGGGGTAACACGTAATTCCCCACCCTGGGTAGACATGTAAGGCACGCGCGTACCCCCTTGTAAAGGCCAGGCCCTGGGAGGGGTGATTGCCTGAGCTGATACCTTCTGACCATGCTGATTGGTCGCTCCGTCTGTTTCTCGGGAAGTGTGACCTGAGGTGTAAACATTCACCTAAGGCGGGAGTGCCCTCTGAGACGGTCCCCACAGGGAAGGAGCGCGCCATCGGAGACGCTGGCAATCGTGGGGGATTCCTCCGCAATGGATTTCACTCCATCTCTCTCGACTTCTGCCCAAAAACGGAAACTTGACCAGCTACCAGTGACAAAAGTACTACCGCCTGCCCCACAGTTCCTCGTCGTTTCTCGATCTGAGGACGGAAAGGATTTTTCCTCTGTCAACCCTTTCGTTATCCAGAAGGGCGTCTATGCCATAGCCGGATCTGTCAAATCTTGTACCAGGTTGCGTAACGGTACCTTAATACTCGAAACTGAGAGCGCCTTTCAGGCACAAAAACTGCTTCGGGCCACACTCCTGTACACATTCCCTGTCCAGGTGGAGGCTCACAGAACTTTGAATTCGTCTCGTGGTGTGGTCTATACTAGATCCCTCGACGGCTTGACTGACGAGGAGATTCAATCTTTCCTCACTGAGCAGGGTGTGACAGCTGTCCATAGGGTCATGAAAAAGGTCAACAATGACCTTGTACCGACCCGGACACTTTTCTTGACCTTCGATAGTGTTCAGCTGCCATCGTGCATCAAGGCGGGCTACGAGGTCATTTCTGTTCGCCCCTATGTCCCGACACCTACGCGCTGCTACCAGTGTCAGCGTTTCAATCACACTCGCCAGTCTTGTTCCAATGCGGCTAAATGTGTCACTTGTGGCAGGGATGCCCATGAGGGTGACTGTCCACCTCCGTCTCCTCGTTGTGTGAACTGTCAGGGTGACCATGCCGCATCCTCCCGCGACTGTCCTGTCTATAAGGAAGAATGCTGTATCCAAGAAATTTGGGTCAAAGAGAAAGTGTCCACCTCGGCTGCTCGCAAGCTATTGGCTAGTAGGAAGCCCACGCTGCTTCCAGCGGGGAAATACAGTACTGTCCTCGCCTCTCCTCGGACTACCAGGGAGGTGGCAACCCAGACATGCGATCTGACCTTCAGCACCACGGTCGTCCGTTCGGCCAGTGCTAAGATCGCGCGGTCGACATCTCCTCTTCCTCCCATCACCCCACAGACACCAGCCCCTTCATCAGCTTCTGCTAAGACGAAGACCCAGAAGTCAGATGCACGGGCCTTCAAGAAGGAGCCGTCCCATGCAGACTTCCTACGTACCTCGACCTCCCAGCCTTCGACCAGTACTTCCACCAAACGACCTTCCAAGAAGGCTCATAGGAAGCATAGTTCTCCTTCTCCGCCACGGCGCATTTCTTCTCCTGTGCCACCCAGCGGTTGCCGCCCCAGGCCGTCATCCATTTCGCCTGGCCGCACCGCTGGTAGCCGAACATCTGGCCGTTCACGGCGGAGGAAGCTCCCCCTCCTGGGCATCTTCCCAAGATGGCCGATGAACCTATAGACCCAATGGACGATGACTGTCCGCCTACTGATACCGGCGGCAGTGCTCGCTCGAAGCCAGGCCCTCAGCGGCCTTCGAGGTGACCCCTTCTTTCATCTTCCTGTTTTTCTTACGATGGCACTTATTCACTGGAATATTCGCAGCATTCACTCCAACCGAGAGGACTTGAAGTTGCTGCTCCGCTTGCACCGTCCGCTCGTTGTAGCCCTGCAGGAAACGAAGCTACGCCCATGCGATCAAATTGCCTTGGCACACTACACCTCTGTGCGTTTTGACCTACCCCCTGTGGTAGGTATCCCGGCTCATGGAGGGGTTATGTTGCTGGTCCGGGATGATATTTACTACGATCCCATCACGTTGCACACCGGCCTGCAGGCAGTTGCCATCCGCATTACTCTCCCCACTTTTACATTTTCCATTTGTACCATTTACACTCCATCGTCATCTGCCGTTACCAGGGCAGACATGATGCAACTTATTGCTCAGCTACCTGCACCATTTTTGTTAACTGGAGACTTCAATGCCCACCATCCCCTTTGGGGCTCTCCAGCATCCTGCCCGAGGGGCTCCCTGTTAGCAGACCTTTTCAACCAGCTCAATCTTGTCTGCCTCAATACTGGCGCCCCTACTTTTCTTTCGGACACATCTCACACCTATTCCCATTTAGACCTCTCTATATGTACTCCCCAACTTGCACGCCGGTTCGAGTGGTATGCACTTTCTGATACATATTCGAGCGACCACTTCCTGTGTGTTATCCATCTCCTGCAGCATACCCCCTCTCCGTGCTCATCTAGTTGGAACACCTCCAAAGCAGACTGGGGGCTCTTCTCTTCCAGGGCGACCTTTCAGGATCAAACATTCCCAAGCTGCGATAGTCAGGTCGCACACCTCATGGAAGTCATTCTCACTGCTGCTGAATATTCCATCCCTCACCCTACTTCTTCTCCACGTCGCGTACCGGTCCCCTGGTGGACCGCAGCATGTAGAGACGCTTTACGTGCTCGTCGACGTACTTTACGCACCTTTCACTGCCACCCTACAGTGGCGAATTGTATCAATTATAAACGATTACGTGCACAGTGTCGTCGTATTATTAAAGAAAGCAAGAAAGCCAGCTGGGCTGCTTTCACAAGCACCTTCAACAGTTTTACTCCTTCTGTTGTCTGGGGTAGCCTGCGCCGGCTATCTGGCACTAAGGTCCACTCACCAGTTTCTGGCTTGACAGTTGCGAATGACGTCCTTGTGGCCCCTGAGTCTGTCTCCAATGCCTTCGGCCGCTTTTTTGCAGAGGTTTTGAGCTCCGCTCATTACCACCCTGCCTTCCTCCCCCACAAACAGGCAGAGGAGGCTAGGCCACCTAACTTCCGCTCCTCGAATCGTGAAAGTTATAATGCCCCATTCACCATGCGGGAACTCGAAAACGCACTTGGCCGCTCACGGTCCTCCGCTCCAGGGCCCGATTCTATTCATATTCAGATGCTGAAGAACCTTTCTCCTGTGGGTAAAGGTTTTCTTCTTCGTACTTACAATCGCATCTGGATTGAGGGACATGTTCCCGCATGCTGGCGCGAGTCTATTGTTGTCCCGATTCCTAAGCCGGGGAAGGACAAGCACTTGCCTTCCAGTTATCGACCCATCTCGCTTACCAGCTGTGTCTGTAAAGTGATGGAGCGAATGGTTAACTCTAGATTGGTTTGGCTGCTCGAGTCTCGACGCCTACTTACCAATGTACAATGTGGATTTCGTAGGCGCCGCTCTGCTGTTGACCATCTGGTTACCTTGTCGACCTTCATTATGAATAACTTCTTGCGGAAGCGCCCGACCGCGGCTGTGTTCTTTGATTTGGAAAAGGCTTAAGACACCTGTTGGAGGGCGGGCATTCTCTGCACCAAGCATACATGGGGCTTTCGCGGTCGCCTCCCTCTCTTTATTTGTTCCTTTTTAATGGATCGACAGTTCAGGGTATGTGTGGGTTCTGTCCTGTCAGACACCTTTCGCCAGGAGAATGGGGTGCCACAGGGCGCAGTTTTGAGCGTCGCTCTCTTCGCCATAGCGATCAATCCAATAATGGATTGCCTCCCAGCTGATGTATCAGGCTCCCTTTTCGTGGACGATTTTACCATATATTGCAGCGCACAGCGTACGTGTTTCCTGGAGCACTGTCTTCAGCGTTCTCTTGACCGTCTTTACTCCTGGAGTGTCGCCAATGGCTTCCGTTTTTCTGCCGAGAAGACGGTCTGTATTAACTTCTGGCGCTACAAAGAGTTTCTCCCACCGTACTTACGACTCGGTCCCGTTGCTCTCCCATTCGTGGAGACAGCAAAATTTTTAGGTCTTACATTTGACAGGAAACTTAATTGTCTCCACACGTGTCATATTTGGCTGCCCGTTGTACCCGTTCTCTAAATGTCCTCAGTGTTCTCCGTGGTATGTCGTGGGGAGCGGATCGAACCGTCTTACTTCGCCTATCTTGGTCGATCGTCCGCTCCAAGCTGGATTATGGGAGCTTCGTATACTCTTCTGCATGGCCATCCATCTTACGCCGCCTCAACTCCATACAACATCGGGGTTTACGACTTGCGATCGGATTGTTTTATACTAGTCCCGTCGAGTCTTCATGCTGACGCTGGTGAGTTGCCACTCACCTACCGGCGCGATATACTGCTTTGTCGGTATGCCTGTCGGCTACTGGCAATGCCCGACCACCCGTCTTATCGTTCCTTTTTTGATGACTCTCTCGACAGTCAATACGGGTTGTATGTCTCTGCCCTGCTACCCCCTGGAGTTCGCTTTCGTCGCCTCCTTCAACACCTTAATTTTTCACTCCCTGCAACCTTTCGAGTGGGCGAGAGCCACACGCCACCTTGGCTCCAGGCTCAGGTTCGCGTCCACCTTGACCTCTGCTCACTCCCGAAGGAGGTTACCCCCGGTTCAGTCTACCACTCCCGTTTTGTCGAACTTCGTTCGAAGTTCATTAATATGACCTTCATTTATACAGATGGCTCTAAGACCAATGATGGGGTCGGGTGTTCTTTTATTGTTGGGGCACAAAGTTTCAAATACCGGCTCCATGGCCGTTGTTCGGTCTTCCCAGCTGAGCTCTTTGCCCTCTACCAGGCTGTCCTTTTCATCTGCTGCCACCGACATTCTGCATATGTCATCTGCTCTGACTCCCTGAGCGTTATCCAGAGCCTCAGTGATCCATACTCGGTTCACCCTTTCGTGCACCGGACCCAACGCTCTCTTCAGCAGCTGGTGGACGTCGGTTCTCCGGTTAGCTTTATGTGGGTTCCTGGCCATGTCGGTATCCCTGGGAATGAAGCTGCAGATGCCACGGCCAAGGCTGCGGTCCTCCAGCCTCAGAGAGCATCTTGTTGTGTCCCTTCGTCAGATTGTAGCAGGGTAATTTGTCGGCGCATTTTATCGCAGTGGCATGCCGATTGGGCTGCACTCACAGACAACAAACTTCGGGCCCTGAAACCTCTTCCCGTGGCTTGGACGTCCTCCTCACGCCCTTCTCGGCGGGAGGAGTTCGTTTTGGCCCGCTTACAAATTGGCCACTGCCGGTTCAGCCATCGCTATCTGCTGACGGCTGCTCCGGCGCCGTTCTGCCCATGTGGGCAATTGCTGACGGTCCGCCACATTTTAACGGTCTGTCCGGATTTTAACACCCTGCGTTTTGATCTTGGCCTGCCATGTACTGTAGAAGCCATTTTAGCAGATGACCCGCGAGCAGCTGCTCGCGTTCTTCATTTTATCAGTTTGACAACCCTCTCAAACGACATTTGATTCTGCTGTTTTCTTTTTTTAATCCTATGCCTGTCAGTCTGTCTTTTATCGTGTTTTCCGTTTCGTTGCTGTTTTAAACTTGTGACTCGCGGTGCATTCCTCACGTAGTCTGGGCGCTAATGACCGTTGAAGTTGTGCGCCCTAAAACCACAAAAAAAAAAAAAAAAAAAAAAAAAAAAAAAAAAAAAAAAAAAAAAAAACACACACACTTGTGGTCGTACATCTTACCTATTGTGGATGATCTATGCACAAGGAGAGAAATGTGCTGAGGTTGTCACGAACATTAGAACTTCATTGCAACAAAGAAGGTGCGTGATAATGTTGGGCAAGTGAATTGGATTTCCAGTGAAAGCAACCTAAAAATAGTCCTCATATACTTTCAGGTTCTCACTAATATGAGAACCATTCTGTAAGGTGTAAGTTTGGCACTGCAAGCTACGCAGGCGATGTCCTAGATTCCAATGTTGTTGTTGCACTCAGAGGAAAAAATTTGACTGTAACAGCAGCCAAAACTTTGAGAACTGTCATCCCCATGGAGGAGATGGCAGTGCCATCCAGGAGGCACAGACCTGGGAGAAAAATACAGGTATCAGTCCAGGACATCATTGAGGAGGAACAGTGTGGTGTAATGTGCAGGCAGAAAGACATTAGAATAAAGGAATGAAGTGGCACAAGACAGAGACAAGAAAGAACAAGTAATTATAAGTCTAAGAATCACAGAACATGAGAGAACAAAAGTGTACAGTCAACTGCAATCCAAAGGAAATAGGAAGAATGTTTTTTGAACATAAAGCAAAACCATTCAACCACTGTGCAGAAGTACTTGAACACAGAAATGAAGGCTACGTAATGGATCATGAGACTAAAAAGTAATGAGAAAAGCACAAGAAGAGAGATCTTCCCGAGTAGACAAGAGGAATAGAGTTTCATTGCAACACAGACTGCACGTGCAGCAAATGAAACAGCTCTCTGGTGAAGGCAAGGTAGAGAGTGCCCCGATCCACTAAAAAATGCCACTAATAAGAATACTATTCTTGAAGCTTACCGTCGAGCACTCTGTCTGTAGTAAGTGAGAAACACTCCTGTAGGCATCTTCAGTGTAGGTTGGACTGGCAATGCCAATATTGTGGGCTGAATTTTTATTAATATAGTCATGGCACTTGGAAGTAGATAGTTGACATCAAGTCTGGAAATTCGATTGACTGGTGAGCCACTGTACATTGAACTACGAAGTCTGTGCAATAGAGAAATACTGTAAAGCCCAGTGTCACATGGCTCCAGGGTGGAAACTATGCAGTGGCAGTCATGGGCAAGATGAACTGCACTGAATGTGAGTTTCAGTTTCAGACGTGTTTACATGCCAGCAACTGACAGCCCTCCATTGTGGGACATCAGGTGGGATTGGGAAACACCAGCCAGATGCAACAACACACACTTCCACCTCATTCCTATTATGTCTTCCTCTCCATTCTGTTACCATACTCACCAGTTCTTCTTTCTGCCTCACCTCTACAAAGAATCCTCCTGAGAAGTACCCCACCTCATCTGCCACTCATTCTCCTGACTACTTGTACTCATCTGTAAGTAAAGAAAGGAGTGTTACATTGTATGCATTTGATGTGGCAATTTTAATGTCGAACAATGAAAATATAGTAATTGGGAAGCATTCATGCTATTGCTTTCTGTGGGCTCTCTCTGAAAAAAATTCATTGTAATTTTAAATTATAGTGAAGTTTTTTGCAAATCACTAAGTGCTCTCATTGTAAAAAAACTGGATGAATATAATGTCGGTATCTGCCTGCTATTGGTGAAAGTGCATCCTCAGGCGTGGACACAGTTCCTAACTGTTAAACTTGCCACAGTGTGTTAACGATGTAACATAAGATTGTATGTTTTGATTAGCAGATTACTACAGCGTTTTAAATTTTGATCAGCAGTTATGTGAAATGTTGACAATGAAAGTTTATTTTCCCCTGACTGTCTTAAGATAGGCAGCCTGCAACTTTACTTAGTTCCAGAAAGGCAGTATTTTATTAATGTTCACTGTTCTACTTAATTGAGTAGATTAAATGCTCAGTTAATCACTGATTAGTAGGCACTCTAAAAGACTGATATAATTGATTCCGTTCTTTATCATGTCATGTTGAAACACTATTAGTTTATCACGTGTTTGTTTTACTTTTGCAGGTAAAGAATTTTTTATATTAACTCAATTTTTTTTTTCTGTCAATCAGGTACAATTCAAAGTGTTCTGTCTCCTATTGCTGAGGAGCATGAATGTGGAGAGAGCACCACTAACACTGGTGGAGAATTGGTATGTTTAACCAGTAGCACAAAGTTTGATTTTGTAGCCTGTAATTAACACAACACTGTTTCCTGGCCTTCTTTCAGGTGCTCACAAAGTTCATTAGCTCAGGGATTTGAGCCATTACAGTACTTCCCCCTCTTCTGTGCTGTCATGCCCACTACCCACTTACTTAAATAAAAAAAAAAAAAAACTTCTTCCTTCATATCCTATTCATCTCCATTTCATTCTCATTCCATCTCCCATGCCAGTCTGTTTCCTGACCCCCACAAACATCACAACTTCTTTTCGAATGGTAACTGAAATGCTATGTCAAGTCTAAATTATCTGCTAAATGATCCGAAACATTGCTCAAAGACCAGTCATATACTGGATTTTGATTTAAAACAAGAAACTCTCTTTAATTATTAATGGCAAGTCATGTGTCATTGGTTAGTATACAGAATCTTAATGACAGCTCAGCTTCATTTTTGTTCTCCTGGTGTAATGGTAGTTGTCATTGTGTTCACAGATTTAGGGGAATTTTAACTAAAAAAATGACTTTGTTGTGGTGACCATTATTCGTCGGTACTATGGACATAGTGTGAGAAACAAATTTACCAAAGCGATAGGTTAGGTGATAGTTGTTAATCATTAAACATGACAATTAATATTATTCCAAAATGACAATTATCGTATTCTGTTGTTTAAAATATTGCTGTTGGGAAGTGAGGTTTCCTCATTTTTGAGCAAATATCATAAACTCAAATTATAGCACTCATTCTCTGCCATACAATCATAGCCTGACAAACTTACTAAAGTCTTGTGAAAATACTTTCCTGGTAGCAAAATAAGTATCAAGTGCACAACTTCGAGAGATTTACTTGTCTTTGTGGTTGTTGTGTTTGACACGTGTTGATTAGTAATTCAATAGAACTACCTTAGTGTACTTCCGCACATGTATCACAAATTTTGCAGTGTGATGTAAAAGTAACCGTTTAGTTATTTTCATCCTTCGGGATTCGCTGTCAAGTCTCTGGTACCTGATAAAGAATAAAGTTATAACGCTTGTGATGGTCTTTCAGATCTTGCATTGACTTACTTGTCAGCTGCCATGACCATGGCAAACAGTACTATATCCAGTTACTGGTTTCTTTTTCATGCATCTTGTTCTGTAGGACCAATATGTGGCACAAATCTTAAAGGTCATGGAATGTGTCAGATAAAATAAAATGTTTGAGAAACCAAAAAAGAGGAGCCATATGTTTATGTAAACACAATCAAGAATGTTACACAGGAATCAGCTTAATTTTTCAAGGAAATCCTCAACAGAACAGGAAACTCTTCAGTTTTGATTTGAATCCACATGGATTACTGCTAAGATGTTTGAATTCCTGTGGTAACTTATTGGAAATGAATGCCGCAGTATACTGCATGCCTTTCTGCACAAGATTCAAGAAAGTGTGCCCCCAAAGGCAGAATGGATTTCTGCCTAGTGTTAACTGACTGAAAGCTGCTAATTCTTGGGAATAAGCTGATATTGTTAACAAGAAATGACAGCAAAGAATGTATATTTATTGAGAGGCCTATGTCAGATTACCCAGACTAATTAACAGGGGTCAACAGGAGTTACATGAGCTTATACAACTTACTACCTGAACTGCCCATTTCTGAGCAAAAACATCGTTTGGGAAATGGAAGAATTACCCCAAAATATACCACCATTTGTCATAAGTGAACGAATTTAAGCAAAGTAGACTAATCTTTGTGTCGAACTATCATTTACTTCATACACCATTCAAATAGTAATAATGACAGCATTAAGTCTTTGAACAAGATCCTGAATATGAGTTTTCCACAACAGTTCACTATCTATCTGAACATGTAGAAACCTAAACTGTTAAGTTTCACTGATCGTATGGCCATTCTGTGAAATTAAAATGGCAGGTTTTGTTGAATTGTTTGTTAGAAATTGTAAAAACTGATTCTTGTTGTGATTTAGTATTAGTTTATTATCTACAAGCCATGAAACTGTCTTGAACTGCACTACTTGAAACAATGCCAACATTCTCTACTACCAAGCTAGTGTCATCACCAAACACAAGGCATACCATATATGTAAATAAGGAACATGAGTGGACACAACAATTTCAAGAACAGATATATTACAGAAAACCCACACCACTCTGACAGGGTATGTAGGCCTCAATGAATGTGTTTTGTGACAGCTGAATTTTCTGCCAAAGACACCATGTATATAAACACACAGCCATAACCACTGTTCATTAAGCATTATACTAGTACAGACAACAGTTTGGCATTGGTGATTGATCAGCAAGAGGATGATCTGTGAGAATTTGAGAGCACCTTGAGTCACACGTAGTTACATAATCCTTCCAGTGAGTGGAAGCCCAATGTTGCGCTACATTTTCTCACAACACATTGAGAGCATCTGAAATATCCCAGCAATTACAGTAAATTATTCATTTTTAAAGTTTTTAGCCATGTATGTTGAGAAGGAGATGCTCTCTCCTAGGAATTGAATAAGTTTAGGCTCGAACCTATCAGGGGTCCTCATCCTCTGGACAATGGAATGTGCAAACTATTCAAAGGGAAAGGTAGGGTGAACTGATACTTCTTAAATTCTATGGAAATTTATACCAGTACCAATCTGGCTTTAGGCTGTATATGGATGCAGACAATGTAAGCTCTTGGAAACTAATGAAATGCCTCAAGGTTGGCAGCAGAAAAAGCGGATCCAGTTTGTCTTCATAAGTGTGTTCCATGACCTTCTGTGGATTTTAGAATAGGCATCATTACTTATTTAAGACACAGATTTCCAAGTTCCTATTTTTATTACAGGGGAAGTTGGGTAAATTCTAAGAACCTTGAGTTAGATGACGATAGTGCGAGCTGGGTAGGTCAAATAGAGGTAAGGCCGAAAATGTCTTAAATTCCGTAGTCATTGTGATGTGTTAAATCACTTTATCAAATCAGCAGTTTCCCTGGACTTTTTATCTGATGAACCTAAATATCAAGTCCCTCCAGCACACAGAAATAAACTTCACAGAGCCCTATTAAGTATGGTATATCCATTTGTTCCCTTCTTGTGCTAGGTTCATACTTGCCACTTTTGTCATATGCTGCAGATGCTCTCCTATTACTGTGCCCACAATGACCCTGCTGCTTAATTCCAAAATTGTGCCCCCCACACCCTCCTCTGTCTTAAAAAGTATTTTTTCCTTCTTGCTGTGCCGGTTTTTGCTGAATCTGCTTGCTGTTTCATTCCAATATGGCACAGAACTTTTCTGTATTAAGTTTGACACAGTGATAAATTTTTTCTCAGATATAATCTTCTTACTTTTATCACTTTTTGACTTTCTGAAATACACACAGGACGTCTTGCGCCTGAAATAGGATATTTGAACTGAGAAGAAAACAGTGACTGACAGACAGAAAAAGCCTGTTTGTATAAAGATCATGGATAACCTTTTTCTTATTTTTTTTTCCTCCTGTGAATAGGCCATCTGAGGACCACATCCCAATTTCAGATCCTCACTGTTTGTTGTTTCTTTTTCTTCCATTATGACTTCATCTGTTCGCTACATTTCTTCTGTCATTCTCCAGACCATTTTGAACCAGTCTTTCTAGTTACCCTGCTGTGGAATCTTCATTTTTAATACTTCTTTCTGAAAGATTACTCTGTTGTTAACATCTTCTGTTTTTATATTTTTTTTTATAAATGCTGTTCTTTTTCTTTGTTGACCCAGCTTGTTTTGTTTTGCTTATCCCAGAGCTATTTGAAAATCTTATTTGTTAATTTACTGTCTTGAGTTTTGTGATGAAGCAAGCTGGGATAATTTTACTCCCACTCTTGTTTTGCCACCTGCCTGCTTAAAATTCGTTTTGTCAATTTTGCATTAAGTACAACTCACATACATTAATATAATCTGCATTTTCATAAAAGAGAGAGGTTGGCCCTCAGTTTTAAAGAACTTCATGCCAGATCAAATTTTGTGCTTAATTTTATGTATGTAATTGATTTTCCAATTTATTCTGAATATTCACTGCTGGTATCTTTCATTATAAGGTGAAATCAGTAATAGTTTCATAACTTAAATTTTATTGTTGATGTATAAACATATCTAAATTCTCTACTAATTATAAACATTTGAGAGACAAAATACTAGTAATCTTAAAGTATCTATTTGGCTCTATTCAGAAACATATTTTGCAAAATAATCTGTTCATTAATCCCAACGTGATTAACAGTTTTGACCAAAGTATTGTTAGCATACTTACATTTGTCAGTTTGATTATTTCAACAAATATTTCTGCCTAACTTTTGTAGTAGAAGAAACTGTTAAAAAGACAGAATTTTTTCGATGTATTCAGTTAATTGAATGAGTTAAGATTTAATTGTAATTTCTGGAAGCTCTACTTCAAACAATGTGTAGTTTCAGTACCTATCATTGTGGTGATATATCAAGGGCCTAATGTCTCGTCGTGACACAGTCAGTCCAGGGCCAAGTTTCAGATGTGGAACCTGTGTTGGTTAGAATGACAACAATGTATCAGCTTAACAGTGAACCTATCTATTTGGACCATGTTGGTTTTAAAGGATTTTCTAGCGTTCTTAACATGCCCACCCCTACCATAGAAATCCTTAAGCCAGTTCTAGTGGCTATTTCCTGCAGGAAACTCATTTGTGTTACAGCAGATGCCACATCTTCAGCATGTATAACAAAATCACCTTTACATGTTCAGTATATTCTTTGTAAGAAATTCTTACTATTTTCCCTAACACAGTATTAAAAAGCATTGGGAACAGGCCATCACCTTGTCGTACATATGTTTTTGTTTTGAAGGCTGTGAAATTTATCCCATAAGATTTACTTCACAGAGTGGTATCTGTAAGTGTTTAATGGATTAGGTTTGTCAGTTTAGATTTTATACCAAATTCTCGAATTATTTTCTCTTTAGTTTTTCTGTCAACAAAATCAAAAGCCTTCTTGTTATCCACAAACTTAAGTACAATGTCCTTTGAATTGAGTAATCAGTGATGAATTACTGACTTGAGATAAAATATTCGTACTGATCATGGCCTTCCCTTCCTCTAAAGCAAGCTTGATATTCACATAAATGGCTGTCTAGTATTGTTTTTTATTCTGCTTGATAAAATTTTGGAAAATACTTAGATGCTACTGACAGAGAGATTACTATGTAGTTGTTTACATCCTATTTATTGTCTTTCTTATGCAGTGGATGTATCAAGGTAACTTTCCATTCCTCTGGGATATTTTCTTCTGTTTCCCAGATATCATCAAAGAGTAAATGTAGCTAATTTGCTTTATTTGGCAAGGACAACTTCAAAAGTTCAGCTGTAATAAAATCTTCTCCACAAGCTTTGTTATTTTTGAGGGTGTTAATTCCTTCTTCAGTTTCTTATATAGCACGAGGTAAATTGTCTTCACAATTTTCATTACTATCTGAGAATTCAAATTCATGAAAAATCTTGAAATTATTATTTAACCCAATTTGGCAGTTTTCGTTTTAGAAACGTATTTGCATTTTTAAACCCCTTCAATTTCTTCTTTGCAGTTTGATAAAAAACATGGGAATTATTTTTGTGTATTTTCAAAAGTTTCTCCTTCTCAAAGGCTTACTTGATTTTTCTGATTAATCTGGTTGTTTTCTTTCTTTGATGTTTAGATTGATCATGATCTAGAATTTTCTTTGAGCATTTTTGTCTTACTCAGCCTGCTGCCATGTTTAGACACTTCTGATAGCTTTTAACTGATTCTTTTGTTAGTGAGCCTGTGTGCATTATGTTATAGTAACTTTTGCGAACTTTTTTTTTTTCCTTTATTAGATGGGAGTTTTACTTAAAATTCACCATTCCTTACTACTTTCAAATTCATAACTTCCATTGTACTTCTTTGTGGAATAGGCACCTGACCTAACTGAAATTTTTATGACATTGTGTTGTGAGATATCCATGTTTTACCTTCCCTTGGGAGCTTTCTAAGGTGGGTTGACATCAATTTCAAGAGAGCTTTGACACAAAATGATAGGCCTCAATTGCATTGGTTCTTCTGTGAAGTGGGTGATGTCCTACTTGATTTATGAATTTCTTTACTTTCTGTATATTTCACTGCCATAATGATTTTGGTCTCAAGCCCTTAATGAGCACAATAAAATATGTGGCAGGGGGGTGAGAAACATTTTTTCATTGAGCCACAGAATTCACAATACATTCATTACACATGCTGTTTCTCTGAACATGTTAAGAAATCACTGTGCAGTTTGAGGACAGTTTGGTTTCAAAATTGTAATAATTACAAGAAAAATATCTTCCTCCATTTGGAAAATGCTCATTTGACAGGAGGTCCACTAGCAGTTAGCAGTTAGTCTTCTTTTTAAATTACTTTCAGTTACATTTACTGAAAATTCTAAAAGGCCTTGAATTTTTTTGTGGTGGTTCATCATTTACAGACATGCATCAAGGTAGTCTGGCAGCTGTGGCAGAATTTCCTAAGCCTAACCCCCTCCTCCTGTCCAGGCCAAGTACTTGAAGCGATGCTGCAGTCAATAGTAGTGTCATAAATATTGTATGAAAATTTTGATATTTCGATAAATATCTCTTAGCCTGTACTTGAAAATGTCTAATGGAGAAGCCTTGTCAGTGTTCAGTTCTGTGCTTCCAGGAGTCCTGCTGAGTTTTCAACATTTTATGCACAATATTTGAATGACATATTGAACATGCTCTTCCAGGTGCTAGATATTCAATCTGCCAAGCAACCATTTATTGTTGTTCATGCACAACTGTGTATAAGAGTTTGATTGCTGGTACCCACTGCACAATTTCATGCGGTTTGCTGTTTGGAGCCCTTACTCATATTATGTGAAATGGAAATATTGTGTGTTTTTTCAGCACGTGCCCCCAAGCCATGTTCAAATTGAAATACCTGATACAAAACAATGTTATTGGCAGTTGGCACACTTTATACATAGGTGTACCAACTTGAGCTTTAATTATTTCATCCAAGCTATCTGAAGTTTCCAACATGAAACAGGTCTCATCACATTTCATTTCATGATTATGCCTGTGGCAGACCTCAGTTACACCTGATTTGCTACTTTGTTTCACCTGGATGTGTTGCTGGTGCTCTATATAGTTAATCTTTGAAATTACAAAATGAGACTTCTTATCCTAACTGAAAAGAGCAATATACACAGGATGGTTGTGTATCCATAGGAGTCTCCTGATCTGCTCATATATTGGGCAAACATAAGGTAAGAAAGCAATTCTCAGTTTCTCTTACTCTTTCTCATTCTCAGTCTCTTACTCTTTCTCATTCTCAGTCTCTTACTCAGCTGTTCTTGAAATTGTCTGCTGCTCCCATTGAATTTGATCATTTGGCTATTCATTCTTTTGAATCACTTTTCTTAGGTGATGTAATTCATTGGCGAGGCTCTCTTTGTCTGAAAGTGTTAGGGGTCTGTGGATCAGAGACAGAAACACTAAATTTGTTCATAACAATATTGTGAATAGTTGCTACTCACCATATAGCAGAGATGCTGAGTGACACACACAACAAAGAGATGCTTGGAAGTAGAGCTTTCTCCTAACATGTCCTTTGTTGAAAATAGCTGTGGGCACTCTGTGGCAGCATGTTATGCCAACCTTCCTAAACACCCAGAATCCCAACCTCTCACCTGGTTCACATTCGTCTTTGCCCTCTGGATTGAGGGTGAGGAGACCCTATCTACATTCTTTCAGAACCCAAACACCTTCAACCCCATTTACGTCATGTGGTCCCATTCTACCCAACAAGCCACCTTCCTCGATGTGACCTCCACCTAAAATATGGATACATCAGTATGTCTGTCCATGTTGAACCTACCAACCATCAGGAATACATCCACTCCAGCAGCTGCCACTCATTCCTTACCAAGAAGCCCCTTCGAGACTGCCTTTAAGTATATGGAAGGTGTCATTGAGGCTTTATAGGCAGTAATTACCCTCCCTACCTTGTATAAAAACTGATCTCGTGCGCCCTGTCTTTCCAGTCACCACCCACCTCACAAAGTCCCACTGTCCAGCCACAGAGGTGCATTTGCCTTGTGACTCTGTACCACCCAGGACTGGAGCAACTGAATTAAATTCTCCACCAGTGTTTTGACTACCTCTCATTCTACCCCGAAATAAGAAATTTCCTACCCACTACGTCCCCACCAAACTCCCACACCAGTACTCCAGTGGCCAATGATGCTACACAACCTCTGCTTCCTACCTCGTGGGCTCTTGTCTCATACCCTTGTAATAGATGTAGATCCAAGACATGTCCCCCACATCCTCCCACCACCACCTCCACGTACTGAAGTCCAGTCAGAAACATCACCTATCCCTCCTTTGGTGGGCAACCTGTGAAATGAGTCTTGCGATCTACAACCTAGGCTGCAACCAACCACTGTACTGCATTCTACGATGGTGGGACAAATAAGAAATTTCTGTCTGCATAAATGGCTGCTCATACACTGTGGCCAAGTAACAATCGAACCACACTGTTGCTGAGCATGCCACCAGACCCAGTGCACTGCTGCCAGTATCATCTTTATGGCTACACTCAAATATCATGGCAACACCCAGCCAACTGTGTAACCTGGCTACCTTGTCCTCCCTGCTGCACCAGTTGCAATGGTGATCATGCCATCTCCTCACAAGATTGTCCCATGTATCTCAATGATTGAGTGTCCTGGAGACCTGGGTCGAGGAAAAACATGCCTTACCAGGTCACTCGCAAATTGTTGACTAGTCAGTGACCCTGTGTTCTACCATCAGGCAGTTGGAGATCGAGACGTGTGATGTGTAATACAGCACTGTGGTTGTTAAATCACCCAGTGTCACAGCAGCAACCCCGTCATCATTCTCCTCCTCTTTTTCTCCAGCTGTGCAGCAAGCCCCCTACTTTCGTCTCATGGGTCAAAGTCACCTGCTATGCAACTGAAAGCCCAGAAGGGACAGAAGGAATACTCCCATGAAGAATTTCTATGTCCCTTCAGCCAACAAACATTTGAGTCCTCTAATGCAAACCAGAAAGGATCCAAGAAATCAAAGAAAGGCAAACCATGTGCTTCACTATCGGCTCACAGTTCCTCCTTGATGGTGTGGCCACATGACACCCTTCTCTGGCTGTTCACCTTGTTGCCGGTATGCACCTCCTGCTCTGGACCACAAAGACAGACAGAGCGATAATGCCAACCCTCTGTAGATCTTCCAGAGGCTGATTCTCCAGCCTGTGTCCCCTGTAGCAGTGATCCTTCAAAAGCTGCCACTCAATAACCGCTGAGGTGACACTCCTCTTGGCCGAACTTCTCAGTCAGCTTAACCTCATTTGCCTTATCGTGGGGGTACCCACGTTCCTTTCACACTCCATGCACTCCTACCCTCATCTGGAACTCTCCTGCACAGCCCAATTTGCCCATCATTTCATCACTGTCTCTGGTATGTACTCGAGCAACAATTACCCATTTGCTATCCATTTTCTGACTCCTACCCCACCTACGTGCACACCCAAATGGCAACTTCCTAATGAAGACTAGAGATTTAATGCTTCCTGGCACCCTTCGAGAAACAACATATACCCAGTTATGATGCCCAGGTCGAATATCTTACAAATGCTGTCATTACCACCACACAGTGTTCCAATCTCTCACTATATCTTTACCGTGCTGTGTCCCAGTCCCTTGTTTGACTGAGACATGTTGTGACTCTACTTGCATGCAGAGATGTGCTCTACATGTTTTAAAAATTCAGTGATAGCAAACTGCATTCATTCTAAACCCTTGCATGAATAGTATCATCACACCCTTCAGGATATCAAAAAACTTGCTGGAATTAACTAGTCCTTTTAATTGTTTCACTCACTCTTCTGTTGTGTGGGCCAACCTCAGATGGCTCTCTGGGACCAAGAATCATTCTCAAATTTCTGCCCTGGTAGCAGCAGATCTAGTCATATTGGACCCTGTCACTATCTCTATAATCTGTAATTTTATAATGGTCTGTTACTCATTTCCCCTTCCATGATCCTTTAGAATACCACACCAGGTCATAGTTGAAGGTTGTTCATTCCAGCAAACTATGCTGTACTTCTATTTGTCACTGCCATTATCCTTACACCAGCCTTCATAGATCTAGCAGCTTTAGTCTACATTCCCACTATGTTGGCTTGTGTTTTGTGGGCACTTTTGTCCTGCTCTGTGACAGTGGCTGTGTGTAGTGGCTGGCAGCTCTAGTGAATTCAGGTACTTAGGCTCAATTAAAATTCAAATATTTTGTGATTCTTCATTTGGAATATTATGCAGTTTCATCAATCTCACTTTAATAAAATTTCACATGTATCTACTTGTCATTGCACGTGATTCATAATCTGTCATTATATAATTTACCAACTTACTAACACTGAGATGAGCATGCGCAGTGATATGACATACCACTGACACATTTCAAGCGGTTTGATTTATGCTTAGATTCAGTTGATGTAAAGTTATTCACCCGTTCAATTTCTTTGCAGGAGCCACAAGAGGTGCACCAAGAGGAGGTATTGGCAGGTGAGATTTTTGCTTTCTTCAGTAGCTTAATTAAACGTTAAAGTTATCACTTTAATATTTTCTTATGTGGTATTTTTGTTCTATCTGTTTCTTGCTAAAGTATTTTAGTGAAACAGTTGCTCAAAATTTTATACATGAACTTGACACTGGATATTAATTACATAGAGCATAATTCATACTGTAAATTGGCAGTGTCTTTGTAACTACAAAAGATTGGTCACAAATGTTTAAAATGGATATTGCGGCTGACGGTGAGGGAAATGTGATCAAAGAGAAAGAACACAAATTTTTAAGTACCAAAGTTACATTCAGAAATAAGTCATTGTAAAAGTAAGCTAACATTACAAATTGGCACACTGTGATAAGTAGTAATATTTAGATCACAATTCCCTTGTTCTGTAGTCATGGCTCTTATTAAAATCATCATCTTGAGATAAATATATTTAGGTATACAACTATCACTCAGCATAGGTGAGCTTCTTAAAGAGGAAAATTGCCAATGTTATTGGGGACTAGAACAAGTTAGACACATTCATGGACAGTGATTTGAAACGTCCTCATCATGTCTTGAAATGAAGAATATTGTCCCTGTAATCCGCCGCCTCTCCCAAAGCAAATGGAGACTTATGTAGTCATAAATAATATAATCTGCTTCACTGATTGCTGCAGTCTGCCAATGTTGGGAAAATGTTCTGAATGCACAACTGCAGAAATCACATGGTTTTGTAGCAAAGTACTTGTAGAGCCATGTTCAAAGTGCATTTTCAACCCAAAAGGAAGTTTGTGAAGATCATTGAACAAAGCGCAGAAAGGATGAAATCTGAGGGTGCAATATCAGGTGGAAACGGTAGGTGCAGAATGACTTCCCAACCCAGTAGTTGTGTAGTGTTTCTTGCCAGTCTAGCAGAATGCTGGTGGCTATTATTGTAGAATAGCATCACTTCTGACAGTCTTCCTTGTTTTTATTCTGGGATTGCATTTGGAAGAAGTCTGTTGTTGACAATAAATGCCAACAGGAAACTTCTACCTCATGCAAGCAACTCTTCGTACACCACATGGCCACTGTTCCACCAGATGCACAACATTATCTTACGTGGATGCACGCAAGTCTTTCTATGCAGCATTGCAGCTTTGTTTGGACTAAAGCATTCCTTTCTATTCTTTCCCTTACAGTAGCAAAAAGACAAACTTTCTAGTCATCAGTAATGGTTCAGGATAGGAATTATCCGTGGTGTTCACACACTAATCGATAACAAGCAAGTGCATAATGCACATAAGGCCAATCAATAATTTTTCTGATTTGACTTGTGGTTCTCATACTCTTCTTTTCTGAACCTTCTCTATTGGCTTCATAGCCATTCTTGAGTGTCTGTTGAAATGTTAACATGTCTGTCCTGCTGCGTTATTCAGTTATTGATAAAAAAAAACATATTTCTAACTTTGTAGGCCCTTTTTTGGTTTCAACTGTGCACAGTGTCAGCCACATTATATATATTTCACACATACTCATATCCTGCAATAGAACACACCTTATAAGACCAAAAATACATTTTTTTGGCAAATCACAGGCAGGTCAAACAATCTTAAAATTTCAACATGATCTTGAGAATGGGTATAAAGCTGAAATGATGACTGTGTAAAACAAATGAACAGTTAATAGTCAAATGATGGAAATATCTTTAAAATGGAAGGTAAAGCAGATATTTGTGGTCAGTGAGACATTGGTAGTAAAAGAGGAGGAGAGATTTGTGAAGACAGAATCAGTTGGGAGGAAAAGAGATAGGAGCCAGTGTAGACGAAAGGAAAGACTTAGGGACACCATACACCAGTTTTGTGCTGTACTTGAACACATAGGTGTGGGAGAGAGAAATGTTTGGTCTGAGGTCTTACACTCTTTTGTATAAGAAAAAAATTAACTGGGGTGCATCAGAATTATTTTTGAACCATTAAGGAGTTGCGGAGTCAGTGGGCTTATCAAAGAAAGACAACAGCAAACAGTGTAATTGAGAGAGTTGACATTGACAGTGGGATAGACTGTAAATCAGTGGGAGAAAACTGAGACAATGGGAGAAAGCCATATACATAGTGACAGTGAGGGTGAGGTGCTAAGTATGAATGCTTCACTACAGGGAGAGACCAGATAAATGAATATAGATTATTGTGTGTTAAAACAGTGGGAATATGTTCACATGCAAAAATTTCTGGTGAGGAAGGTAAAATGTGTACTGAGGCAGCTGGTTCCCAACTGTACTGTCAGTATTTTATAGAGGAACATATTCACCTTTCATGTGCTCCAACAGGAGCATTTTACCAGTGGTTTGCTCTATGGTAATATGTGTTCCATGAGATACTGCTGGTAGAACTAGAGCAAATGGATAGTTGTTTGTGATGCAGTAGGTTGAATCAGAGAAGGTGGTAGTCTGAAAAATTGTACTGTGGAGCCACTATTGACTACACTACCTTTGGTTGCATGTTGCATGCAGTGTAATCCTGTATTGCAAAACATACAGATACTGAAGTTCATAATTTTGTCCTTGAGTAGAGGCCAGGGATGTAATAAACATTACTTATCAATAATACAGTGTCTGCTAATGCTTTATTTTCTGTGCAAAAGGCAATGTTCATCACTCTGATTTTAGATGATTTTGCTTCAGCTGTATTTCTTCCCACAGAAGCAAAGAATTACTGAAATTAGTATCTTATGTATTTTTATGCCTGAAATGAAATAAGCAAATTTTACACAACATTTTTCTATGAAAGTGTGGAAAGACAAAAATCCAGGATGGAATGTAACAGTATTATGAAAAGGGAAGTTGCTACTCACCATATAGCAGAGATGCTGAGTTGCAGATGGGCACAACAAAAATATCCCCACATTAAAGCTTTCGGCCAGTGAGGCCTTCATCAACAATAGTCACTCTGTTGTGCTTACCAGTGACTCAGTATCTCCACTATATGGTGAGTAGCAACTTTCCTTTGCTGAATAATGCAATCTGTTATTTCAGAAAACTAGTAATAGGTATTATGATAAATCTTGTATTATATTTTATTACAATTAAAATTATCTGGAACATAGCAAAACAAAAAGACTAGTCATAAACCATATCTCCAGTTTCCCCCTCTGTGGCTTGGAATGAACACAGAGACTGGATAGATCATGGAGTGTGCAAAGGTTAAATATATTGAGAAAGTGTATTAGCATCATGATGTCTTTGTGAAGTAGGAGGCAAAAATAATAGTAACAAATGGGTTTGAAAAGTAGGGATGGAAGACAGTTTTTCAGGAGCCCAAGACCACCACAGCTAGGGCACAGGATGACAGCTCAACCATGAGCTAAATGAGAAGGAAGAAAACAGATATTACTTATGAACTTACAAGCTCAGCTTGAGATGCTATTCAGTAATGAATTATTGTAAAATGTGTGTGTGCTCAATTTCATTTAATTTTTTAAATTAGTTTAATTTACTTTCACTCAACTATAAAAAAGTACTAAATGTTATACTTATGTGTAAAATGATGAAATGCCTGCTGCGATATTGAGTATTTAGTCCCCGTTTGTTCCCCGACATGCCCACACATTTCAGTAAACAGAGATCAGTGCACTCTCATGTAAACCACCATTATTTGTGCAATGGGTAGCATTTTATAACCTTTTGCCTGTTACACTGACAATGACACATGGTGGGCCTTTCTTTCAGGGAATGTTTCATATGATGTTTTGATTGTTTCTAATTGGGTTCAAGTTATTGTCAATGACATAAAATATATTTAACTTGAATAAATCTATTCCTGGTTTCATCAAGATACACCTAGTGAAATTGAGAATTGATGTTAACTGCACTGACAACAACCTTAGATCAGGGGGAGTGTGGCACCAATTTCCATAAATATATTTTAAGTCACTTAATAATCTCTGAGTGTCTTATTGCATCAGTGGTAATATTTTGAGCTTGTAGTAATTCGCTTCTCTAGCCAGTTGATGCCAACAACTTTAGCTAAACAGACAGCATGATTAAACACCTGAATAATCCCACATAATCCTAAACACCCTATACCACAGTATATGCTTCAGCTGACAAATTTAACTAGCTGAGAGTTTAAACAGCAATGGCAATCTTGTCCAAGTGAGCTGCAATTTGAATTTCAGTGTCAACCTGAGCATTCCAATGGGTAGCAGACATATAATATAAAGATCTCCCAAACAACTTTTTCAGGACTTGTTAGCATTGTGGACTGCTACTGAATAGGTTTTAAAAAAGCCAAATCTCTTCAAATAAAGTATCTGCTTCATGGAAACACTTGGCCACATAAGGCTAAGATGAGCACATGGAGAAAATTGACTGAAGAAAGTGTTAATTTCCTATATATGACCCTATAATATTCTGTCCCCTATCATAACCATGTCTGTGGCATTCATTAAGAGGAACGGGGTGTTTTACAAGTGTTGATTGTATTGAGTGTGGAATAGCATTTCTTGTCTCCTGATTTCAATCTATGAATTCCAAAGGCAAGTCATGTTTCATATTTATCAGTCCCCTTAGCATAGTAAATACGATGTAGGGTGAATGTTGTTTGTTTGGTATGATTTGAACTGGGAGTTGCAGCAATAATAATTAAGTAATGCTTCTCATTTTCTCTCTGTTCCAATATGGCACCACTGACATGACAACTAGAAAAAAGTTCATTCTCAGTATCACATGACAGATAATGCATGAGTAAACACTTTCCAGATTCTTGTTGGTCTCTAACCTTGCTTATGTATTCAATTGTTATAGACAGAAGAGCTCTAATATTCACAGGAAATTTTCATTAGTTGGACCTTCAATTTTTTGAGCTGAACCTCTGAATGTCAAGCCTCTTTACCAAGAAATAATATCATATCAAGCAACATGAGAGCTCCAATGCAAGTTGGCTATTCTATGGATGAACAGGAAATGTTACCTTGTTTACTTCCAAGCATCAGCATTCATCTTTCATGTCATTTTATTTCTTCGCTTTTATGATTCTCCTGTGAAATATTTTTACAAATACAAACATTTCATTTGGTGTGTGTTGTTGGATGAAAAATATATTCCATATACTTGTTTTTAACGTAAATCACCCTGAGATGTAATCAGAAATGTGTTACTTCTGAACGATGTTGGCAAGCCTACCAAATTGTAATGTTGTATTACAGCTGCCAATGTGTGCATTTGTTGGGGAAAAAATTTTGATAGAATTTACAAGAATATTTGAAGAAAGCACTTTTTTCGCTCCATCACAATGTGGATTTAGTGCACAATATCTAAAGAAGAAATAAAATAACAGTGAATACAATCAACTTTGCCAAATTAACACTGTTCTACAAACAAAACTACTTTTCTATTTCTGAAAAAAAAAAAACATTGTGATCCTATGTGTACTTAAAGTGCTGAATTCAAAACTGTTTTTAGTTTTTTTTTTTTTTTTTCTGTCAGGGATTGTTTATGAATAATCAAAATTTTATTTGTCTTTTCTGTTTCTGATATTGCGGCAAACATGAGGTGAAATTCGATTGACAAATTCATATTTTTATGATGTTGTAATTTCATCACATTAATGGAGGGTGAGATTATCATATAAAACAGAAAGCAGAAGTGGAAAAGTAGAAAAGTGGAGACTGGGTGCAATGGTGGTATGAGGGCTGAGCAGTGCTGGAATGGGAAGAGCTGGGTGGGTGAGAAAAGTGACTAACCAAGGTTGAGGCCAGGAGGGTCACAGGAACATAGAATATGTTGCAGGGAGAGTTCCCACCTGTGCAATTCAGAAAAGCTGGTGTTGGTGGGTATGATGTATATGGCTCAGGCTGTGAAGCAGTCACTAAAATGAAGGATGTCATTTTGGGCATCGTGCTTAGCAGCAGGGTATCAACTTGTTTCTTGCCACAGTTTGTAGGTGGCCGTTTATGTGGACAGACAGCTGCTTTCTCATGCACACATAGAATGCAGCACTATGGTTTCATCTTAGCTTATACATCACATGACTGGCTTTACAGGTAGCCCTGCCTTTGATTGGGGTGGGTGATGTTGGTGACCAGACTGGAGTATGTGGTGGTGGTGGTGGTGGTGGTGGTGGTGGTGGTGGTGGTGGTGGTAGAATGTATGGGACAGGTCTTGCATCTAGGTCTATTACAGGAATATGAGTGATGAGGTAATGTGTTAAAAATCCTTCCTAAACACCCAGAATCCTAAACCTCCTCCCCTCGTTCAGATACATTGAAGAGATCTTTGTGATTTGGATTGAGAGTGAGGCGGCCCTATCCACATTCCTCCAGAACCTCAACAGATTCTCCTCCATTGCTTCACCTGGACCTTCTCAAGCCAACAAACCGCCTTGCTAGATGCTGACCTCCACTTCAAAGATGGCTAAATCACTGCGTCTGTCCATATCAAACCTACTAACCACAAGTAATACCTCCATTTTGATAAATGCCACCCATTACATACCAAGAAGTCCCTTCCATACAGACTTTCCACCCACGGCTGTCACATCTACAGTGATGAGTGGTCCTCCTCAAAATATACCGGGGGTCTCAATTACATGTTCAGAAAATAATTATCCTGTAAACCTTGTACAGAAACAAATCTTATGTGCCTTATCTTTGCGGTTTACCACAATCCCCAAAGTATCATCTTTTGGCTACAGAGGACTATTCCCCTCGTAACTCAGTACCACCCAGGACTGGAACAACTCAATTACATCCTCTGCCAGGGTATTGGCCACCTGTCATTGTGCTCTGAAATCAGAAATTTCCTGCCTACTATCCTTTCCACCCCTCCCACTGTGGTATTCCTCTGTCTACCAAATCCACACAATATACTAGTCCATCCCCGCACAATCCCTGCTCCCAACCCCTACTTCATGGCTCATATCACTGTAATAGAACTAAATGCAAGACCTGTCCCATACATGCTTCCACCACCATCAACTCCAGTATTGTCACAAACATCATATATCCCACCAAAGTGAAACCAGTCGGGTGGTATACAAGCTGAGCTGCAACCACTGCACAGCTTTCTGCATGGGAATAACAAGCAACAAGCTGTCTGTCTGTGTGAATGACCACTAATAGACTGTGGCCAGGAAACAAATGGACCACCCTGTTGCTGAGCAAGCTGCCCAACATGATATCCTTAATTTCAATGACTGCTTGACAGCCTGTGCCATATGGTTCCTTCTAACCAACCCCAGCTTTACTGAATTGCACAAGTGGGAACTCTCCTTGTGGTGTATCCTTAGTTCCCCTGGTACACCACCCACTTCCCCATGTACACCACCCACTTCCACCTCATTCCTATTATGTCATCTAATCCATCCTGTTGCTATACTCACCAAATTTCTTCCTGCCTCACCTCCATGAAGAATGCACCTGAGAAATACCCCACATCATCTGCCACACAGTCTCCTGGCTATATGTATCCATCTGTAAGCAAAGAAAGGAGTGTTACATTGTATGTGTTTGATGTGCAATTTTACTGCACTAACAGCAAAAATGTGGTAAGTTATAAACATTTTTGCTATTACTTTCTGTGGGGTATCCATGAGAGAAATTCACGATAATTTGAAATTATTGCTGAAGTTTTCTGCAAGTCACTAAGTGCTCTCATTGTCAAATACTGGATGAATGGAATGTTGGCACATGCCTGCAGTGAGGGAGGCTGCGTATACAGTCACACACAGTTCCTAACTGATAAACTTGCCACATTGAGTTAACCCTGTAACATAAAATTTTATGTTTTGATAATCAAATTACTATAGGATTATAAATTTTAAAATTTGGTCAATAATTATGTGAAAAGTTGGCAATAAAAGTTTATTTGCTACTGGCATTCTTCAGATAGCCAGACTGTAACTGTAATAAAATTCTTGCTTTCTGGAACTTGGTTAGTAATATTCACTGTTGTACATAATGGAGTAGATTAGATGCTCAGTTATTCACTGATCACTAGGCACTGTAAAAGATTGAAATAATTATGTTCTTTATCATGTCATGTTGAAACAGTTCTCATTTATCATCTGTTTCTTTTACTTTTGCAGATAAAATATTTTTTATTAACACACAATTTCCTTTTTTGTCAATCAGGTCCTGCTGAGGAAGAAGGCACACATCCTATTCCTCAGGTGAGTGAAAGTAGTGGCAGCACGTATGAGACTGGCAGAGCAAGTGTGATTTTTCACCAGTAGCAAATTAAGTTTGGTTCTGTGGCATGTAAAGAACCCCACACTGCTTCCTGGCCTCCTTCCAGGGTGAGGGCATATTTAATCAGCTCAGGGCTTTGAGCCATTACAATACTTCCTCCTCTTCTGTGCTACTCTGCACATTACCCACTTATTTAATCAAATAAACTCCTTTATTCATATCCTGTTCATCTGCATTTCAGTCTCGTTACATCTTTCACGGCAGTCTGTTTCCTGATGTCACAAACTTTGCAACTTCTTTTGCACTGGTAACTGAAATGCTATCTCAAGTCTAAATTACCTGCTAAATGATCCAAAACATAAGACCAATTATATACTGGCTCTTAATTTAAAACAAGAAGCTTTCTTTAATTATTAAAGTCAAGTCATGTGTCATTGGTTAGTATACAGAATCTTAATGACAGCTCAACTTCATCTTCATTTGTGAAAGTGGAACTACTGGACCATGTAAAATTTGGGAATTCTTGTGGATACTGATAACCATGCCAGCCATTGAGTGCCCCCCTAACCAGGTATCATCATAATAATGGAATAAATCACTGAAATCATCGTGAACTGTGAAGAACGATAATTACTTAATCGTTATCCCACCCTGCAGAAATGCTGCATCAATCTGCACTAGATTTTATGCCCAACAGAGAAGTGTGTAAAAGTTTAAAGCCACCATTTGAACTATAAAAGAAGACTTTGTGGTGGTATCCATTGTTCATCGTTACTATAGACGTTGTGAGACGTACACCTTTACCAAAGCGATAGGTTACACCATAGTTGATACTCACTAAACATGACAATAAATATCCCTTAAAATTGACAGTTACCACTTACTGTTGTCCAAAAATACTTACTGATTGCAGTTGGATACTGTGATTTCCTTGTTTTTGAGCAAATATCACAAACACAAATGACAGGTACTCGAAACTGCATACTGGATTTCTGCCTAGTGTTAACTGAGTGAAAGCTGCTATTTCTTGGGAATAAGCTGATATTGTTAACAAGATATGACAGCAAAGAATGTATATTTATTGAGAGGCCTATGTCCGATTACCCAGACCAATTATCAGTGGTCAACAGGAGTTACACGACCTTATACAACCTACTGCCTGAACTGCCCATTTCTGATCTGAAACATGCTTTGGGAAATGGAAGAACTACCCCAAAATATACCACCATTTGTGATAAGTGAATGGAAATAAGCAAAGTAGACTAATTTTTATGTCGACCTATCATTTACTTCGTATACCATTCAAATAGTAAAAATGCCAGAATTAAGTCTTTGAACAAGATCCTGAATACAAGTTTTCCACAGCAGTTCACTACCTATCTGAACATGTAGAAATCTGAACTATTATGTTTCACTAGTCGTATGGCTGTTCTGTGAAATAAAAAAGGCAGGTTTTGATAAATTGTTGGTTAGAAATTGTAAAAACTGATTGTTTTTGTGATTTAGCATTAGTTTATTATCTACAAGCCATGAACTTACGTCTCAAACTGCACTACTTGAAACAATGCCAACATCCCACACAACATTCTTTACTAGCAAGCTGTGTCATTGGCAAACAGAGGGCACGGCACACCTTTTATATACATGAGGAACATGAGTGAACCCAACAATTTCAAGAACTGTTATATTACAAAAAACCCACACCACTCTGTCAAGGTATGTAGGCATCGATGAATGTGTTTTGTGACAGCTCAATTCGCTGCCAAAGATAACACGTAAATACATAAACACACAGCCATAACCTCTGTTCATGAAACATTATACTAGTACAGACAACAGTTTTGCATTGGTGATTGATCAGCAGGACGATGATCTGTGAGAATTTGAGAAGCACCTCTAGTCTCATGTAGTTACATACTCCTTCCAGTGAGTGGAACCCCAATGGTGCACTATATTTTCTCGCAACACGTTGAGAGCATCTGAAATATCCCAGCAATTACAGTAAATTATTAATTTTTAAAGATTTTAGCCATGTATGATCAGAAGGAGATGCTCTCTCCCAGGAGATGCTCTCTCCCAGGAGATGCTCTCTCCCAGGAGATGCTCTCTCCCAGGAGATGCTCTCTCCCAGGAGATGAATAAGGTTAGGCTTCAAACCTATCAAGGGTCCTCATCCTCAGGACTTTGAAATGTGCAAACTATTCAAAGGGAAAATTCTAGGGATATTTATACTAGTACCAGTGTGGCTTTAGGCTGTATGTGGATGCAGACAAAGCAAGCTCTTGGAAACTAATGAAATGCCGCAAGGTTGGCAGCAGAAAAAGCGGATCCAGTTTATCTTCATAAAAATGTGTTCTGTGGACTCTAGAATAGGCATCATTACTCATTTAAGAGACAGATTTCCAAGTTCCTATTTTTATTACAGGGGAAAGCTAGGTAAATTCTAAGAACCTTGTAAAAGTATCATCCCTTTGTTCCATTACATGTTAGTGAGAGCTGTGTAGGTCAACTAGAAGTAAGGCCAAAAATGTCTTAAATTCTGTAGTCATTGTGATGTGTTAAATCACTTTATCAAGTCAGCAGTTTCCCTGGACTTTTTATCTGATGAACCTAAATATCAAGTCCTTCCAGCACATGGAAATAAACGTTACAGAGCTGTGTTAAGTGTGGTATATTCCAAAATTGCACCGCTGTGCCCTCCCTGGCTTAAAGAATGTTTCTTCATATTTGGTGTGCAGGTTTCGACTGAATCTGCATGCTGTTTCATTCCAGTATAGCACAGAACTTTCCTGCAACAAATTTGGCACAGTGACAAATTTCTTCTCACCTATAACCTTCTTACTTTTATCACTGTTTGACTTTCTGAAAAACACACAGGAAATCTTGTGCCTGAAGAAAACAGTGACTGACAAACAGGAAAAGCCTGTTTGTATAAAGATCATGGATAACCTTTTTTATTTTTTATTTTTTTTCTGGTCCATCTGAGGACCACAATCCAAATTAAGATTCTCACTGTTTGTTGTTTTCTTTTTTCCAAGACGGCTTCATCTGTTTACTACATTTCTTCTGTCATTCTTCAGACCATTTTGAACCAGACTTTCTAGTTACCCTGCTGTGGAGTCATCAGTTTTAATACTTCTTTCTGAAAGATTACTCTGTTGTTAACATCTATTTTTATATTGTTTCTTCCCAAATGCTGTTTTTTACTTTGTTGACCCAGCTTGTTTTGTATTCCTTATCCCTTAACTATTTGAAAATGTTATTTTTATCCTACTGCCTTGTGTTCAAACTAAATTTTCAGCTTAACTTTTTAATGTACAACCTTCTGCTGTGTTTTTAATACTTTCATTGAAACTTGCCTTTTAAGTACTTCTAATTTATTTAAATTGTAGGTTAATGCCAGGCATTCACTTGAATATAAACATTCTGACATCATTACTGTTGTTGTAATGCATTATCTTTGCATTTCTGGAGAGGCAGTATTTATTGTAGAGGCCTTCAGTGATTCCATATTGTTCCTCGAATGTATTCAAACTTTACTCAGTTGGAGAATTCTGCAAAGCATTTTCTTGGATTATCTCCCATAGATATTTCTTTTTATACCCTCTCTATTTGAACCACATCTATTTCCAGTGATTTTCTAGCATTCTTAACATTCGTTAATTTCTTTTTGCCCTAGATAAATCCTTAAGCCAGTTCTACTGGTTATTTCTTCCAGGATACTCATTGGTGTTACAGCAGATGACACATTTTTTGCAGGTATAACAAAATCACCTCCAAATTGATTTTGATCTTCTTGCTTCCTCTTCCTAAGCTTATTGACAAAATGCTCAGTTCAGTACATTCTTTGTAAGTAATATTTATTATTTTCGCTGACATAGTATTAAATAGAATTGTGGACAGGCCATCACCTTGTGGTACATATGTTTTTGTTTTGAAGGCTGTGAAAATTCTCCCATAAGATTTACTTTACAGAGTGGTATCTGTAAGTGTTTAATGGATTAGGTTTGTCAGTTTAGATTTTATACCAGATTCTCGAATTATTTTCTCTTTAGTATTTCTGTCAACATAATCAAAAGCCGCCTTGTTATCCACAAACATAAATACAATGTCCTTTGAACTGAGTAATCGGTGATGAATTACTGACTTGAGATCAAATATTTGTTCTGATCATGGCCTTCCCTTCCTCTAAAGCAAGCTTGATATTCACGTAAATGGCTGTCAAGTGTTGTTTTTTATTCTGCTTGATAAAATTTTGCAAAATACTTAGATGCTACTGACAGTAGAGAGATTACTATGAAGTTGTTTACAACCTATTTATTATCTTTCTTATGCAGTTGATAAATCAAGGTAACTTTCCATTCCTCTGGGACATTTTTTTTTTCTTCTGTTTTCCAGATTTCATCAAAGAGTGAATGTAGCTAATTTGCTTTATTTGGCAAGGACAACTTCAAAAGTTCAGCTGTAATAAAATCTTCTTCACAACCTTTGTTATTTTTGAGGGTGTCAATTCCTTCTTCAGTTCCTTATGTATCTGGTGGTAAATCTTCTTCATAATGTTCATTACTGTCTGAGAATTCAAATTCATGAAAATATCTTGAAGGTGTTTTTTAACCCAATTTGGCCATTTTCATTTTAGAAACATATTTGCAGTTTGAAACCCCTTTAATTTGTTCTTCACAGTTTGATAAAAAGACATGGGAATTATTTTTGTCTATTTGCAGAAGTTTCTCCTTCTCAAAGGCTTATTTGGTTTTTCTGATTAATATGGTTGTTTTCTTTGTTTGTTGTTAAGATTGATCATGATCTAGAATTTTCTTTGAGCATTTTCGTCTTACTCATTTTCTGTGCATATTTCATTCCACCAAATTTTCCATTTATTTTTTATTGATTAAATTATTTTTTGTCCTGTGGATATCTTTTTGCCAGCTGCCATGTTTAGTCACTTTAGATAGCTTTTAACTGATTCTTTTGTTAGTGAGACTTTCTGCATTATGTTTTAGTAACCTTTGTGACTTTTGTTGTTCTTTATTAGACAGGAGTTTTACTTCAAATTCGCTATTCCTTACTACTTCCAAATTCATAACTTCCATTGTACTTCTTTGTGGAATAGGCACCTGACCTAACTGAAAATTTTCTGACATTGGGTTGTGAGATATCCATGTTTTAGCTTCCCTTGGGAGCTTCCTAAGGTGGGTTGACATCAATTTCAAGAGAGAGCTTTGATACAAAATGATTGGCCTCAAATGTGTTGGTTCTTCTGTGAGGTGGGTGATGTCCTACTTGATTTATGAATTTCTTTACTTTCTGTTTGTTTCACTGCTATCATGATTTTGGCCTCAAGCCTTTAACGAGCACACACAAATATGTGGCAGGCAGGTGAGAAACATTTTTTTCATTGAGCCACAGAATTTACAATACATTCATTACACATGCTGTTTCTCTGAACATGTTAAGAAATCACTGTGCAGTTTGAGGCCAGTTTGGTTTCAACATTGTAGTAATTACAAGAAAAATATCTTCCTCCATCATTTGGAAAATGCTCATATGACTGAGGAAGTCCATTAGCAGTTAGCCTTCTTTTTAAATTACTTTCAGTTACATTTACTGGAAATTCTAAAAGGACTTGAATTTTTTTGTGGTGGTTCATCATTTACAGACATGCGTCAAGGTAGTCTGGCAGCCGTGGCAGAATTTCCAAAGTCTAACCTCCATACTCCTGTCCAGGCCAAGTACTTGAAGCAATGCTGCAGTCAATAGGAGTGTGATAAATATTGTATGAAAATTTTGATATTTAGATAAATATCTCTTAGCCCATACTTGAAAATGTCTAATGGAGAAGCCTTGTCAGTGTTGAGTTCTGTGCTTCCAGGAGTCCTGCTGAGTTTTCAACATTTTATGCACAATGTTTGAATGACACATTGAACATGCTCTTCCAGGTACTGCAAGTCTGAAGTTGCATGAAATTTGTGCTAGATATTCAATCTACCAAGCAACCATTTAGTGTTGGTTTTTTGATTGACTGATTTTTTTAATAATCCATGTAACAATTTACATTGTGTGGATTTCATCAGCAAAATCATATACAATACAATATACCTACAATTATACACACAAAATTTTTATTTACACACATTTTTGAGGTATCTTAAATTAGTTTTATATCCTTGTGTAATTTGTAATTTTCTTATAGTACTGTACAATTTTTGATTTCATATTATAATTATTTCCTCATGTATTACAATGCAGGCTACTTTAATTACACTATATGTTTTAATTCAGATAGTCCATTACTGCGTAATAACTTTTATTTAATAAAAAAAATTTGTTTTGAACTGTCCGATTGTGTCAATATCTTTTATTTTTGGGGTAATTTGTTATATAATTTAACAGCATTGTACAACAAGCTCTGCTGAGTTTTAACTTTATTTTTCCTCTCTAGATGCAGATTGTATTGTTTTCTAGTTTCATAGCTGTGTACTAAAGAATTTTTCATATAGCAGTCAATATTTTTTTTTTTTACATACATAACACTTTGAAAAATGTATTCACAGGGGACAGTTAGGATTTCCAGCTTTTGGAAATGTTAAAGGCAGTGAGCCCTACTGCCACTCTTGGTTATTATACGAATTGCTCTTTTGTGTAATTTGAAAACTATTTGAATATTTTTACTGTTGCCTCCCCAAAATATTATTCCATAGGTAATAAGAGTGGATATAAGAAAAATATACAGATCTGACACATGTAGTATCACAAACTGCAGTCAGAATTCTCAGAGCATAGCATGCTGTAGAGATTCTGTGACTAAGTATTTTAATATGTTCTTCCCACTTTAACTGACTGTCAACATGCATACCAAGAAATTTTGTGTAGTCTACACATTCTATAGTTTCATTGTTTAACTTAGTTGTTATAGTGTGGTTTTTTTGCAGACATAGAAGTTAACAGCATTTGTTTTTTTAAGATTTAGTGTTAGTTTATTATTGGATGCCCACTCACGTACACTGTTTAGTGTTTTTTGGCTTTTTCTTTTAGTGCATCTGGTGATTTGTCACTGATTAGAACATTTGAGTCATCTGCAAACAATATTGTTTGTCCATGCTTGATGCTCTGTGGGATGTCGTTTATGTAAATGAGGAATAGTACTGGGCCAAGGACACTACCCTGTGGGACACCTATATTTACATAATTTGGGTCTGAAGTATACTTTACAATATAGTTTGAGTAACTTGAAATAAGTGAGATTTCAGTTATCTGTCTTCTATTTTTTAGATATGACTGGAACCATTTGTTCACAATTCCCCTTATTCCAAGTTCATCTAACTTATTTAACAATATGTTGTGGTCTACTGTATCAAACACTTTAGTTAGATCAAGAAATATACCTTTTGTGTAGTTCCCTTTATCTAATGCTTCTAGAATGTGTTTTGTGAAGTGTGCTGTTCTGATTCTATGCTTTTCCCTGATCGAAATCCAAAATGGTCAACAGACAGTAAGTTGTATTTATTTAAATAATTAATTAGCCTATCTTTCATAATAGTTTGTAATATTTTTGCAAAGCATGATAGTAGAGAAATTGGCCTATAATTTTCAATTATTCCTGCATCACCTTTTTTGAAGAGGGGTAGTAATTTCGCATATTTTAAATAGTCTGGAAAGTAGCCCTGCTTGAAAGATTGATTTATAATATCAACTAAAGGTGGAAGTAGGCTCTTGATACAGTCCTTAATTATAAAAATGGGGACTTCATCCAGACCAGCTGAGTTTTTGTTTCTCAGTTTGCTGACTGCTTTATAGACTTCTTCCTGTGTTGTAGGGAATAACACCATTGAGTGTGATACACCATTATTTGGCTTTTTGACCTGAGGGGCTGTTCAAAAATTTTCCTGTAATTTTATTCCTATGCTACTAAAATAATCATTTATATAGTTCGCCAAATATATTGGGTCTTTTATTAGAGTCCCTTCCTCTTTTATTTTCAAGTTTTACAGATTCATTTTCCTGGTACCAGTTTCCTGCTTCACAATCTTCCATACTGCCTTATTTTTGTTTTCAGCAGAGTGCACTATTTTGGAGTTATGAGCTCTCTTTGCTGGAAACAATATTTTCCTATATGTTTTCCTGTATCTTTTATAAAAGAGTGAGAAAGCAGGATTAGTTTGGCTGTGTTTAATGGAGCTCAGGTACTTTAGTGTTTCAGATGATTTTTTGATTCCTTTTGTGACCCACTTGCTTTTTCCTGCTGTTGATAATGGACATAATACTTTAGGAAATGTTTCTTCAAAATTTAATCTAAACAATATCATTAAATTTTTGAATTTTTCATTTGTATCTACCTCTGAGTATACTCAGAGTCCCATGTTTGTCCCGCTATCTGTTTGGCAAACTCATGTCTATTTTTTTAGGAAAAATTCGTCTGTAAATATGCATTTTCTTTGTTTCTTCTGGAGCCACTTTTATATTAATGATTTGAGCTGAGTGATCAGATAATCCTAGCTCTGCTACCACCACCTCACAGTTATCTTTGCCTAAGCCTTTTAATACCTGATAAACAGCTGTCTTTGAGTATTTTGTTATTCTGGTTGCACTGTTAACCATTGGAACTAAATTGAAACTTTGAGCAAGACTTTGTAATGAGTCCCATGTAGAATCAGGATTCAGTTTATCCACATTTAGGTCTCCACATATGAGAATGTGGTTCTTTGGAGTGGATATCTTGTTAAGAACATGATTAAGTTTGGAGAAAAAGATATTGAAGTCTCCACTAGGAGATCTGTATATACATAAGATAATCAAATTCCTACACCTGTATTGGTCCCTGATTTCAACTGCTGCCAGTTCAAAATGTTGCTCTTCACTGATTACACATAAATCACTTCTGGTCTTATACTGATAATTTTGTTTTACATAAATACAACACCCTCCACACCTCATAGAAGTCCTACAGTATGCACACGCTAAATTATAAGACTGCAAGACTAACTGATTAATTTCAGCCTCATTGCACCAATGCTCAGTGAGACAAACAACTGAGCACTCTGTAGACTCCAGCTCCACTTCTAGCTGTTGGGTCTTATTTGCTAGGGAACATATATTTTGGTGAACAACTGCTAAGTAATTTTTTCCAGCACTATTTGCATTCCCACTTTTCTTCGTTTTAATGTCATTCTGTTTTGGTTCAACTGCTTCCTTATTATGATTACACTCACGTTTTTTGTTTGCATATGGTATTCTTGGATAGTCACCCCCTGCAGACCGTATTAGTTTCCATTATTTTTTATAATTTTACCTAAATCCAGGAGCATTTTACTGAAAGTCATTGCACCTAGTCTGTTTAGGTGCAGGCCATCCCTACCCAGACATTTGTCGTTGAAAAATTTATTTGGGTCAACAAATACAACACCAAGTTCGTTGCACTGTTCCCTAATGCCAGTGTTTATTTTGTTTGTATACGCGTTACTCACCGATCTTCTTTGTAGAATTCTGTTGATAACAATTCTGGAGCTTGTAAACAAACCGTTGGCTGACCGAATTACATTACGAATATCATTTATGATTTCTTCTTGTCTGCTGCTTCTAATAGAGTTTGTCCCTGCGTGAATTATCACGCCTTTAAAATTTGTGTTGGAATCATTGTTGTTTTGGTTGGATTTTTCCGTGTATAAGAGTGTTTGATTGCTGGTACCCACTGCACAATTTCATGCTTTAGTTGCTTGGAGCCCTTACCCATATTCTGTGACATGGAAATATTCTGTGTTTTTCAGCACTGGCCCCCAAGCCATGTTCAAATTGAAATGCCTGTTACTGTTTGTTAGATTTCCTGAAGTATTTATTTCAACACCCCTTAACCCTTGGCGGGTCTGCTGGTTTTTGTAACATGAGCAGGCGTGTGGTGTACTTCATACACATGTAAATGATGGCTGTGTTGATCCCTGCCAGACACATATTCAGGTACTAATTATCTCATAGGCAATTGCCTCATCGAGGGGTTGTGGTGCCAGCTCAGAATCTGGGTCTCTCTACTTTGGTTTTTTTGTAATTTTTCTTTTTCTTTTTCTTTTTTTTTTTTTTTTTTTACAGGTCATAAAAGTTTCTCGCAAGGTTCACTGTGTACTTTATGATACTGCTGCTCACTTTGACATATAACAACACAGCTTAACATTGTGTTAGCTGAAGCAATAATGAAGGAATAGAAATAGGCTCACAATGGTAAAATAACAGTGAAATGATGTAAAACAATGTTATTGGCAGTTGGCACACTTTATACATAGGTGTACCAACTTGAGCTTTAATTATTTCATCCAAGCTATCTGAAGTTTCCAACATGAAACAGGTCTCATCACATTTCATTTCATGATTATGCCTGTGGCAGACCTCAGTTTCACCTGATTTGCTACTTTGTTTCACCTGGATGTGTTGCTGGTGCTCTATCTAGTTAATCTTTGAAATTACAAAATGAGACTTCTTATCCTAACTGAAAAGAGCAATATTCACAGGATGCTTGTGTATCCATAGGAGTCTCCCGATCTGCTCATATATTGGGCAAACATAAGGTAAGAAAGCAATTCTCAGTTTCTCTTACACTCTTTTTCATTCTCAGTCTCTTACTCAGCTGTTCTTGAAATTGACTGCTGCACCCATTGAATTTGATCATGTGGCTATTCATTCTTCTGAATCACTTTTCTTAGGTGATGTAATTCATTGGCGAGGCTCTCTTTGTCTGAAAGTGTTAGGGGTCTGTGGATCAGAGACAGTAACACTAAATTTGTTAATAACAATATTGTGAATAGTTGCTAATCACCATATAGCAGAGATGCTGAGTGACACACACACACACACACACACACACACACACACACACACACACACACACACACACACACACACACACATAACAAAGAAACGCTTGGAAGTAGAGCTTTCACCTAAGAAGGTCTTTGTTGAAAACAGCTATGGGCACCCCATTGCACCATCGTATGCCAATCTATTCATGGGGCATCTATAGGAAGCCTTCCTAAACACCCAAAACCTGAAACCTCTCACCTAGTTCAAATCCATTAATGACGTCTTTGCGCTGTGGATTGAAGGTGAGGAGACCTTACCCACACTCTTTCAGAACCACAGTCCCCCATTCTACACAAAGCCACCTTCTTTGATGTGACCTCCACCTGAAATATGGATTCATCAGTATGTCTGCCCGTATTAAACCTACCAACCACCAGGAATATCTGCACTTCAGCAGCTGCTACTTATTTTATACTGAGAAGACACTTCCACACAGCCTCCAAACACACAGGGGATGTCATTGAGCATGTCATTGAGGCCTTTACAGACAGTAATTACCCTCCCAACCTTGTACAAAAACCAATGTCTCGTGCCTTATCTTTCCAGTCGCCAACCACCTCACAAAGTCCCACTGTCCAGTCACAGAGGAACATTTGCCTCATGACTCCTTACCTCCCAGGACTGGAGCAGCTAAACTACATTCTCCACCAGGGTTTTGACTACCTGTTATTGTACCCTGAAATGAGAAATTCCCTACCCACTATGCTTCCCGCAACTCCCACAGTGGTATTCCAGTGCCCAACAACCCTACAGAACACATTCCACTATCCCTACACAACCTCTGGTTCCAACCCCCTTGTCTCATGTCTCATACTCTTGTAATAGACTAGATGAACACACATCCCACACATCCTCCCAGCACCACATCCAGGTGTTGGAACCCAGCAAGAAACATTACCTATCCCTTCAATGGTGGCCAACCTGTGAAATGAGTCATGTGATCTAAATGCTACGCTGCAACCAAAGACTGTACTGCATCCTACGAGGGCAGGACAAACAAGAAGTGTCTGTGTGCATAAATGGCCACTCATACACTGTGGCCAAGAAACAATTGGACCACGCTGTTGCTGAGCACGCCACCAAATCCAATGCACTGCTACCAGTGTCATCTTTATGACCACACTCAAATGTCATGGCGACACCCAGCCAACTGTGTAACCTGGCTACCTTGTCCTCCCTGCTGCACAAGTTGCAATGGTTATGCCATCTCCTCCCAAGATTATCCCATGTATCTCAACGATTGAGCGTCCAGGAGACCTATGTCAAGGAAAAAGATGCCTTACCAGGTCACTCGCAAATTGTCGACTAGTCAGTGACTCTGTGTTCTACCATCAGGCAGTTACATTACCATTCCTGCTACATCTCGCTCCATGAAGGATGTGTACATCCAAACGGGTGATGTGTAATACAGCACTGTGATTGTTAAATCACCCAGTGTCATAGCAGCAGCCCCAGCCTCCTCCTCTTTCTCTTTTTCTCCAACTGTGCAACAAGCCTCAAACTTTTGTCTCATGGGACAAAGTCACCTACTACACAACTGAAAGCCCAGAAGGGACAGAAGCAATAATCCCATGAAGAATTTCTATGTCCCTTCAGCCAACAAACATTTGAATCTTCCAATTCAAACAAGGAAGGATCCAAGAAATCAAAGAAAGACAAACAATTTGCTTCTCTATCGGCTCACAGTTCCTCCTCAATGGTGAGGCCACATGATACCCTCCTCTGGCTGATCACCTTGTTGCCGGTATGCACCTCCAGCCGTTTTTCTGCTCTGGACCTCAAGGACGGACAGAACGATAATTCTGACACCTCTGTAGATCTTCCAGAGGCTGATTCTCCAGCCTCTGTGCCGTGTAGCAGCGATCCTTCAAAAGCTGCCACTTAATAGCCGCTGAGGTGACACCGCTGCATTTTTCCCTTCTCCCATTTCCTAATCACGACACTCCTCCAGTGGAATGTTTGCAGCCTTTGATCCAACAAAGAGGGTTTACAGGTGCTCTTGGAATCACAGACTCTGCTAGTTCTCTGCTTCCAGGAAACAAAATTGAATCCTCACGACCTGCTGTGAGCTCTCGCATGTATTTCCTGTCTACTTTGACATCCCCCAACCTTACACCGTCACTCAAGGACTGATTCTATGTCATTGGGTGCAGTGATGCTGCTCATCAAGGATGACGTTCATCGTCTTCCTGACAACCCAGATTCAAGCTATTCCAGTCACATTTTACTTCCTCTCCTGAACTTTTTCATATGTACAGTTTACATCCCTCAGTCATTCGGTGTCACTGGACAGTCTTCTTCCAGCTTACTGGCCAACTCCCTCATTCCTTCCTGCTGCTCGTTGACTGTAATGCACACGATTCCCATTGGGATTCTCGCAGAACCGGTCAGAGGTGTCCTCTTGGCCAACCTTCAGGCACCTTAACCTTATTTGCCTTATCGTGGGGGTTCCCACATTCATTTCACACTCCATGGACTCCTAACCCCATGTGGACCTGTCCTAAACTGCCCAATTTGCCCATTGTCTCGTCACTGTCTCTGGTACCTACACGAGCAACCATTTCCCATTTGCTATCCATTTTCTGACTCCTACCCCATCCATGTGCACAACCAAATGGCAACTTTCTAATGATGGTGCTCCATGGCTACCTTCTAGAAACATCATTTACCCAGTTGTGAAGCCCTGGTAGAATATCTTACAAATGCTATCATTACCACCACACAATGTTTAATTCTTTCACTTTACCTTTACCGTGCTGTGTCCCAGTTCATTGTTTGACTGAGCCATGTTGTGACTCCACTCACATGCAGAGATGTGCTCTACATGTTTTTAACATTCTATGATAGCAAACTGCATTCATTATAAGTTGTTGCGTGAACAGTGTCATCACACCATTCAGGATAGCAAAAAACTGGCTGGATTTAATTAACTAGTTCTTTTAATTGTTTCACTCACTCTTCTGTTGTGTGGGCCAACCTCAGATGGCTCTCTGGGACCAAGAATCATTCTCAAATTTCTGCCCTGGTAGCAGCAGATCTAGTCATATTGGACCCTGTCACTATCTCTATAATCTGTAATTTTATAATGGTCTGTTACTCATTTCCCCTTCCATGATCCTTTAGAATACCACACCAGGTCATAGTTGAAGGTTGTTCATTCCAGCAAACTATGCTGTACTTCTATTTGTCACTGCCATTATCCTTACACCAGCCTTCATAGATCTAGCAGCTTTAGTCTACATTCCCACTATGTTGGCTTGTGTTTTGTGGGCACTTTTGTCCTGCTCTGTGACAGTGGATGTGTGTAGTGGCTGGCAGCTCTAGTGAATTCAGATAGTTAAGCTCAATTAAAATTCAAATATTTTGTGATTCTTCATTTGTGTTGTTATGCAGTTTTCGTCAATCTCACTTTAATAAAATTTCACATGTACCTACTTGTCATTGCACGTGATTCATAATCTGTCATTATATAATTTACCAACTTACTAACACTGAGATGAGCATGTGCAGTGATATGACATACCACTGACACATTTCAAGCGGTTTGATTTATGCTTAGATTCAGTTGATGTAAAGTTATTCACCCGTTCAATTTCTTTGCAGGAGCCACAAGAGGTGCACCAAGAGGAGGTATTGGCAGGTGAGATTTTTGCTTTCTTCAGTAGCTTAATTACACGTTAAAGTTATCACTTTAATATTTTCTTATGTGGTATTTTTGTTCTATCTGTTTCTTGCTAAAGTATTTTAGTGAAACAGTTGCTCAAAATTTTATACATGAACTTGACACTGGATATTAATTACATAGTGCATAATTCATACTGTAAATTGGCAGTGTCTTTGTAACTACAAAAGATTGGTCACAAATGTTTAAAATGGGTATTGCGGTAGACGGTGAGGGAAATGTGATCAAAGAGAAAGAACACAAATTTTTAAGTACCGAAGTGACATTCAGAAATAAGTCATTGTAAAAGTAAGCTAACATTACAAATTGGCACAATGTGATAAGTAGTAATATTTAGATCACAATTCCCTTATTCTGTAGTCATGGCTCTTATTAAAATCATCATCTTGAGATAAATATATTTAGGTATACAACTATCACTCAGCATAGGTGAGCTTCTTAAAGAGGAAAATTGCCAATGTTATTGGGGACTAGAACAAGTTAGACACATTCATGACAGTGATTTGAAACGTCCTCATCATGTCTTGAAATGAAGAATATTGTCCCTGTAATCCGCCTCCTCTCCCAAAGCAAATGGAGACTTATGTAGTCATAAATAATATAATCTGCTTCACTGATTGCTGCAGTCTGCCAATGTTGGGAAAATGTTCTGAATGCACAACTGTAGAAATCACATGGTTTTGTGGCAAAGTACTTGTAGAGCCATGTTCAAAGTGCATTTTCAACCCAAAAGGAAGTTTGTGAAGATCATTGAACAAAGCGCAGAAAGGATGAAATCTGAGGGTGCAATACCAGGTGGAAACGGTAGATGCAGAATGACTTCCCAACCCAGTAGTTGTGTAGTGTTTCTTGCCAGTCTAGCAGAATGCCGGTGGCTATTATTGTAGAATAGCACCACTTCTGACAGCCTTCCTTGTTTTTATTCTAGGATTGCATTTGGAAGAAGTCTGTTGTTGACAATAAATGCCAACAGGAAACTTCTACCTCATGCAAGCAACTCTTCGTACACCAAATGGCCACTGTTCCACCAGATGCACAACATTATCTTACGTGGATGCACACAAGTCTTTCTATGCAGCATTGCTGCTTTGTTTGGACTAAAGCATTCCTTTCTATTCTTTCCCTTACAGTAGCAAAAAGACAAACTTTCTAGTCATCAGTAATGGTTCAGGATAGGAATGATCCGTGGTGTTCACACACTAATCGATAACAAGCAAGTGCATAATGCACATAAGGCCAACCAATAATTTTTCTGATTTGACTTGTGGTTCTCATACTCCTCTTTTCTGAACCTTCTCTATTGGCTTCATAGCCATTCTTGAGTGTCTGTTGAAATGTTAACATGTCTGTCCTGCTGCGTTGTTCAGTTATTGATAAAAAAAAAAAAAAAAAAAACATATTTCTAACTTTGTAGGCCCTTTTGTGGTTTCAACTGTGCACAGTGTCAGCCACATTATATATATTTCACACATACTCATATCCTGCAATAGAACACACCTTATAAGACCAAAAATACATTTGGTTGCAAGTTGCATGCAGTGTAATCCTGTATTGCAAAACATACAGATACTGAAGTTCATAATTTTGTCCTTGAGTAGAGGCCAGGGATGTAATAAACATTACTTATCAATAATACAGTGTCTGCTAATGCTTTATTTTCTGTGCAAAAGGCAATGTTCATCACTCTGATTTTAGATGATTTTGCTTCAGCTGTATTTCTTCCCACAGAAGCAAAGAATTACTGAAATTAGTATCTTATGTATTTTTATGCCTGAAATGAAATAAGCAAATTTTACACAACATTTTTCTATGAAAGTGTGGAAAGACAAAAATCCAGGATGGAATGTAACAGTATTATGAAAAGGGAAGTTGCTACTCACCATATAGCAGAGATGCTGAGTTGCAGATGGGCACAACAAAAATATCCCCACATTAAAGCTTTCGGCCAGTGAGGCCTTCATCAACAATAGTCACTCTGTTGTGCTTACCAGTGACTCAGTATCTCCACTATATGGTGAGTAGCAACTTTCCTTTGCTGAATAATGCAATCTGTTATTTCAGAAAACTAGTAATAGGTATTATGATAAATCTTGTATTATATTTTATTACAATTAAAATTATCTGGAACATAGCAAAACAAAAAGACTAGTCATAAACCATATCTCCAGTTTCCCCCTCTGTGGCTTGGAATGAACACAGAGACTGGATAGATCATGGAGTGTGCAAAGGTTAAATATATTGAGAAAGTGTATTAGCATCATGATGTCTTTGTGAAGTAGGAGGCAAAAATAATAGTAACAAATGGGTTTGAAAAGTAGGGATGGAAGACAGTTTTTCAGGAGCCCAAGACCACCACAGCTAGGGCACAGGATGACAGCTCAACCATGAGCTAAATGAGAAGGAAGAAAACAGATATTACTTATGAACTTACAAGCTCAGCTTGAGATGCTATTCAGTAATGAATTATTGTAAAATGTGTGTGTGCTCAATTTCATTTAATTTTTTAAATTAGTTTAATTTACTTTCACTCAACTATAAAAAAGTACTAAATGTTATACTTATGTGTAAAATGATGAAATGCCTGCTGCGATATTGAGTATTTAGTCCCCGTTTGTTCCCCGACATGCCCACACATTTCAGTAAACAGAGATCAGTGCACTCTCATGTAAACCACCATTATTTGTGCAATGGGTAGCATTTTATAACCTTTTGCCTGTTACACTGACAATGACACATGGTGGGCCTTTCTTTCAGGGAATGTTTCATATGATGTTTTGATTGTTTCTAATTGGGTTCAAGTTATTGTCAATGACATAAAATATATTTAACTTGAATAAATCTATTCCTGGTTTCATCAAGATACACCTAGTGAAATTGAGAATTGATGTTAACTGCACTGACAACAACCTTAGATCAGGGGGAGTGTGGCACCAATTTCCATAAATATATTTTAAGTCACTTAATAATCTCTGAGTGTCTTATTGCATCAGTGGTAATATTTTGAGCTTGTAGTAATTCGCTTCTCTAGCCAGTTGATGCCAACAACTTTAGCTAAACAGACAGCATGATTAAACACCTGAATAATCCCACATAATCCTAAACACCCTATACCACAGTATATGCTTCAGCTGACAAATTTAACTAGCTGAGAGTTTAAACAGCAATGGCAATCTTGTCCAAGTGAGCTGCAATTTGAATTTCAGTGTCAACCTGAGCATTCCAATGGGTAGCAGACATATAATATAAAGATCTCCCAAACAACTTTTTCAGGACTTGTTAGCATTGTGGACTGCTACTGAATAGGTTTTAAAAAAGCCAAATCTCTTCAAATAAAGTATCTGCTTCATGGAAACACTTGGCCACATAAGGCTAAGATGAGCACATGGAGAAAATTGACTGAAGAAAGTGTTAATTTCCTATATATGACCCTATAATATTCTGTCCCCTATCATAACCATGTCTGTGGCATTCATTAAGAGGAACGGGGTGTTTTACAAGTGTTGATTGTATTGAGTGTGGAATAGCATTTCTTGTCTCCTGATTTCAATCTATGAATTCCAAAGGCAAGTCATGTTTCATATTTATCAGTCCCCTTAGCATAGTAAATACGATGTAGGGTGAATGTTGTTTGTTTGGTATGATTTGAACTGGGAGTTGCAGCAATAATAATTAAGTAATGCTTCTCATTTTCTCTCTGTTCCAATATGGCACCACTGACATGACAACTAGAAAAAAGTTCATTCTCAGTATCACATGACAGATAATGCATGAGTAAACACTTTCCAGATTCTTGTTGGTCTCTAACCTTGCTTATGTATTCAATTGTTATAGACAGAAGAGCTCTAATATTCACAGGAAATTTTCATTAGTTGGACCTTCAATTTTTTGAGCTGAACCTCTGAATGTCAAGCCTCTTTACCAAGAAATAATATCATATCAAGCAACATGAGAGCTCCAATGCAAGTTGGCTATTCTATGGATGAACAGGAAATGTTACCTTGTTTACTTCCAAGCATCAGCATTCATCTTTCATGTCATTTTATTTCTTCGCTTTTATGATTCTCCTGTGAAATATTTTTACAAATACAAACATTTCATTTGGTGTGTGTTGTTGGATGAAAAATATATTCCATATACTTGTTTTTAACGTAAATCACCCTGAGATGTAATCAGAAATGTGTTACTTCTGAACGATGTTGGCAAGCCTACCAAATTGTAATGTTGTATTACAGCTGCCAATGTGTGCATTTGTTGGGGAAAAAATTTTGATAGAATTTACAAGAATATTTGAAGAAAGCACTTTTTTCGCTCCATCACAATGTGGATTTAGTGCACAATATCTAAAGAAGAAATAAAATAACAGTGAATACAATCAACTTTGCCAAATTAACACTGTTCTACAAACAAAACTACTTTTCTATTTCTGAAAAAAAAAAAAACATTGTGATCCTATGTGTACTTAAAGTGCTGAATTCAAAACTGTTTTTAGTTTTTTTTTTTTTTTTTTCTGTCAGGGATTGTTTATGAATAATCAAAATTTTATTTGTCTTTTCTGTTTCTGATATTGCGGCAAACATGAGGTGAAATTCGATTGACAAATTCATATTTTTATGATGTTGTAATTTCATCACATTAATGGAGGGTGAGATTATCATATAAAACAGAAAGCAGAAGTGGAAAAGTAGAAAAGTGGAGACTGGGTGCAATGGTGGTATGAGGGCTGAGCAGTGCTGGAATGGGAAGAGCTGGGTGGGTGAGAAAAGTGACTAACCAAGGTTGAGGCCAGGAGGGTCACAGGAACATAGAATATGTTGCAGGGAGAGTTCCCACCTGTGCAATTCAGAAAAGCTGGTGTTGGTGGGTATGATGTATATGGCTCAGGCTGTGAAGCAGTCACTAAAATGAAGGATGTCGTTTTGGGCATCGTGCTTAGCAGCAGGGTATCAACTTGTTTCTTGCCACAGTTTGTAGGTGGCCGTTTATGTGGACAGACAGCTGCTTTCTCATGCACACATAGAATGCAGCACTATGGTTTCATCTTAGCTTATACATCACATGACTGGCTTTACAGGTAGCCCTGCCTTTGATTGGGATGGGTGATGTTGGTGACCAGACTGGAGTATGTGGTGGTGGTGGTGGTGGTGGTGGTGGTGGTGGTGGTGGTAGAATGTATGGGACAGGTCTTGCATCTAGGTCTATTACAGGAATATGAGTGATGAGGTAATGTGTTAAAAATCCTTCCTAAACACCCAGAATCCTAAACCTCCTCCCCTCGTTCAGATACATTGAAGAGATCTTTGTGATTTGGATTGAGAGTGAGGCGGCCCTATCCACATTCCTCCAGAACCTCAACAGATTCTCCTCCATTGCTTCACCTGGACCTTCTCAAGCCAACAAACCGCCTTGCTAGATGCTGACCTCCACTTCAAAGATGGCTAAATCACTGCGTCTGTCCATATCAAACCTACTAACCACAAGTAATACCTCCATTTTGATAAATGCCACCCATTACATACCAAGAAGTCCCTTCCATACAGACTTTCCACCCACGGCTGTCACATCTACAGTGATGAGTGGTCCTCCTCAAAATATACCGGGGGTCTCAATTACATGTTCAGAAAATAATTATCCTGTAAACCTTGTACAGAAACAAATCTTATGTGCCTTATCTTTGCGGTTTACCACAATCCCCAAAGTATCATCTTTTGGCTACAGAGGACTATTCCCCTCGTAACTCAGTACCACCCAGGACTGGAACAACTCAATTACATCCTCTGCCAGGGTATTGGCCACCTGTCATTGTGCTCTGAAATCAGAAATTTCCTGCCTACTATCCTTTCCACCCCTCCCACTGTGGTATTCCTCTGTCTACCAAATCCACACAATATACTAGTCCATCCCCGCACAATCCCTGCTCCCAACCCCTACTTCATGGCTCATATCACTGTAATAGAACTAAATGCAAGACCTGTCCCATACATGCTTCCACCACCATCAACTCCAGTATTGTCACAAACATCATATATCCCACCAAAGTGAAACCAGTCGGGTGGTATACAAGCTGAGCTGCAACCACTGCACAGCTTTCTGCATGGGAATAACAAGCAACAAGCTGTCTGTCTGTGTGAATGACCACTAATAGACTGTGGCCAGGAAACAAATGGACCACCCTGTTGCTGAGCAAGCTGCCCAACATGATATCCTTAATTTCAATGACTGCTTGACAGCCTGTGCCATATGGTTCCTTCTAACCAACCCCAGCTTTACTGAATTGCACAAGTGGGAACTCTCCTTGTGGTGTATCCTTAGTTCCCCTGGTACACCACCCACTTCCCCATGTACACCACCCACTTCCACCTCATTCCTATTATGTCATCTAATCCATCCTGTTGCTATACTCACCAAATTTCTTCCTGCCTCACCTCCATGAAGAATGCACCTGAGAAATACCCCACATCATCTGCCACACAGTCTCCTGGCTATATGTATCCATCTGTAAGCAAAGAAAGGAGTGTTACATTGTATGTGTTTGATGTGCAATTTTACTGCACTAACAGCAAAAATGTGGTAAGTTATAAACATTTTTGCTATTACTTTCTGTGGGGTATCCATGAGAGAAATTCACGATAATTTGAAATTATTGCTGAAGTTTTCTGCAAGTCACTAAGTGCTCTCATTGTCAAATACTGGATGAATGGAATGTTGGCACATGCCTGCAGTGAGGGAGGCTGCGTATACAGTCACACACAGTTCCTAACTGATAAACTTGCCACATTGAGTTAACCCTGTAACATAAAATTTTATGTTTTGATAATCAAATTACTATAGGATTATAAATTTTAAAATTTGGTCAATAATTATGTGAAAAGTTGGCAATAAAAGTTTATTTGCTACTGGCATTCTTCAGATAGCCAGACTGTAACTGTAATAAAATTCTTGCTTTCTGGAACTTGGTTAGTAATATTCACTGTTGTACATAATGGAGTAGATTAGATGCTCAGTTATTCACTGATCACTAGGCACTGTAAAAGATTGAAATAATTATGTTCTTTATCATGTCATGTTGAAACAGTTCTCATTTATCATCTGTTTCTTTTACTTTTGCAGATAAAATATTTTTTATTAACACACAATTTCCTTTTTTGTCAATCAGGTCCTGCTGAGGAAGAAGGCACACATCCTATTCCTCAGGTGAGTGAAAGTAGTGGCAGCACGTATGAGACTGGCAGAGCAAGTGTGATTTTTCACCAGTAGCAAATTAAGTTTGGTTCTGTGGCATGTAAAGAACCCCACACTGCTTCCTGGCCTCCTTCCAGGGTGAGGGCATATTTAATCAGCTCAGGGCTTTGAGCCATTACAATACTTCCTCCTCTTCTGTGCTACTCTGCACATTACCCACTTATTTAATCAAATAAACTCCTTTATTCATATCCTGTTCATCTGCATTTCAGTCTCGTTACATCTTTCACGGCAGTCTGTTTCCTGATGTCACAAACTTTGCAACTTCTTTTGCACTGGTAACTGAAATGCTATCTCAAGTCTAAATTACCTGCTAAATGATCCAAAACATAAGACCAATTATATACTGGCTCTTAATTTAAAACAAGAAGCTTTCTTTAATTATTAAAGTCAAGTCATGTGTCATTGGTTAGTATACAGAATCTTAATGACAGCTCAACTTCATCTTCATTTGTGAAAGTGGAACTACTGGACCATGTAAAATTTGGGAATTCTTGTGGATACTGATAACCATGCCAGCCATTGAGTGCCCCCCTAACCAGGTATCATCATAATAATGGAATAAATCACTGAAATCATCGTGAACTGTGAAGAACGATAATTACTTAATCGTTATCCCACCCTGCAGAAATGCTGCATCAATCTGCACTAGATTTTATGCCCAACAGAGAAGTGTGTAAAAGTTTAAAGCCACCATTTGAACTATAAAAGAAGACTTTGTGGTGGTATCCATTGTTCATCGTTACTATAGACGTTGTGAGACGTACACCTTTACCAAAGCGATAGGTTACACCATAGTTGATACTCACTAAACATGACAATAAATATCCCTTAAAATTGACAGTTACCACTTACTGTTGTCCAAAAATACTTACTGATTGCAGTTGGATACTGTGATTTCCTTGTTTTTGAGCAAATATCACAAACACAAATGACAGGTACTCGAAACTGCATACTGGATTTCTGCCTAGTGTTAACTGAGTGAAAGCTGCTATTTCTTGGGAATAAGCTGATATTGTTAACAAGATATGACAGCAAAGAATGTATATTTATTGAGAGGCCTATGTCCGATTACCCAGACCAATTATCAGTGGTCAACAGGAGTTACACGACCTTATACAACCTACTGCCTGAACTGCCCATTTCTGATCTGAAACATGCTTTGGGAAATGGAAGAACTACCCCAAAATATACCACCATTTGTGATAAGTGAATGGAAATAAGCAAAGTAGACTAATTTTTATGTCGACCTATCATTTACTTCGTATACCATTCAAATAGTAAAAATGCCAGAATTAAGTCTTTGAACAAGATCCTGAATACAAGTTTTCCACAGCAGTTCACTACCTATCTGAACATGTAGAAATCTGAACTATTATGTTTCACTAGTCGTATGGCTGTTCTGTGAAATAAAAAAGGCAGGTTTTGATAAATTGTTGGTTAGAAATTGTAAAAACTGATTGTTTTTGTGATTTAGCATTAGTTTATTATCTACAAGCCATGAACTTACGTCTCAAACTGCACTACTTGAAACAATGCCAACATCCCACACAACATTCTTTACTAGCAAGCTGTGTCATTGGCAAACAGAGGGCACGGCACACCTTTTATATACATGAGGAACATGAGTGAACCCAACAATTTCAAGAACTGTTATATTACAAAAAACCCACACCACTCTGTCAAGGTATGTAGGCATCGATGAATGTGTTTTGTGACAGCTCAATTCGCTGCCAAAGATAACACGTAAATACATAAACACACAGCCATAACCTCTGTTCATGAAACATTATACTAGTACAGACAACAGTTTTGCATTGGTGATTGATCAGCAGGACGATGATCTGTGAGAATTTGAGAAGCACCTCTAGTCTCATGTAGTTACATACTCCTTCCAGTGAGTGGAACCCCAATGGTGCACTATATTTTCTCGCAACACGTTGAGAGCATCTGAAATATCCCAGCAATTACAGTAAATTATTAATTTTTAAAGATTTTAGCCATGTATGATCAGAAGGAGATGCTCTCTCCCAGGAGATGCTCTCTCCCAGGAGATGCTCTCTCCCAGGAGATGCTCTCTCCCAGGAGATGAATAAGGTTAGGCTTCAAACCTATCAAGGGTCCTCATCCTCAGGACTTTGAAATGTGCAAACTATTCAAAGGGAAAATTCTAGGGATATTTATACTAGTACCAGTGTGGCTTTAGGCTGTATGTGGATGCAGACAAAGCAAGCTCTTGGAAACTAATGAAATGCCGCAAGGTTGGCAGCAGAAAAAGCGGATCCAGTTTATCTTCATAAAAATGTGTTCTGTGGACTCTAGAATAGGCATCATTACTCATTTAAGAGACAGATTTCCAAGTTCCTATTTTTATTACAGGGGAAAGCTAGGTAAATTCTAAGAACCTTGTAAAAGTATCATCCCTTTGTTCCATTACATGTTAGTGAGAGCTGTGTAGGTCAACTAGAAGTAAGGCCAAAAATGTCTTAAATTCTGTAGTCATTGTGATGTGTTAAATCACTTTATCAAGTCAGCAGTTTCCCTGGACTTTTTATCTGATGAACCTAAATATCAAGTCCTTCCAGCACATGGAAATAAACGTTACAGAGCTGTGTTAAGTGTGGTATATTCCAAAATTGCACCGCTGTGCCCTCCCTGGCTTAAAGAATGTTTCTTCATATTTGGTGTGCAGGTTTCGACTGAATCTGCATGCTGTTTCATTCCAGTATAGCACAGAACTTTCCTGCAACAAATTTGGCACAGTGACAAATTTCTTCTCACCTATAACCTTCTTACTTTTATCACTGTTTGACTTTCTGAAAAACACACAGGAAATCTTGTGCCTGAAGAAAACAGTGACTGACAAACAGGAAAAGCCTGTTTGTATAAAGATCATGGATAACCTTTTTTATTTTTTATTTTTTTTCTGGTCCATCTGAGGACCACAATCCAAATTAAGATTCTCACTGTTTGTTGTTTTCTTTTTTCCAAGACGGCTTCATCTGTTTACTACATTTCTTCTGTCATTCTTCAGACCATTTTGAACCAGACTTTCTAGTTACCCTGCTGTGGAGTCATCAGTTTTAATACTTCTTTCTGAAAGATTACTCTGTTGTTAACATCTATTTTTATATTGTTTCTTCCCAAATGCTGTTTTTTACTTTGTTGACCCAGCTTGTTTTGTATTCCTTATCCCTTAACTATTTGAAAATGTTATTTTTATCCTACTGCCTTGTGTTCAAACTAAATTTTCAGCTTAACTTTTTAATGTACAACCTTCTGCTGTGTTTTTAATACTTTCATTGAAACTTGCCTTTTAAGTACTTCTAATTTATTTAAATTGTAGGTTAATGCCAGGCATTCACTTGAATATAAACATTCTGACATCATTACTGTTGTTGTAATGCATTATCTTTGCATTTCTGGAGAGGCAGTATTTATTGTAGAGGCCTTCAGTGATTCCATATTGTTCCTCGAATGTATTCAAACTTTACTCAGTTGGAGAATTCTGCAAAGCATTTTCTTGGATTATCTCCCATAGATATTTCTTTTTATACCCTCTCTATTTGAACCACATCTATTTCCAGTGATTTTCTAGCATTCTTAACATTCGTTAATTTCTTTTTGCCCTAGATAAATCCTTAAGCCAGTTCTACTGGTTATTTCTTCCAGGATACTCATTGGTGTTACAGCAGATGACACATTTTTTGCAGGTATAACAAAATCACCTCCAAATTGATTTTGATCTTCTTGCTTCCTCTTCCTAAGCTTATTGACAAAATGCTCAGTTCAGTACATTCTTTGTAAGTAATATTTATTATTTTCGCTGACATAGTATTAAATAGAATTGTGGACAGGCCATCACCTTGTGGTACATATGTTTTTGTTTTGAAGGCTGTGAAAATTCTCCCATAAGATTTACTTTACAGAGTGGTATCTGTAAGTGTTTAATGGATTAGGTTTGTCAGTTTAGATTTTATACCAGATTCTCGAATTATTTTCTCTTTAGTATTTCTGTCAACATAATCAAAAGCCGCCTTGTTATCCACAAACATAAATACAATGTCCTTTGAACTGAGTAATCGGTGATGAATTACTGACTTGAGATCAAATATTTGTTCTGATCATGGCCTTCCCTTCCTCTAAAGCAAGCTTGATATTCACGTAAATGGCTGTCAAGTGTTGTTTTTTATTCTGCTTGATAAAATTTTGCAAAATACTTAGATGCTACTGACAGTAGAGAGATTACTATGAAGTTGTTTACAACCTATTTATTATCTTTCTTATGCAGTTGATAAATCAAGGTAACTTTCCATTCCTCTGGGACATTTTTTTTTTCTTCTGTTTTCCAGATTTCATCAAAGAGTGAATGTAGCTAATTTGCTTTATTTGGCAAGGACAACTTCAAAAGTTCAGCTGTAATAAAATCTTCTTCACAACCTTTGTTATTTTTGAGGGTGTCAATTCCTTCTTCAGTTCCTTATGTATCTGGTGGTAAATCTTCTTCATAATGTTCATTACTGTCTGAGAATTCAAATTCATGAAAATATCTTGAAGGTGTTTTTTAACCCAATTTGGCCATTTTCATTTTAGAAACATATTTGCAGTTTGAAACCCCTTTAATTTGTTCTTCACAGTTTGATAAAAAGACATGGGAATTATTTTTGTCTATTTGCAGAAGTTTCTCCTTCTCAAAGGCTTATTTGGTTTTTCTGATTAATATGGTTGTTTTCTTTGTTTGTTGTTAAGATTGATCATGATCTAGAATTTTCTTTGAGCATTTTCGTCTTACTCATTTTCTGTGCATATTTCATTCCACCAAATTTTCCATTTATTTTTTATTGATTAAATTATTTTTTGTCCTGTGGATATCTTTTTGCCAGCTGCCATGTTTAGTCACTTTAGATAGCTTTTAACTGATTCTTTTGTTAGTGAGACTTTCTGCATTATGTTTTAGTAACCTTTGTGACTTTTGTTGTTCTTTATTAGACAGGAGTTTTACTTCAAATTCGCTATTCCTTACTACTTCCAAATTCATAACTTCCATTGTACTTCTTTGTGGAATAGGCACCTGACCTAACTGAAAATTTTCTGACATTGGGTTGTGAGATATCCATGTTTTAGCTTCCCTTGGGAGCTTCCTAAGGTGGGTTGACATCAATTTCAAGAGAGAGCTTTGATACAAAATGATTGGCCTCAAATGTGTTGGTTCTTCTGTGAGGTGGGTGATGTCCTACTTGATTTATGAATTTCTTTACTTTCTGTTTGTTTCACTGCTATCATGATTTTGGCCTCAAGCCTTTAACGAGCACACACAAATATGTGGCAGGCAGGTGAGAAACATTTTTTTCATTGAGCCACAGAATTTACAATACATTCATTACACATGCTGTTTCTCTGAACATGTTAAGAAATCACTGTGCAGTTTGAGGCCAGTTTGGTTTCAACATTGTAGTAATTACAAGAAAAATATCTTCCTCCATCATTTGGAAAATGCTCATATGACTGAGGAAGTCCATTAGCAGTTAGCCTTCTTTTTAAATTACTTTCAGTTACATTTACTGGAAATTCTAAAAGGACTTGAATTTTTTTGTGGTGGTTCATCATTTACAGACATGCGTCAAGGTAGTCTGGCAGCCGTGGCAGAATTTCCAAAGTCTAACCTCCATACTCCTGTCCAGGCCAAGTACTTGAAGCAATGCTGCAGTCAATAGGAGTGTGATAAATATTGTATGAAAATTTTGATATTTAGATAAATATCTCTTAGCCCATACTTGAAAATGTCTAATGGAGAAGCCTTGTCAGTGTTGAGTTCTGTGCTTCCAGGAGTCCTGCTGAGTTTTCAACATTTTATGCACAATGTTTGAATGACACATTGAACATGCTCTTCCAGGTACTGCAAGTCTGAAGTTGCATGAAATTTGTGCTAGATATTCAATCTACCAAGCAACCATTTAGTGTTGGTTTTTTGATTGACTGATTTTTTTAATAATCCATGTAACAATTTACATTGTGTGGATTTCATCAGCAAAATCATATACAATACAATATACCTACAATTATACACACAAAATTTTTATTTACACACATTTTTGAGGTATCTTAAATTAGTTTTATATCCTTGTGTAATTTGTAATTTTCTTATAGTACTGTACAATTTTTGATTTCATATTATAATTATTTCCTCATGTATTACAATGCAGGCTACTTTAATTACACTATATGTTTTAATTCAGATAGTCCATTACTGCGTAATAACTTTTATTTAATAAAAAAAATTTGTTTTGAACTGTCCGATTGTGTCAATATCTTTTATTTTTGGGGTAATTTGTTATATAATTTAACAGCATTGTACAACAAGCTCTGCTGAGTTTTAACTTTATTTTTCCTCTCTAGATGCAGATTGTATTGTTTTCTAGTTTCATAGCTGTGTACTAAAGAATTTTTCATATAGCAGTCAATATTTTTTTTTTTTTACATACATAACACTTTGAAAAATGTATTCACAGGGGACAGTTAGGATTTCCAGCTTTTGGAAATGTTAAAGGCAGTGAGCCCTACTGCCACTCTTGGTTATTATACGAATTGCTCTTTTGTGTAATTTGAAAACTATTTGAATATTTTTACTGTTGCCTCCCCAAAATATTATTCCATAGGTAATAAGAGTGGATATAAGAAAAATATACAGATCTGACACATGTAGTATCACAAACTGCAGTCAGAATTCTCAGAGCATAGCATGCTGTAGAGATTCTGTGACTAAGTATTTTAATATGTTCTTCCCACTTTAACTGACTGTCAACATGCATACCAAGAAATTTTGTGTAGTCTACACATTCTATAGTTTCATTGTTTAACTTAGTTGTTATAGTGTGGTTTTTTTGCAGACATAGAAGTTAACAGCATTTGTTTTTTTAAGATTTAGTGTTAGTTTATTATTGGATGCCCACTCACGTACACTGTTTAGTGTTTTTTGGCTTTTTCTTTTAGTGCATCTGGTGATTTGTCACTGATTAGAACATTTGAGTCATCTGCAAACAATATTGTTTGTCCATGCTTGATGCTCTGTGGGATGTCGTTTATGTAAATGAGGAATAGTACTGGGCCAAGGACACTACCCTGTGGGACACCTATATTTACATAATTTGGGTCTGAAGTATACTTTACAATATAGTTTGAGTAACTTGAAATAAGTGAGATTTCAGTTATCTGTCTTCTATTTTTTAGATATGACTGGAACCATTTGTTCACAATTCCCCTTATTCCAAGTTCATCTAACTTATTTAACAATATGTTGTGGTCTACTGTATCAAACACTTTAGTTAGATCAAGAAATATACCTTTTGTGTAGTTCCCTTTATCTAATGCTTCTAGAATGTGTTTTGTGAAGTGTGCTGTTCTGATTCTATGCTTTTCCCTGATCGAAATCCAAAATGGTCAACAGACAGTAAGTTGTATTTATTTAAATAATTAATTAGCCTATCTTTCATAATAGTTTGTAATATTTTTGCAAAGCATGATAGTAGAGAAATTGGCCTATAATTTTCAATTATTCCTGCATCACCTTTTTTGAAGAGGGGTAGTAATTTCGCATATTTTAAATAGTCTGGAAAGTAGCCCTGCTTGAAAGATTGATTTATAATATCAACTAAAGGTGGAAGTAGGCTCTTGATACAGTCCTTAATTATAAAAATGGGGACTTCATCCAGACCAGCTGAGTTTTTGTTTCTCAGTTTGCTGACTGCTTTATAGACTTCTTCCTGTGTTGTAGGGAATAACACCATTGAGTGTGATACACCATTATTTGGCTTTTTGACCTGAGGGGCTGTTCAAAAATTTTCCTGTAATTTTATTCCTATGCTACTAAAATAATCATTTATATAGTTCGCCAAATATATTGGGTCTTTTATTAGAGTCCCTTCCTCTTTTATTTTCAAGTTTTACAGATTCATTTTCCTGGTACCAGTTTCCTGCTTCACAATCTTCCATACTGCCTTATTTTTGTTTTCAGCAGAGTGCACTATTTTGGAGTTATGAGCTCTCTTTGCTGGAAACAATATTTTCCTATATGTTTTCCTGTATCTTTTATAAAAGAGTGAGAAAGCAGGATTAGTTTGGCTGTGTTTAATGGAGCTCAGGTACTTTAGTGTTTCAGATGATTTTTTGATTCCTTTTGTGACCCACTTGCTTTTTCCTGCTGTTGATAATGGACATAATACTTTAGGAAATGTTTCTTCAAAATTTAATCTAAACAATATCATTAAATTTTTGAATTTTTCATTTGTATCTACCTCTGAGTATACTCAGAGTCCCATGTTTGTCCTGCTATCTGTTTGGCAAACTCATGTCTATTTTTTTAGGAAAAATTCGTCTGTAAATATGCATTTTCTTTGTTTCTTCTGGAGCCACTTTTATATTAATGATTTGAGCTGAGTGATCAGATAATCCTAGCTCTGCTACCACCACCTCACAGTTATCTTTGCCTAAGCCTTTTAATACCTGATAAACAGCTGTCTTTGAGTATTTTGTTATTCTGGTTGCACTGTTAACCATTGGAACTAAATTGAAACTTTGAGCAAGACTTTGTAATGAGTCCCATGTAGAATCAGGATTCAGTTTATCCACATTTAGGTCTCCACATATGAGAATGTGGTTCTTTGGAGTGGATATCTTGTTAAGAACATGATTAAGTTTGGAGAAAAAGATATTGAAGTCTCCACTAGGAGATCTGTATATACATAAGATAATCAAATTCCTACACCTGTATTGGTCCCTGATTTCAACTGCTGCCAGTTCAAAATGTTGCTCTTCACTGATTACACATAAATCACTTCTGGTCTTATACTGATAATTTTGTTTTACATAAATACAACACCCTCCACACCTCATAGAAGTCCTACAGTATGCACACGCTAAATTATAAGACTGCAAGACTAACTGATTAATTTCAGCCTCATTGCACCAATGCTCAGTGAGACAAACAACTGAGCACTCTGTAGACTCCAGCTCCACTTCTAGCTGTTGGGTCTTATTTGCTAGGGAACATATATTTTGGTGAACAACTGCTAAGTAATTTTTTCCAGCACTATTTGCATTCCCACTTTTCTTCGTTTTAATGTCATTCTGTTTTGGTTCAACTGCTTCCTTATTATGATTACACTCACGTTTTTTGTTTGCATATGGTATTCTTGGATAGTCACCCCCTGCAGACCGTATTAGTTTCCATTATTTTTTATAATTTTACCTAAATCCAGGAGCATTTTACTGAAAGTCATTGCACCTAGTCTGTTTAGGTGCAGGCCATCCCTACCCAGACATTTGTCGTTGAAAAATTTATTTGGGTCAACAAATACAACACCAAGTTCGTTGCACTGTTCCCTAATGCCAGTGTTTATTTTGTTTGTATACGCGTTACTCACCGATCTTCTTTGTAGAATTCTGTTGATAACAATTCTGGAGCTTGTAAACAAACCGTTGGCTGACCGAATTACATTACGAATATCATTTATGATTTCTTCTTGTCTGCTGCTTCTAATAGAGTTTGTCCCTGCGTGAATTATCACGCCTTTAAAATTTGTGTTGGAATCATTGTTGTTTTGGTTGGATTTTTCTGTGTATAAGAGTGTTTGATTGCTGGTACCCACTGCACAATTTCATGCTTTAGTTGCTTGGAGCCCTTACCCATATTCTGTGACATGGAAATATTCTGTGTTTTTCAGCACTGGCCCCCAAGCCATGTTCAAATTGAAATGCCTGTTACTGTTTGTTAGATTTCCTGAAGTATTTATTTCAACACCCCTTAACCCTTGGCGGGTCTGCTGGTTTTTGTAACATGAGCAGGCGTGTGGTGTACTTCATACACATGTAAATGATGGCTGTGTTGATCCCTGCCAGACACATATTCAGGTACTAATTATCTCATAGGCAATTGCCTCATCGAGGGGTTGTGGTGCCAGCTCAGAATCTGGGTCTCTCTACTTTGGTTTTTTTGTAATTTTTCTTTTTCTTTTTCTTTTTTTTTTTTTTTTTTTTTACAGGTCATAAAAGTTTCTCGCAAGGTTCACTGTGTACTTTATGATACTGCTGCTCACTTTGACATATAACAACACAGCTTAACATTGTGTTAGCTGAAGCAATAATGAAGGAATAGAAATAGGCTCACAATGGTAAAATAACAGTGAAATGATGTAAAACAATGTTATTGGCAGTTGGCACACTTTATACATAGGTGTACCAACTTGAGCTTTAATTATTTCATCCAAGCTATCTGAAGTTTCCAACATGAAACAGGTCTCATCACATTTCATTTCATGATTATGCCTGTGGCAGACCTCAGTTTCACCTGATTTGCTACTTTGTTTCACCTGGATGTGTTGCTGGTGCTCTATCTAGTTAATCTTTGAAATTACAAAATGAGACTTCTTATCCTAACTGAAAAGAGCAATATTCACAGGATGCTTGTGTATCCATAGGAGTCTCCCGATCTGCTCATATATTGGGCAAACATAAGGTAAGAAAGCAATTCTCAGTTTCTCTTACACTCTTTTTCATTCTCAGTCTCTTACTCAGCTGTTCTTGAAATTGACTGCTGCACCCATTGAATTTGATCATGTGGCTATTCATTCTTCTGAATCACTTTTCTTAGGTGATGTAATTCATTGGCGAGGCTCTCTTTGTCTGAAAGTGTTAGGGGTCTGTGGATCAGAGACAGTAACACTAAATTTGTTAATAACAATATTGTGAATAGTTGCTAATCACCATATAGCAGAGATGCTGAGTGACACACACACACACACACACACACACACACACACACACACACACACACACATAACAAAGAAACGCTTGGAAGTAGAGCTTTCACCTAAGAAGGTCTTTGTTGAAAACAGCTATGGGCACCCCATTGCACCATCGTATGCCAATCTATTCATGGGGCATCTATAGGAAGCCTTCCTAAACACCCAAAACCTGAAACCTCTCACCTAGTTCAAATCCATTAATGACGTCTTTGCGCTGTGGATTGAAGGTGAGGAGACCTTACCCACACTCTTTCAGAACCACAGTCCCCCATTCTACACAAAGCCACCTTCTTTGATGTGACCTCCACCTGAAATATGGATTCATCAGTATGTCTGCCCGTATTAAACCTACCAACCACCAGGAATATCTGCACTTCAGCAGCTGCTACTTATTTTATACTGAGAAGACACTTCCACACAGCCTCCAAACACACAGGGGATGTCATTGAGCATGTCATTGAGGCCTTTACAGACAGTAATTACCCTCCCAACCTTGTACAAAAACCAATGTCTCGTGCCTTATCTTTCCAGTCGCCAACCACCTCACAAAGTCCCACTGTCCAGTCACAGAGGAACACTTGCCTCATGACTCCTTACCTCCCAGGACTGGAGCAGCTAAACTACATTCTCCACCAGGGTTTTGACTACCTGTTATTGTACCCTGAAATGAGAAATTCCCTACCCACTATGCTTCCCGCAACTCCCACAGTGGTATTCCAGTGCCCAACAACCCTACAGAACACATTCCACTATCCCTACACAACCTCTGGTTCCAACCCCCTTGTCTCATGTCTCATACTCTTGTAATAGACTAGATGAACACACATCCCACACATCCTCCCAGCACCACATCCAGGTGTTGGAACCCAGCAAGAAACATTACCTATCCCTTCAATGGTGGCCAACCTGTGAAATGAGTCATGTGATCTAAATGCTACGCTGCAACCAAAGACTGTACTGCATCCTACGAGGGCAGGACAAACAAGAAGTGTCTGTGTGCATAAATGGCCACTCATACACTGTGGCCAAGAAACAATTGGACCACGCTGTTGCTGAGCACGCCACCAAATCCAATGCACTGCTACCAGTGTCATCTTTATGACCACACTCAAATGTCATGGCGACACCCAGCCAACTGTGTAACCTGGCTACCTTGTCCTCCCTGCTGCACAAGTTGCAATGGTTATGCCATCTCCTCCCAAGATTATCCCATGTATCTCAACGATTGAGCGTCCAGGAGACCTATGTCAAGGAAAAAGATGCCTTACCAGGTCACTCGCAAATTGTCGACTAGTCAGTGACTCTGTGTTCTACCATCAGGCAGTTACATTACCATTCCTGCTACATCTCGCTCCATGAAGGATGTGTACATCCAAACGGGTGATGTGTAATACAGCACTGTGATTGTTAAATCACCCAGTGTCATAGCAGCAGCCCCAGCCTCCTCCTCTTTCTCTTTTTCTCCAACTGTGCAACAAGCCTCAAACTTTTGTCTCATGGGACAAAGTCACCTACTACACAACTGAAAGCCCAGAAGGGACAGAAGCAATAATCCCATGAAGAATTTCTATGTCCCTTCAGCCAACAAACATTTGAATCTTCCAATTCAAACAAGGAAGGATCCAAGAAATCAAAGAAAGACAAATAATTTGCTTCTCTATCGGCTCACAGTTCCTCCTCAATGGTGAGGCCACATGATACCCTCCTCTGGCTGATCACCTTGTTGCCGGTATGCACCTCCAGCCGTTTTTCTGCTCTGGACCTCAAGGACGGACAGAACGATAATTCTGACACCTCTGTAGATCTTCCAGAGGCTGATTCTCCAGCCTCTGTGCCGTGTAGCAGCGATCCTTCAAAAGCTGCCACTTAATAGCCGCTGAGGTGACACCGCTGCATTTTTCCCTTCTCCCATTTCCTAATCACGACACTCCTCCAGTGGAATGTTTGCAGCCTTTGATCCAACAAAGAGGGTTTACAGGTGCTCTTGGAATCACAGACTCTGCTAGTTCTCTGCTTCCAGGAAACAAAATTGAATCCTCACGACCTGCTGTGAGCTCTCGCATGTATTTCCTGTCTACTTTGACATCCCCCAACCTTACACCGTCACTCAAGGACTGATTCTATGTCATTGGGTGCAGTGATGCTGCTCATCAAGGATGACGTTCATCGTCTTCCTGACAACCCAGATTCAAGCTATTCCAGTCACATTTTACTTCCTCTCCTGAACTTTTTCATATGTACAGTTTACATCCCTCAGTCATTCGGTGTCACTGGACAGTCTTCTTCCAGCTTACTGGCCAACTCCCTCATTCCTTCCTGCTGCTCGTTGACTGTAATGCACACGATTCCCATTGGGATTCTCGCAGAACCGGTCAGAGGTGTCCTCTTGGCCAACCTTCAGGCACCTTAACCTTATTTGCCTTATCGTGGGGGTTCCCACATTCATTTCACACTCCATGGACTCCTAACCCCATGTGGACCTGTCCTAAACTGCCCAATTTGCCCATTGTCTCGTCACTGTCTCTGGTACCTACACGAGCAACCATTTCCCATTTGCTATCCATTTTCTGACTCCTACCCCATCCATGTGCACAACCAAATGGCAACTTTCTAATGATGGTGCTCCATGGCTACCTTCTAGAAACATCATTTACCCAGTTGTGAAGCCCTGGTAGAATATCTTACAAATGCTATCATTACCACCACACAATGTTTAATTCTTTCACTTTACCTTTACCGTGCTGTGTCCCAGTTCATTGTTTGACTGAGCCATGTTGTGACTCCACTCACATGCAGAGATGTGCTCTACATGTTTTTAACATTCTATGATAGCAAACTGCATTCATTATAAGTTGTTGCGTGAACAGTGTCATCACACCATTCAGGATAGCAAAAAACTGGCTGGATTTAATTAACTAGTTCTTTTAATTGTTTCACTCACTCTTCTGTTGTGTGGGCCAACCTCAGATGGCTCTCTGGGACCAAGAATCAGTCTCAAATTTCTGCCCTGGTAGCAGCAGATCTAGTCATATTGGACCCTGTCACTATCTCTATAATCTGTAATTTTATAATGGTCTGTTACTCATTTCCCCTTCCATGATCCTTTAGAATACCACACCAGGTCATAGTTGAAGGTTGTTCATTCCAGCAAACTATGCTGTACTTCTATTTGTCACTGCCATTATCCTTACACCAGCCTTCATAGATCTAGCAGCTTTAGTCTACATTCCCACTATGTTGGCTTGTGTTTTGTGGGCACCTTTGTCCTGCTCTGTGACAGTGGCTGTGTGTGGTGGCTGGCAGCTCTAGTGAATTCAGATAGTTAAGCTCAATTAAAATTCAAATATTTTGTGATTCTTCATTTGTGTTGTTATGCAGTTTTCGTCAATCTCACTTTAGTAAAATTTCACATGTTTCTACTTGTCACTGCACCTGATTCATAATCTCACTCATCATATAATTTATTTACTAACTTACTAACACTGAGATGAGCATATGCAGTGATACGACATACCACTGACACATTTCAAGCGGTTTGATTTATGCTTAGATTCAGTTGATGTAAAGTTATTCACCCGTTCAATTTCTTTGCAGGAGCCACAAGAGGTGCACCAAGAGGAGGTATTGGCAGGTGAGATTTTTGCTTTCTTCAGTAGTTTAATTACACGTTAAAGTTATCACTTTAATATTTTCTTATGTGGTATTTTTGTTCTATCTGTTTCTTGCTAAAGTATTTTAGTGAAACAGTTGCTCAAAATTTTATACATGAACTTGACACTGGATATTAATTACATAGTGCATAATTCATACTGTAAATTGGCAGTGTCTTTGTAACTACAAAAGATTGGTCACAAATGTTTAAAATGGGTATTGCGGTAGACGGTGAGGGAAATGTGATCAAAGAGAAAGAACACAAATTTTTAAGTACCGAAGTGACATTCAGAAATAAGTCATTGTAAAAGTAAGCTAACATTACAAATTGGCACAATGTGATAGGTAGTAATATTTAGATCACAATTCCCTTATTCTGTAGTCATGGCTCTCATTAAAATCGTCATCTTGAGATAAATATATTTAGGTATACAACTATCACTCAGCATAGGTGAGCTGCTTAAAGAGGAAAATTGCCAATGTTATTGGGGACTAGAACAAGTTAGACACATTCATGGACAGTGATTTGAAACGTCCTCATCATGTCTTGAAATGAAGAATATTGTCCCTGTAATCCGCCTCCTCTCCCAAAGCAAATGGAGACTTATGTAGTCATAAATAATATAATCTGCTTCACTGATTGCTGCAGTCTGCCAATGTTGGGAAAATGTTCTGAATGCACAACTGTAGAAATCACATGGTTTTGTAGCAAAGCACTTGTAGAGCCATGTTCAAAGTGCATTTTCAACCCAAAAGGAAGTTTGTGAAGATCATTGAACAAAGCGCTGGAAGGATGAAATCTGAGGGTGCAATACCAGGTGGAAACGGTAGGTGCAGAATGACTTCCCAACCCAGTAGTTGTGTAGTGTTTCTTGCCAGTCTAGCAGAATGCCGGTGGCTATTATTGTAGAATAGCATCACTTCTGACAGTCTTCCTTGTTTTTATTCTAGGATTGCATTTGGAAGAAGTCTGTTGTTGACAATAAATGCCAACAGGAAACTTCTACCTCATGCAAGCAACTCTTCGTACACCAAATGGCCACTGTTCCACCAGATGCACAACATTATCTTACGTGGATGCACACAAGTCTTTCTATGCAGCATTGCTGCTTTGTTTGGACTAAAGCATTCCTTTCTATTCTTTCCCTTACAGTAGCAAAAGACAAACTTTCTAGTCATCAGTAATGGTTCAGGATAGGAATGATCCGTGGTGTTCACACACTAATCGATAACAAGCAAGTGCATAATGCACATAAGGCCAACCAATAATTTTTCTGATTTGACTTGTGGTTCTCATACTCTTCTTTTCTGAACCTTCTCTATTGGCTTCATAGCCATTCTTGAGTGTCTGTTGAAATGTTAACATGTCTGTCCTGCTGCGTTGTTCAGTTATTGATAAAAAAAAAAAAAAAAAAAATATTTCTAACTTTGTAGGCCCTTTTGTGGTTTCAACTGTGCACAGTGTCAGCCACATTATATATATTTCACACATACTCATATCCTGCAATAGAACACACCTTATAAGACCAAAAATACATTTTTTTGGCAAATCACAGGCAGGTCAAACAATCTTAAAATTTCAACATGATCTTGAGAATGGGTATAAAGCTGAAATGATGACTGTGTAAAACAAATGAACAGTTAATAGTCAAATGATGGAAATATCTTTAAAATGGAAGGTAAAGCAGATATTTGTGGTCAGTGAGACATTGGTAGTAAAAGAGGAGGAGAGATTTGTGAAGACAGAATCAGTTGGGAGGAAAAGAGATAGGAGCCAGTGTAGACGAAAGGAAAGACTTAGGGACACCGTACACCAGTTTAGTGCTGTACTTGAACACATAGGTGTGGGAGAGAGAAAATTTTGGTCTGAGGTCTTACACTCTTTTGTAAAAGAAAAAAATTAACTGCGATGCCTCAGAATTATTTTTGAACCATTAAGGAGTTGCGGAGTCAGTGGGCTTATCAAAGAAAGACAACAGCAAACAGTGTAATTGAGAGAGTTGACATTGACAGTGGGATAGACTGTAAATCAGTGGGAGAAAACTGAGACAATGGGAGAAAGCCATATACATAGTGACAGTGAGGGTGAGGTGCTAAGTATGAATGCTTCACTACAGGAAGAGACCAGATAAATGAATATAGATTATTGTGTGTTAAAACAGTGGGAATATGTTTACATGCAAAAATTTCTGGTGAGGAAGGTAAAATGTGTACTGGGGCAGCTGGTTCCCAACTGTACTGTCAGTATTTTATAGAGGAACATATTCACCTTTCATGTGCTCCAACAGGAGCATTTTACCAGTGGTTTGCTCTATGGTACTATGTGTTCCATGAGATACTGCTGGTAGAACTAGAGCAAATGGATAGTTGTTTGTGATGCAGTAGGTTGAATCAGAGAAGGTGGTAGTCTGAAAAATTGCACTGTGGAGCCACTATTGACTACACTACCTTTGGTTGCATGTTGCATGCAGTGTAATCCTGTATTGCAAAACATACAGATACTGAAGTTCATAATTTTGTCCTTGAGTAGAGGCCAGGGATGTAATAAACATTACTTATCAACAATACAGTGTCTGCTAATGCTTTATTTTCTGTGCAAAAGGCAATGTTCATCACTCTGATTTTAGATGATTTTGCTTCAGCTGTATTTCTTCCCACAGAAGCAAAGAATTACTGAAATTAGTACCATATGTATTTTTATGCCTGAAAAGAAATAAGCAAATTTTACACAACATTTTTCTATGAAAGTGTGGAAAGACAAAAATCCAGGATGGAATGTAACAGTATGATGGAAGTTGCTACTCTCAATATGGCAGAGATGCTGAGTTGCAAATAGGCAGAACAAAAAGACTCCAACATTAAAGTTTTCAGCCATTGAGGCCTTCATCCACAATAGAGTCTCTCTGTTGTACTTACCTGCGTCTCAGTATCTCTGCTATATGGTGAGTAGCAACTTTACTTTTCATAGAATGGAAAGACAGGTGTTAATTACAAAACTCACACTTTTTTCCAAGCACGTTTTTTGCATACATGATTCTGGTACCCACACACATATTCAGTCAGAATTAGATTTTGCTATCACCTACAGATTAAAGTAACATTTAAAAATGTATTTGCAATTTTCATTGTATTTGTGATAATTTCATAGAAAGAAAACAGTAGCATACCCATGTGATGAGCCCATGCTAAGTTCACGCTCTATATTTCACATTTGCTTTTTAGTGAAGTATGTCCAGCCCTTTTATTACATCCCAGTGCAAATAAAAGAAAAGAATGCATTAACAGACATGGCATTAATTAAACATTTTGCTGAATAATGCAATCTGTTATTTCAGAAAACTAGTAATAGCTATTATGATAAATCATGTATTATATTTTATTACAATTGAAATTACCTGGAATGTACCAAACAAAAAAATCTAGTCATAAACCATATGTCCAGTTTCCCTCTCTGTGGCTTGGAATGAACACAGAGAGTGGATAAATCATGGAGTGTGCAAAGGTTAAATATATTGAGAAAGTGTACTAGCACTACGAGGTCTTTGTGAAGTAGGAGACAGAAATAATAGTAACAAATGGGTTTGAAAAATAGGGATGGAAGACAGTTTTTCAGGAGCCCAAGGCCACCACAGCTAGGGAATAGGATGACAGCTTAAACATGAGCTAAATGACAAGGGAGAAAAGAGTGAGATGTATGGGACAGGTCTTGCATCTAGGTCTATTACAGGGATATGAGTAGTGAGGTAATAGGTTAAAAATCCTTTCTAAACACCCAGAATCCTAAACCCCTTCCCCTCATTCAGATACATCTTTCTGATCTGGATTGAGAGTGAGAACACCCTATCCACATTCCTCCGGAACCTCAACACGTTCTCCTCCTTTGCTTCACCTGGACCTTCTCAAGCCAACAAGTCACCTTCCTAGGTGTTGACATCCACTTCAAAGATGGCTAAATCACTGTCTCTGTCTATATCAAACCTGATAACTACAAGTAACACCACCATTTTGACAACTGCTACCCATTCCATACCAAGTGGTCCCTCCCATACAGCCTATCCAACTACAGTTGTCACACACACAGTGATGATCGATCGTCAACATAATATAACGTTGGTCTCAATGAAGTGTTCAGATAATAATTATCATCCAAACATTTTACATAGCAAATCTTCTGTGCCTTATCTTTGCAGTTTACCACAACCCCCAAAGTCTCACCTTCTGGCCACAGAGGATCATTCCTATCATAACTCAGTACCACCCGGGACTGGAACAACTGAATTACATGCTCTGCCAGGGTTTTGACTACCTGTCATTGTGCTCTGAAATCAGAAATGTTCTGCCTACTATCCTTCCCACACCTCCCACTGTGGTATTCCTCTGTCTACCAAACCTACACGATATACTCGTCCATCCCAGCATAATCCCTGCTCTTAACCCCTTACTTCATGTTTCATATCACTTTACTAGAACTAAATGCAAGACCTGTCTCATTCATGCTTCCACCACCATCTACTCCAGTCTGGTCACAAACAAAGGGAGGGCTACGTGTGAAACCAGTCGTGTGATATACAAGCTAAGCTGCAACCACAGTGCTGCTTTCTGCATGGGAATGACAAGCAACAAGCTGTCGGTCTGTGTGAATGGCCACTGATGAACTTTGGCCAGGAAATATGTGGACCATCCTGTTGCTGAGCATGCCGCAATTTCAGTGACTGCTTTAGAGCCCTTGTCGTAGGGATCATTCTCACCAACCCCAGCTTTTCTGGATTGCACAAGTGGGAACTTTCCTTGCGGTGTATCCTTAGTTCCTGTAACCTTCCTGGCCTCATCGTGATTTGTCAGTTTTCTCACCCATTCAGATCCTTCCCTGTCTCCATTCCAGCACTACATAGCAGTCATATGACCAACACAAGAAGTCTTTTTAACTCCTTTTGTTGAAAGAACTTCCAGGATTTTGCTTTTTTGTGGGTGGCAAAGTCATTGAAGATACTATTTATCTTTATTACATTATGTGCTTGGTATATACTATTTGACATATATTTTCACTGATAACTTATTCTTGAAGAGAAGTAATGTCTGTGTCTTGTAACTAGTGTGTTCAGGAAAATTAACATTTTTATCACTCCTTTACATTCAAAGCTACATTTTTACATTTATGATAGCTACCACAGCTAAGGCTAAGTATCTATGGCTGGATGACATGTCTGGCATTGCTGAAATGGAGTATACAAACTAACTTTGCTAATTAATGCATGTATCTATTAATTCTGATTGTGTCAAAATCCTGACTGTAGTTGGAGATTAGCCCTCACAAATGTACAGATACTGTTTTTCGGTGTACTATTGTTCTTATGTTCTCATGATAGTGCACTGGAGACAATTGAATTGTTTCACTAATTTTGTCTTGATTGTCTTAGTTGCTTCTTGGAATAATTTAAGTGTTTACAATTATTTATGGAGCTGTGTTTTGAATAATGGAAAAGGGGTGGGGGGGTTATGAAGAATCCAGTCAGCAAAAATAATATTTATATGATTTACCTTGACACATGAGAGCTGATGACCTATGAAATGAAGAGGCTGGTAGTAAACAGTGTAGTTGAAACAACTGAAACACACAGTAGAAATGTGTTCACACAAGTGGAGAGAATGGCTGATAAGTATCCGAAGATGATTTATGTACAGTATCACTGTCCTTTTGCTCATAAAATATTTCCCATTAAGACTTTCACTACAGTCTGTTCCCAGACAAACTGTTTGTCTTCCTGCCTGACCTCTCTACAGGAAGTCCACCAAGGAGCTGCCTTGCCACATTTGCCACCCACTCTTGTGGTCATTCATCCCACTTACTGTGGATGACATATGCAAAAGGTAAGAAATGTGCTCAGGTTGTCACAAACATTAGAATTCCATTGCAACACAGGAGGAACATGATAATGTTGGGCAAGAGAAATGGCTTCCCAGTGCAAGCTACATATAAATAGCCCTGATATGCTGTAAGGTTGTCAATAATATGAGCTAAGCTGAGCACTGCAAGCTGCTCTGGTAATGCCCTAGATTCCTATGTTGTTGTGCTCAGAGGAAAAGTTGTGACTGTAACAGCAGCCAAAAATATGAGAACAGTCATCCCCATGGAGGATATGGCAGTGCCATCCAGGAGGAACAGACCTGGAAGAAAAATACAGGAATCGGGCCACATCATCATCAAGGAGGAATGGTGAGATGGAATGGTGCAGGCATAAAGACACTAAAAGGAGAGAATGAAGTGGCACAAGTAATATTAAGGCAACAATCACAGAACATCAGAAACAAAAGTGTCGAGCCAAGTGCAAATCAAAGGAGTGTTTTTTGAACATGGAACAAAACCATTCAAACAGTGTGCAGGAGCACTTGAACACAGAGGTGTTCCTGTGTAGCCAAGAGGAATAGAACTTCGTAGAAACACAGGTTGTGTGTATCAACAGGCAGCAAATGAAATGGATTTCTAGTGAATGCAAGGTAGAGAATGCCCTGATCCACTGAAAGATATCTGCTAGTATGAGAACTATTCTTGAAGCTCCAGTTCAGCACTGTGTGTGTAACAACTTAGAGGCACTGCTGTAGGTACCTAAAGTGTAGGTAGCACTGGTGATGCCACTATTGTGGGCTGAATTCTTATTAGTATAATTATGGCAGTCCGAAGTAGATAGTTGATGTTGAGTCTGGGTCTTGGGTTGGCTGGTGAGCCACTGTGCAGTGATCCATGAAGGCTGTGCAGTGCACAGGAATACTGGAAAATTGTCCAGTGTCATATGGTCCCTGTACAGAAACTATGCAATGGCTGTCATGGGCAAGATGAGCTGCACTGAGTTTGTTTCAGGCCTATTAACATGCCAACTACAGACAGCCCTCTGTTGAATTTCAAAAGACAGCATTGTAAGGTACCGGCCACCCACTTCCCCTAGTACTCCACCCACTTCCACCTCATTCCTATTATGTCTTCTACTCCATCCTGTTGCTATATTCATCAAATTTCTTCTTGCTTCACCTTTCCAAAGAATGCACCTGAGAAATACCCCACACCGTCTCCTGGCTATATGTATCCATTTGTAAGTAAAGAAAGGAGTGTTACATTGTAAGTGTTTGGTGCGCAATTACTGCATGAACATCAAAAATATGGTAAGTGATTAATATTTTTGCTATTACTTTCTGTGGGGTATCACTGAGAAAAAATCATGATAATTTGAAATTATTAATGAAGTTTTCTGCAAGTTATTGTCAAATACTAGATGAATAGAATGTTGGCATATGCCTGCAGTGAGTGAGGCTGTGTATACAGTCATACCCACAGTTCCTATTTGTTAAACTTGCCACACTGAGTTAACCCTGTAACATAAAATTTTATGTTTTAATAAGCAGATTACTACAGGATTTTAAATTTTAAAATTTGGTCAATAATTATGTGCAATATCGGCAATAAAAGTTTATTTTCCCATGACAGTCGTCATATAGCCAGCCTGCAACTGTAATTAAATTCTGGCTTTCTGGATCTCGGTTAGTAACGTTCACTGTTATACGTAATTGAGTAGTTCAGAAGCTCAGTTATTCACTGATCACTAGGCACTCTAAAAGATTGAAGTAATTGATTCTGTTCTTTATCATGTCATGTTGAAACAGTCTTCATGTATCACCTGTTTTACTTTCAAGAATAAAATATTTTTTATTTTAACACACTATTTTCTTTCTTGTCAATCAGGCCCTGTTGCGGAGGAAGGCCCACGTCCTGTCGCTCAGGTGAGTGGCAGTAGAGACAGCACCACTCTGACTGCCAGAGAGGGGGTGAGTTTCACCAGCAGCAAACGAAGTTTGGCTTTGTGGCACATGATGAACCCCACACTGTTTCTGGCCTCCTTCCAGGGCGCTCACAAATTTCATCTGCCAATGATTTTTAGCCCTTCTGTGTTCTGCCCTGCACACCCTCATTTTAATTAATCAACTCCTTTCTACATATCCTATTCATCTCCACTTCATTATCATTATTTTTTGTACTCAAATCTTTCCTGACACCACAACATTAGCAACTCCATTTGCTCTGGTAAGTGAAATGTTATCTCAAGTCTATTATCTCAATATAATTGTCTACGGAACAATCCCAAAAATTTCTCAAAAAATACTCGCATACTGGCTATTGACAGCTTAACGTCATGTTTTGTCCCTTGATGTAATACCAGTTGTCACAGTGCTACAGATCTAGGGGCAAGGCACATCACTGAACCAGAATGAGATAGCGTGGAATAAACCACTCAAATCAGCAGGTACAGTAAAGCCTGATGAAGCAACTATCGTTGTCGCACTCTGCAGAAACTCTTCATACACCTGCAGCAGATTTCATGCACAAGAGGAAAAATTCGTGAAGTGAATAGAAGTTTAAACCCACTATTTGGACTAAAATATGACTTCATGGCAGCAACCATCATTCATTGGTTCTATCGACATTGCGAAATATGTAATATTACCCAACTGATACGTTACACCACAATTGATATTCATTAAACATGATAATTACCACCTACAATTGTCTAAAATATTTAGTTATTCCAATTACACATCTATTAATTTCTAAAATGATAAGTCACTCTTCTTGCTATCATTATAGCCAGACGAACTTGAAAAAATCTTATTAGAATATTACCCTGGCTATTAAATAGATATCTTGTGCACTTCGTAGAGAGGTCTTCTTGTCTTTGGATATCACAAGTTTAACTCATGTTGCTTAGTAATTCAATAAACCTAACTTCATGTTTGGTAGCTCGTATATCACAGGTTGTTCTGTGTGAAGTAAAGGTAACTGTGTAACTACTTTTTCTGTTTGGGATTTGCTTCCAGTAACATTCAGACATGTCTCTGATGCATGAAACAGAATCAAATGATCAATCTTCGGATGATCATCCAGATCTTATACTGACTTCTGTATACTGGTAGAAGTCCCTACTGCAATGACTACATGATCAACACTCATGCTGTCTGTCATTTGAATTTCACTGTATAGTGTCTGCCACAAAGGAGTGCAACTCTGAGGGCAAGGGCCCATTCCACATTAACTTACACTGCCATAGACATTGCAAAAATATCTTAAATGTGATCACAATGGGAGTAATTAATCAAAATGGGTCAAAAATGGATGATGTGGCATACAGTACAGTGCCTTTTGTGAAGCTGTAGATATTAGATTCTGGTTTGACATTGTTCACACTTTCAAAATGTTCAGCATCTGGATGCTAGAATCAACCTGAAGTTCTAACAACCTCATCATTATCAAGCAGTAAAAGTAGTTGTGTTTTTTGCACCACTGAGTGGATATTTTTGGAGTGTGGCACTGTTACTGTATCATTTCCGTTGGGGAACTCCAATTCTTATCAATATCTTAATGAGATCTTATTGGGGCTTGATTTCCCCCCATACTGTATCGCATCCTCAGATGCAATGGTCCATATTGAAATGATTAGTGGGAATGTTTGCTGCCTCACTCTGCTCACTCTCTTTGTGAACTAACTGTAACAGACCACTGTGCTGCAAGTAAGGGTGCACAAGTCATTCTGTATGTGATTGTCTTTCATTGGTATTGAGGTGGTGCAGATCTATCACTCCTCCACAATATTAATTGGAAATGCAATCTTCATCTGCTACCAGCACTTGTCGATCCATAATCTCCATGTCTACTGTGAAGGCAATGCGATGTATGTGGAAGCATAATATTACGGAGTACTAATAATGTTGAATGGTTGGTCCTACCATTGGAAGACTGTTTAGTGACAAATTCCTGTTTGATTTGGCAAGAAAATGAAACACTACTCTTTCTTTAGTAGTTAAACTGAGTTTTTTAAGGACAGCTGAAGTGGCAAGTAATATGAAATGAAATCTGTAATGACTGCTACTACCATATGTCGTATATCTTCATACTTCCTCACAAACTTTGTGTAGCTTGCCACAAACATTCATTGTCTTGCTAGTTTCTGTTCAGTCTGAAAGAAGCATCATGGAAAGAATTGCATAACAAACTTCGCTCTTCCTGAAATGAAATGGAAGATGAATAATGAATCTATCTGTAGAATCTTTAGTTGCGTATTCCACGAAGTGCGAGTCACATTGCTGCTTTTCTTTTATCATTAAGACATTGATACCTCACATCTAGGGTTGGGACAGCTTTAAGGAAAAGAAGTGGAATGTGGACTCACATATTTTGTCGTTTGTTGTTTTATGTAGGGCTAATACACTTTATTACTTAACAACATTATTATTATTACAATTTAAAAACTTACTGAAACAGTTGTGATACTCGCAGTCGAATTTAATCAGGCTTAATTAATTAGAAGCCATATTTTGTAAATTGTCCCACTATTAAAACGGCATGAAATTGGAAGTACACAATTCACAAAACAAGGAAAGGTCACACCAGTTGGGCAGGTTCAGCAAACAATTTTATCAATCAAATGAATCACAGTGACAGACATTAGATGCGCTAACAATTTGCAAGCTTAAGTAACTGTTACACAATTGAATAACATTCATCCAAATACAGGAAGATTTGCAAGTCACACCATTGATTGTAGCTGTTGGAAGGCCTCTTAGAAATGTATAACACTTAACAAAAGGAAAGAAAAACCATTAAACAGTAAACTACACACGCCAACATACCAGACAAACTGGGAAGGTATGAATTTGAAGTACTACAAACAAACATTAAAAATGACCTTTAATAAACATACAGATGTCAAATATTCAGAGCAAGCTGAGAGCTACTGCATAGAACTGTAACAGTCAACAAGGAATGAGCAGCCAAATTCCCCAAGTGGAGTTAGCGAATGACTATGCACCGAGGCAAAGATAAACAGTTTACACTGATAACTAACAGGTTTTAAACTTAACATACTCAGAATTAATGATAAGAGTACAACATATAAGCAAGTAGATAAAGGTATAATGAGGAGGAACCTCAGGCTTGGTAAATGTGCCATTACCACCTGAGCTCAATAAATTCACTAAATAGAGCAGACTACGGCTCCTGCCCATATTGTGACAGTCCGCTGTGGTACACGTCAAATGAGCAGCTTCACTTCACTCGAGCCACCACAGTGTGACCGGTAGGGGCAGCAGACTGCCAGTCAACCCAGACACCGTGCGGCGACGGAAATGCCGCCGTGGCAAAAGGCAAACGTGCCTCTACTCTAGGCCCGGGGAATAAGAACACTTTATTTCCTGCCAAAGCTACCCTGCCAACACACACCAATGGGAACAGTAATCTGCACAAATAGAGCTTCACTCAAGAAGGGTCAGGGAGTAGAAAATATGAACAAATGGCACAAGTGACTAGCAATGTAATTAACACTCATGAAAATTTCTGTTATTCAGAAGTGAAAATATCAGCACCTGCTGATACAATAACTCAGTACACATGTACCAAGATGGCTTTGCCTCCAACATAGATCATGTTACTATTGATTCCCTTCATGAGGCTTACAACAGGGAATACTCTTACATTTGCATGACATATTACTTGCAACACAAATTGCAATTAATAAAACTGACTGACGATCATCCACTCAGTCACTCATAGGTGCATTAATATAACAGATGCAATTTTAGATAACACAGACATGAGTTTACTCAAATGTAACAAAACAACACTTAACTCCACTCAGTTGTGAAGGATTCCAGCCAGGGTATTATTGCATCCTACCCACTTGGGTGATTGTTGATGAGCCATAAAACTTAAGCTTGTAGAGTAAGCCAATTACTTGCCAATCAGTTTGCATGGAATGTCCATCTGTCTTCATGCAGCTCACCGCTATCTGTCCTTATGTGAGCCAGCCCATCTTGCCCTTACTGATACAACCTTGAGCAACATCTCGGGACCTGCACCAAAACAGTGGGATTCCCCCAAAATCGACAACTTACCAGCCACATGGCCTCCAGCCAAATGTTCTCCAGGCCTCACCAAACACACACACATGCACACGTGTGCAAGTGTTGCTATGGTTCAGACATGATTTAATCCTTCTGTCTTCCACAGTTTCTTCAAGAAAGTGTCAGATTTCACAAAGCATAACATGAATGGCCACATTGACAAAATTTTGTGCTCTACCATTTGATACTTCTTTGACATACATAATCCAACACTGTTCTGTTTCTTAAAGCACAGGATGATGAGTTCTAATGGAGATAGTCCTTGCCTTCTGAATGTACAGACCAAATTTTGCTCCCACCAACATGTTGATCTTGCCAGGTGTACAAAATTCTGGATCGATAAGTTTTATACTTGTCTTGATCCCAGTGTGTTGGATTTGACAAGATGTCAGTTAGCTTCAGCAACATTAAACAGACAGAAGGTAAAATGAAGATGTTTGTACAGAAGTTGACTTGAACAGAGATGTGCTGTTTTGTTTCCAATATGATTCCACCTGTTCCTTGAATGGATACTCTACTGTGCCATCTGTGAAGTCATAGGCACTTTGCACATACTTCAGATATAAATCATGACTGCGAGTCAGAAACTGAGAGAGCATAAGTTTGCCATGTTCCACTGCTATATTTCAACCATATTGTCCCTATTGTGAGCAGCACTTGTTTGTCTGGGATGACTTTAAGTGAGCAATAATGCAATGTAATTGATGGATGTATACCATTGTATTTGTGTTTCACGTCACTAGGACAATCCTTCCTTGTTCCATATTGTGTGTTTTATTTCTGTGTGTAGCAATGTGTGGGGTCATTTTTGACAAGCATGGCAGCATACAGATGCGCAAACAGATGCGCAACTAGAAGCCCTACAATCACCCTTCAGACAGTTGTTGAACAATGTGTTGGGCATCACGATTGGTTTGTGTTCACTACACGTTGCTTGACTGAATTGGCTGCACTTCTACAAAACATAAGGCAAGTGGCGCATGACAAATGCAGCACTAGCAGGGACTAGATTCATCTCAAATGCCCAAATTGCTTGGCATTGCAGGTGCTCTGCTTTTTGTTCCCATATGTGCTGTGCCATGGTAGTACTGTAGTCTTCATGATTTCAGATTTGCATTTATTTTTGAGAAAAGCACATCCCTTTTCTAATGTCAGAAAGCTATTGAAACTCAGGCAAGTTTTAAATTATGTTCTTACAGACTGGTCAACATTTTCTATAAAGAGCAGTGATATAATTATGTCTTGAAAGGATACATTTAGTTGTACTACCATCAGCACATCAACATTGCTTGAAGTAGTGCATGAAGTTAACTTGCCCCTTCCCCAGTCACTGATGGGAGCATTAACAACTTCTTCAGATGTGCTGATGCAATCAGTCTAGGGTTATTGTATGTGTTGAAAACCGTACCAAAAGCCACATTAAAATTAGTGATAGTCACCAGAAGATGGGCAATTACATTGTGAGCTGCACATGTTACTGAACTAAGCAAATGGTTATTTAGCGTTGTCCTCTAGTTCCTCATTATTTACCACAAGGCTCACAAATGTCACAAAAATTCCTGACCTGCTTTACATCACATTTGAATTATGGCAGTTTTATGAGAGTCAACTTTATGGTAAATTCTGATGCACTCGAGTGAGATCCCCCCCTCCCAGGGGGCTCACAGTTGTTTCATGAGTTCACACGTGGTGCACATGGGGTTCTGAGGTATTGCAGCCAATTCTTCCTCACTGGGCACATTTGTCACCCTGCCCTCCCTCCCTATCCTTGCTCACTCCCTGTTGCCTCCTCCATCCCCTTTCTTGGTGCTCTGATTCATCTCGACATGGCTATCCACCTGGTTTCCTTTATTGTTTGCAATTTAGTTCCTTCTGCCTGTTCATTCATCTATTTTTGGTTTATAGGTCCCCACTTGACCTTTGACCTCCACTTCAAAATTTCCAGTTTTTTAGTGTGAGCCATTTGGGGAACAACTCCCTCCCTGTCGTCTGCAGTGTGGATTCCCCTCGCCCTTCCCCCTGTAGCCCCCTTCTACCCTACAAGTCTCCTGATCGCCTGACTTATGCTGAGGTTCACCAAAAGTATGAGACACTCCATTCAGTGTCACTATCTTTAACTTTCCTCTCTGTTACTTCATTTCCTCCTCCTACCTCTTCTTTGCCCAGCCCCATCCCCCTATCCCCTCTCCCTCTGCTTCCCCTGCAGTTGCCACTATCTCCTGTCTGCTCCCTCTCCCCATCAAAGAAGTGTGCCCCTTCTTTGGCACCTGCCTGTGATTGGGCTCCCTCCCCAGACCCCTCTGACAAGCATTTCTCAGGCTGGAAGACTCCTACCATCACTCAGATAGTGCGTCTGTGTGTCCCAAAGCCACCCGCTCTCTTTCGGTTCTGGATCTTGCAGACACCAGTACTCCCTCTGTGCTCTACCCCCCTCCAGCTCTGAAAGAAAAAGAACAAGAAGAAACATAAATCCTATGACAAGGTGCCACACAACACCCCCCCGCCCCTCCCTTCCACTGTCACCAGTAGTGCCATCTCCCACCTGCGTCTGAGATCTTATCTTATTTACAGATGGCACCTCATCCTTGTAGGTGACTACTACTAACCACAATAGTAGTTAGAGAGCAAACATCTCTGGCAATCACCATTTGCGGTGTCCACCTTCCTCCAGACAGGATAATTCCTTACTTTGCACTGTCTTCCTTAATCCAGCAATTCCCGCCCCCGTTTCTCCTCCTTTGGGACTTCAGTGCCCACCATCCACTGTGGGAGAGTGTCACTTCAGTGGGTAGGGGACCATAATAGACCAGCTTATTACAGACCTGAATTTGTCTCTCCTCAATGACGGGTCCCCTACCCAGTTTGATGCTCCTCACGGCACCTTTACCACTATCAATCTAACGATCTCCTCCCCTGCCTTTGTGGCTTCCCTCCATTTGTCAGCCCGTGATGACATTTGTGACAGTGGCCAATATCCAGTGATCCTATTGTTCCTCTGCTACTGTCAGGTGGACAGGCCCCCAAGTTACGAATTCCCCAGGGCCAATTGCCCTTTGTATATGTCTGCCGTGCACTTCTACACCTCCCTGTCAAATTCAATTGATGCAGTCGTGCGAGGCATCTCTGCCACTATTCTTCACACTGCTGTCTCCCCTATGAACAGGTCTCCTTGTCATTGATTGGTACGTTGGAGGGCTGAGGATGTCACAGTCGCTGTCCACGGCCGCTAAAAGGCGCTGCTGTATTGTGACACCTTCCACAGACCAATCTCTTTGGTTTTAAGTGTGTTCATGCTAAGGCTCATTACTTTCTTATGCAGAATAAAAAGGAATGCTGGCAGCACTGTGTGTCCTCTCTGGGTTCATACACCTCTTCATTGCAGGTTCAGTCCAAGCTCCATAGCGTTCTCGGCTGCTAGAAACATTCAGTTGTCCAGGGCCTCTGCACTGAATGAACCGTTAGTCCTCACAGAACACCTTGCTACACACTTTGTGATGGCATCAGCATCACCTTTCTATCCTGCTACCTTTCCCCAGCAGAAATGCAGTGTTGACCAGATCCCCCCCCCCCCTTGTTTCATCCCGCACCACATTGAGCTATATAGTGAACCCTTCACTGAATGGGAATTGTTGCAAGCTCTTAACTCGTCACAGGGCATGGCAGCTGGCCCAGATTCTGTCCACACCCAGATGGTCTAGGGTCTTCAACTGCATTTCGTTCACAGATGCTTTTCTGCCACAGTGACGAAACAGTATAGATATCACTGTCCTTAAGGCGAGGAAGAACCCAACGGCTCTTCACAGCTACCACCCAATTAACCTGACAAGTGTCCTACATAAACTGCTCAAGAGGATGGTTAGCTTCAGATTATGCTGGATACTCGAATCTCTTGGCCTTTTGTCCCGGTATCACTGTGGCTTCCAAATGAGACGATCTACAACTGACCATTTGCTTGGAATGGAAAAAGCCACCCGACAGGCTTTTATTCACTGCCAGCTCCTTGTCATGGGCTTCTTTTTACCAACATAAGGCACATGACATGGCTTGATGCCATCACATTTTAGTTACCAACCATGCTTCCAAGGTCCCCTTCAGATTTTTATCCATGAGTTTTTCTCTCAGCTGTCTTCTGGGTTCAAGTCGGCATTTCACTCAGCACCCATGGAATTCTGGAGAATGGTATCTTGCAGGGTTCTGTGGCAAGTGTCACACTCTTCCTCCTTGCAGTCCATGGCTTGTGACCTCTGTTGGGCCTCTGGTTACTCTGGCATTGTACATCGATGACTTTTGCATCTGATGCAGCTCCCAATAAGTAGCATCTGGTGAGTGCCAGCTCCAAGATGGCATCCCATGGGCCTCTGCATGGGCCACCTCCTATGGCTTCTAGTTTTTTCGCTCCAAAATACGTTTTTATCATCGACTCAACGTACAAAAAAATGGCTCTGAGCACTATGGGACTCAACTTCTGCGGTCATTAGTCCCCTAGAACTTAGAACTAGTTAAACCTAACTAACCTAAGGACATCACACACATCCATGCCCTAGGCAGGATTCGAACCTGCGACCGTAGCGGTCTCGCGGTTCCAGACTGCAGCGCCCAGAACCACACGGCCACTTCGGCCGGCCGACTCACAGTACACCACAATTCTAAATTTTATTTATGTGACCAGCTTCTCTATGTTGTAGCACAGTCCTGTTTCTTGGGCCTTATTTTTGATAACAAGCTGACATGGCTGCCCTACACTTGCCACCTAAAGACTGTATGTATGTGGAAGCTTAATGCTCTCCACCTCCTGGCTCTTGCACCTTGGAGTGCAGACTGTATCACTCTTCTCCATCTTTACCGTGACCTAGTCTTCTCCAGGCTAAATTTTGGTAGTCAGGTTTATGGCCCAGCAGCTTCTTTGACTTTGAAGCTACTTGACCCTCTTCATCATTGTGGAGATCATCTGGCTATTGTTGCCTTTCACACTAGTCCCGTTGATAGTCTCCTCACAGAAGTGGGGATTCCCCCTCTACACATATGACTGAACCAACTACTACTTTCTTACGCAGACATCATTTGCCAATTCCCTCACTATCCAATGTACCCTGCAGTCTTCGCCAATGAGGAATGTATCTCTCCTGGCACCCACTCTTGCATGGGATTGCCAGTTGGCATGCGTATCACTTCTCCCTGTCGGGATCCCCATCTCCACTCACTGTAATGCACCTCGTGTCTTTCCTCCCATACCCCTCCCACCCTTGGTTGGTAACTAGACCACGAATTAGGACTGACCTATTCGAGGGTCCTAAGATCTCTGTCAACTCTTTGATTCTCTGCCATCTTCTATGTGCCATCCTTGAAGAGTTCTATGGTGCCACAATCTGTTACACTGATAGTTCTAAAACAGTTGGTAAGGTGGGATACACTTTCATGTCTCCTACTGGCTTAGAACACCATTTATTGCCAGGATCATTTAGTGTGTTCATAGCAGAGCTTCTAGAAATTCACAGAGCTCACATTTTTTTTTCCTCAGGCCTCACTCCACAGTGTTTTAATCTGTTCAGACTCAATGAGCAGCCTGCGGGCTATCGACCAATGCTACTCTCGTCATCCTTTGGTATCTTCTGTCCGTGTCCTTCTGTCGGCCCATGAGTGTGCCATCTGTTCAGTTGTCTTTCTCTGGGTCCCAAGTCATGTGGGCATCCCATGGAATGAACTGGCTGACCGTTTGGCTAGTGAAGCAGATACTTACTGCCATTTCCTTTCATGATTCCAGCTGTGGATATGTGGATCTATGTCAAATCTCTCTTTGCCCAAAATTTGAATGACATCTGATGTGCTACTGTTCATAGTAATAAACTCCCTAAAATAAAGTAGTCCAGTGCTGTTTGGTGCTCTTCCTTCTGCTCTGCTCAGAGGGAGTCATTGTTTTATGCCATCTATGCATTAGTCCTACCAGGCTCCCCCCATTGTTTCCTCCTATGTAATGACTCTCCCCCACAATGTTGTTGAGCCAGACTGACGGTACCCCACATATTGGTGGAATGTCCCCTTCCTTTGGCCCTTTGTGCCAAGTATAGTCTTCCTGTTTCCTTAAATTTAATATTAGCAGATGGTTTTCGGATGGTTGAAGTGACCCTCAGTTTCCTCTGTGAAAGTGATTTTTATTTACAGATACAAGGTTCTACTTCATTCTTGGAGCAGGGGTTGAGACCTCTTTTCCAGCATTCTCAATGTGGGACCCAATGAACACTCCATCATGGAAAGACCACCCCACCGTTTTGCTTTTTTCTTTCTTTTCCCAGTTTTTACATTTGGTCTAACTTTTATCAGTGAAGTGAGATCCATCATCTAATGAAATTTGCTTCATCCCCATGCTGCTCCATTGAAGTTCACTGCATTTTCACCCACAGGTGGCTGCTCCTGCATGGAATTTCATCGAATCCATCACAGTCCAGCCCAGGTGGACCAAAATGTTATTGTCCACAGACAGCAATTTAAATCGTCAATTTTGTCTGAGGACCAGGAATTTAAAGTACTGCATATTTGTTCACATTCAGTTAGATGGCAATGAATGACAGTCTGTGTGCAGAAGCACTTATAATTGACAGTTGACCCACACATAAATGAAAATACACATATTCAACCTTCAGTGTTAGAGGCGTGTATGCAGCGATCTATGACAGGTGCCAGATCGAGTATTATTTCACAACTGTTCGCTCTCTTTCTGTGGCAATTGTCTTATTACCCACCCTAGGAGTGTGGTGTCTCGGCCGTTATCCCTCAGGCAGAAATGACTTGATAGAGGGCAGTACTCTCCACTGACTTGGACAAGTGTACCGACCAAACAACCACCTACTCCAGTCTGCTCTCAAGCATCACATATCCCATCAAAGACAAGGCTAACTGTGAAAGCAGTCATGTAATCTACAAGCTAAGCTGTGAGCACTGTGCCATGTTCTGCTGGATGTGCCAAACAACAAGCTGTATGTTCACATGAATGGCCACAGACAAATTGTGGCCGAGGGGTAGTTGAACTACCCAGTTGTTGAATGAATGCGCTGCCCAACAGAACATTCTTCACTTTGACTGCTTCACAGCCTGCATCATATGGATCCTTCCTTCCCACACTAGCTTCTGTGAACTGCGTAGGTGGGAATGCCCCCTCCACATTGCAATATTGACAAAGAATGACAGATAAATGGCCACATTTCTAACACACATACTAGAGCATCTCATCGTATTTTATCTACAACAAAAGTGTGGCAAGAAACCACCACCTCACTGCAGGTATCAAAATACCGAGTACAAAAGTGATTTTGAATTTTTGGGTAGCAGAAAAAGGAACACCAACAAAATGTTATGGTTCACAACAAAATCAAAATATTTGCCAAGCACAGAAACAAAACTTCGCAGCCTAATGACGTAACCTGCTTGGCAAACCAACCAGGACTTAATGGAACCCAAGAGAGCAGCAGAAAATTTCGAGATTCATTATGTTCTGAAGATAAAGAACCTTTATTTGTCCAGAGTATGTGTAAAATGATAGTTGAACATTTCAATGCCATTTGGAAATTTTCATTTATTTTGCTTGCTTCATTATTTCTGTCTGTAAATGCTAACTGAATTTGGTATCAGATTTAATAAATGCAACTTGATGAGTAGCTCTTTGTAATTTACATCAGAAAGACTATGGAAGTCATAAATTACATTTATTCCCCATTACAGAGGAATAAATTGACTGTGTATCGTCACAGATACATTTCCTGGAATATCTAAACTTATGACTTATAATCTACTGTCCTAGAACTTAGTTAGTTCATAATGTCAACTGTTGTGTAGGCTGACGTTCAAGATATTAGTCATGAAGACTCGACACACAAAGAAGTGGGATGCAAACATGCTAAGGAATATGATATGCTTGAAGTTCTTCAAGGCTCTAGATAAAGCAATAAGAAATAACTCATTAGGCAGTACAGTTGAAGAGGAACACATGTCTCTAAAAAGGGCAATCACAGAAGTTTAAAGGAAAACGTAGGTACAAAGAAGGTAATTGCGAAGAAAACATTGGTAACCAAAGAATTACTTCAGTTGATCAATAAAAGAAGGAAGTGCAAAACTGTTCAGGGAAATTCAGGAATACAAAAATAAGTCGCTGAGGGATGAAATAAATAGGAACAGGGATGCTAAGATGAAATAACTGCATGAAAAACTTGAAGAAATAAAAAAAAAAGATAGTCAGAAGGACTAATTCAGTGTGTAGGAAAGTCAAAACAATGTTTGTTGAAATTAAAAGTGAGGGTGGTAACATTAAGAATGCAATGGGAAGTCCACTGATAAATTCAGGGAACAGGGTAGATAGGTGGGAAAAGTACTTTGAAGGCCTCTATGAGGGGTAGATTTGCCAGATGTGGTAAAAGAAGAAGCAGGAGTCTAGTTAAAAAAGATAGGGGATCCAGTATTAGAATCAGAATTTAAGAGCTTTGGAAGACTTAAAATGAAATAGGGCACAATGGATACATAACATTCCATCAGAATATCTAAAATCATTGGGGGAAGTGGCAACAAAACAATTATTCGTGTTGGTGTGTAGAATATGAGTCTGGCAATATACTATCTGACTTTCGGAAAAATACCATCCATGCAATTCCCA